>NC_136412.1:159044254-159644254 GCF_051521515.1 Lactuca serriola | reverse complement strand
AAGCATGATTAGTAGTTAAAGGTTATTTGAAACAAGACGGTATTGATTATGAAGAAACCTCTGTCGCTGTCGCAAGACTCGAGGCTGTTCCAATATTTTTAGCTTCTACAGCTCACAAAGATTTTGATGTCTATCAAATGGACGTAAAGTGTGCATTTCTCAATGGTGAACTTGAAGAGACTGTGTATGTTGAACAAACTCCAGGTTTTATAAATGAAAAGTATCCTGATCATTGTTATATTTTAGATAAGGCAGTTTATGGGTTAAAACAAGCACCAAGAGCATGGTATGGCACTTTAACTTATTTTTTAGAACAATCGAAATTTAAACAAGGATCAGTTGACCCCACATTATTTCGAAAGAATGTTAGGAATCGTCTAATGCTTGTTCAAATTTATGTTGATGATATTATTTTTTGTTCTACTGACCCTACTTTGTCTAAAGAATTTGAAAATTAGATAAAAAGCAAATTTGAGATGAGCATGATCGGAAAAATCAATAAGTTTCTTGGTTTGAATATTCGTCAAAGTAGAGAAGGGATTTTTATCAATCAAGAAAAATATACCAAGAATCTACTCGAAAAGTTTGGATTGGTGAATAGCACGAAGTTACAAGTACCAATGGCAACTGGAACAAGGCTTACACCTTCTTAAGATAAACCAGCTGTTGACATAACTCTTTACAGAAGCAGATAGGTTCGTTACTTTACCTCACGGCAAGTCGACCTGATATTATGTTCTCTGTTTGTAATGTGCCAAGTACCAGTCAAATCCTTGAGAACCACATCTCACTGTAGTCAAGAATATTTTTCATTATCTCAAAGGATCAATTTCTTTGGGATTGTGGTATCCTTCAAAATTTGGGTTCTTTATACAAGCTTTCTCAGATACTGATTCGGGAGGTTGAGTCTTGATAGAAAAAGTATGAGTGAAGGATGTCAATTACTTGATGGAAAATTGGTGAGCTCGCAGTTGAAGAAGTAAACTTGTGTTTCGATTTCCACTGTAGAAGCAGAATATGTTGCTGTTGCAACTTGCACATCACAAATAATTTGGATTCAAAGTCAATTGCGTGATTATGCAATTAATATGAAGAAAGTTCCATTGTATTTTAATTCTCAAAGTGCAATACGTATTTGTCACAATCCTGTGCAACATTCGAAAACTAAGCACATTGCTCTTCGTTACCATTTCCTAAAATATCATGTGGAGGATGGTAATATTGAAGTTCATTTCGTGAAAACTACTAATCAATTGGCTGATATTTTCACAAAACCGTTAGATGAAAAATCCTTTGTGAGAATCTTGGGAAGACTTGGTATGATTGAAGGAAATTCTGTTCCAGGTGATAAGGAATAAAAGTTAGAAAGTGTCAATTCATAGGTGTTGAATAGAATTGCATAATAATTTCATTCAACGTTCAGAGGTTACTGTTCATATTCAGCGCTTCAACACCCTTGTTTTCGACAGCATCTAACATTTCCTTGGGTTGACAAAATTTCGTTAGTTCGACAAAATATTGTTAGTTTGTCAAAATTTCGTTTGTTTGAAAATTTTTTGTTAGTTTGTCAAACTTTCGTTAGTTTGTCAAAATTTCGTTAGTTTGTCAAAATTTTCGTGTGTTTGTTAAAATCTTTCATTTGTCTTTAAAATTTTTTAGTTAATTAGTGTCATAGTTTTCTTTTCGAAAAATCCAAAAACAACAAAAAGATTTTACTTTTGTTTTGTCTCTTAATTTTCGAAAAATCAAAATACCATAAATATTTTTGTTTGTTTTGTCTCTTAATTTTTGAAAAATCAAAAACAACAAAAATATTTTTATACTATGTTTTTAGTTATTTGTTGCAGATATCAAAGATGCTTCTTACTAGTTGATGCTTGTAGGTCTAGGGTTAGGTAATTTTTCGAAAACTTTGTACTTGTTAAGATGTCCCTAGAAGCATGTTGCAGCATATCGACTCAAGCCTCCAATGACTTAATGTGGGTTTACGAAAGCCTTAATGAAATATTTCATTACGAAAATTTCTTCCCAATCAGGCTTACATTCATATTAGTCTATTGAGCTACCTTTCTCTTCTCAAATGAGTTAAGACTTTTCTGTTTGGTCCGAAAATAACAGAGGTACACTTCGATTCTCAAACCAATCTTTTTCATATCAACATTCTTACACTTTCACACACGAAGACATATGTCCAAGTGGTCTTTGATATAACCCGTCAATAATTAGACATATCAAAACTTTGTGTTTATGATCTTACATCATGAGGCCGTGATGAAACTGAAAACCAAATTTCTAAAATTTTAA
Source organism: Lactuca serriola (assembly GCF_051521515.1). Taxonomy (NCBI): domain Eukaryota; kingdom Viridiplantae; phylum Streptophyta; class Magnoliopsida; order Asterales; family Asteraceae; genus Lactuca; species Lactuca serriola. The sequence goes on along the minus strand of NC_136412.1, from coordinate 159,641,950 downwards.
GGAATTAACGGAGAACTATGTTCCATATTTTCACGAAACAATTGTTTTTGTACAAATTTTTGAAACTCCAAATCATATTCAATTCTTATGAGTGATCTTGATCAAACTATCGAAACACAAGATGTTTGTTACCCAACAGGATCTAGCACAATTTTTTTTCTCTTGGATATGATTTTTGTGTGAGTTTCAATTGCTTTCCAAGGTAATTTAAATATTTTTCCAAAAGCATACTTGTCACTGACTAAAGTCGTTAAACAAGTAATTTATGTTACAATTACTCACCTTATGTTTAGGTTGATATGTAACGGAATTTGTAAGCCACCTACAAAGCCTTATAAAAGAAGCCCTTCGATACTTCTCTATAAGTATTCGGTTATAATTCACGGGAAAATACACAAGCTATTGATCATCTCTCTTGTTGATTAACGAAGCAACCTTTTCCCGGGGTTTAACTGCCTTTTTGTCGAAATTTTATTTTTCCACATCATAGAATCCAAAATTTTTGTTAATTTGCATCTTATTTTATTCTTTTGAAACACTTCACTCACGAAATCCTCGAGTTTATGAGTAACGCCAACTCAAGCTGATGATTTTGACATTCTGGCACATAACTTCGCTTTTAATCCCAAAAGTGAAAGAGCCTTACCTCCATACTGAAGACTTGTGAAGATTACAATTCTATTGGGATACACAATACAGGCTGTTTGATGCGACATCTTGTATTCTTTCTGGTTTTTGAGGAGAAGTGACAGTTACTTTTTCAAGCATGGCTTCTTTATCAGAATAGTGGTGTGAGTTTCAAGGTGCCACGTTGGATCTCATTTAATGGTTATCCCGCTTCACATTCAAATTTTAGGGTTACATATAAAAGTAGAGTCAAGGGTTCTTTATAAATTTATGCTTTGTAAAAAAAATTTCCAAATTGTCTCTGAAGTCTCTATTTGTTCTTCAAAGATTCAAAACCCTAATCATGGCTACTCCCACTAAAGACAACTGAAGATGTTACTTCACAACCGATTATGAAGATACAAGGAACAAATTATCAAGTCGAGGGGGATCTATCATTGTATCCAGAAGAATTGAAGATGTTAGTCATCACCTTGAAAAGTTTTGTTCTGTCTACTATCATGTTCCATTTGTTTGATGTTCCTCTATCATGGCTTTCACAAGTAGGATCCACTACAACGTATTACAAAGCTTTGGATGCTATCACGTTTAATCTGCTGAATGATAAGAAGATTTGTCTGTTAAAGAAGTTGTTCTGTCAAATTCTTGAAATTCCCAATTCTCCACCATACACTGATCTTTCGTTTGCTCAAATTATCCACATGTTCAATGAGATGGGTCATCAACCTCCACTCACCAAGATCAGTGATTTCAAGAAGTTGGCCTTCCAAGTATTTGAAATTTTCTGTTTGGTATTTTTCTATGTTGCTTGACTGGTTGCAGTGTTGGGTTGGATAAAGGACGAATAGAGGTATATGCCATGGTTGCTAGTCTTTATTAGGATATTTCGGTGGATTATTCTACTCAAATGCTAAAGGAGTTTTTGAAAAGTGTGGAGAAAACCAATGTGCTTCAAGGAATATCATGTGCAAGATACTAGAGTTTGATTCTTCGTTATGTTTTTGAAAAAGAAGGGATTGAGGTGCCAGCTGATGAAGAAAAACCTGAGTTCTTGAAGTATGACTTTCCAAAGGAGATTATAGATGATGCTGTGAGTTTCCAAACATTACTAGGATCCTTGATGCAATGTTAAAACGTGTTGATCCAGCCAACTCGGTATTAGTGGAGTATTTGAAGACCATTAATCCGAGTGTCGAAAACGGTAAGTTGATAGCAAAAGAGGATGTTGGTCCTTCTAAGAAGTGAATATGAACAAAAAACGATGCAAAGGCCTTTCCTGAGAAGCTTGTGCAAGAACAAAAGCCAAAGAAGTGTCCAAAGAAACACTCGATGACAAAGGACAAAGTTTCGATTAGCCTGTAGAGCCTATTGTTGTTGAACAATATAAGGATACCATTCCTTCAAAGCCTGGTGTTTTTAAAAGAATTAAGCAGAAATCATGTCGTTCATAAAAGTCTTCCGACGGATCATCTTGTTTTTCTGTAACGATGGTTTGTAAATCAAATGTTACTCATCAAGGGGTACTTATTCGTGAAGTTCAAGCTCCTATTACTCCTACTTCAAAGAAACGAATAACCGAAGATATGGCAAAGCGTATTTCCAAGAAGAAGAAGCTGAAGAAAAGAATGTTGGTTATTCAAGAGGAATCTTCTAAAGACGAAGCCATTCCTGAAACGCCCAAAGCTACTCTTTCCAAAGAAGTTTCAACTCCTGAGAAGACTCAAGTGATACCACCCGATGTTTCGTTAACCAAGTCATTTACTGAGGAGGTTCAAACTTCAGACATCACTACACACATATTTGATACATATGTAAATGTCAACAAGGGTGAAGGCGATAAGAATAAAGAGAATCCACAGCCAACTCAAGGTATTCCTGAAAACCCTCATATGGATACTTCTATTTCATTACCACCATGTATCCATCCTGTTTCAAATACCACCAATTCACCCACCTTTGAACATGTTATCAATCATCCCTTTACTACTCTTTTCTCATACCAATCAACTGATCCACCCAAACCTGATGATGAATCTTATAATGAAGAAGGAGGTTTTGGAGGTACTTTTGATGATTTGGAGTTTGATGATGAGGAAAAAAAATTTCCAGATCACATGTTATTGTCTATGAAGCAATTCAAGATCCTGAATAAAAAGTTGAATTCAATTATTTAGCCTCAAGATGATACGGGGGGAAGCCATTCTGTGTCGGGTTTGGAAATTGATGGTATGTTAAAAGCTTTCGAAGCCAAGGTAGTTAACAAAGTTTATGGATTCATTCAAGCTTCTAAGTCTAGAATAATGGAGAAGGTGGATCATAATGATAAAAATAATGAGTTGAGAGTGAAGTCTCAATCTTCGAATTTTACGGGGGAAGTGAAAGATTTCAAATGTCTGGCAAAAGAATGACATGTGATGTTCGTTCAACATGTGAAAAAGGTGCGAGAAGATGTTAATTTCAAGCGTCAAGAGCTTCGTGAAGATATGGCCAAGGAGATTGAAGTGGTGCAACGTGATTATGCTTCTCTAAATCCGCAAGTTGATATTATTGCTGATGTGGTCACCAAGTTTGTCAAATTATACAAAGCCCTGAGTCCTCAACTTACTCAATTGTCCACTCAAGAATCGAACAGTTTAGCTAAGATCACTACTCAGTTGAATGAGTTGAAGGCTTTAATCACAAAGTACAGTTCCTCTCCGTTAATCACTCTAGAGTTTTTATCCCAAAAGTTTACACAGTTTGAAGCTATTCTATATAAAGAATTGGCCCCATTATCCAGAATTTCGAGCATTTTACCAACAGATGCCCCGCCTGTTGTCATAGGGGTGCAAGTGGAAGAAAGGAAGGTTGGTGATGATGTTTCTCATGAAAACGTCAAGGTTGTTGGAAAAGTTTTCCCAATAAAAATTCCAGCAACAAAGCCAATTGTTTCGACTGTTGGGCCAATTAGTTCAACGGTTTTGACTACAAAGCCAATTTCGAAAGGAATTATGACCGGTTCTTCTACTAGTGGTAGTAGAGGTTCAAAACTAAAGGAAGCAGTTGATAGTTCTTCCAACAAAGTCAAAGGGAAAACGATTGCTGTTGAAAAATCAAAGGAACAGAGGAAGGCATCAATTTAAGCGGAAATGGAGAAACATAGGGCTATTCAAATCATATTAAGCCTTCGAGTAAATGCTCCTCCTGGGATGATTAAGGCTGATCCAAGCAAGCATTAATATTATGAGACCATTGAAGAAAAATTTTCTTTCAATCATATGTACGATTTCGAGAGAAAGCCCAAACAAAGCTATGTGGTTACCAACACAGACATGAGCCAGCTTGATTTCCCTGTGAACGAAATGATGTTCGTATTGGCTCAGTACAAGATTGCAAAGAAGTTTGATAATGATGATGATGATCACACTTACATGAAACTTAGGTTTCATTTTGTTCTTGGAAAAGCACCATAGGATATATGGTTGCTGATAAAGATTAAGAAGGTGATTGTCACACCCCAAAACCAAGAATGGCGGAAACGTTCAGGGGCGGAAGACGTCATGTAAAGTATCACAACACAGTATAACAGTAAATAAGCAAACAACATCATCCATTGCATTAAATATATATGTCACACCCTAAAACCGGAACGGCAGAATCGTTCTGGGGTGGATGATGTGACGTCAAGTATCACAATATATGCATTATAGTAATCAAAGTACAACAAAACATTGCATTAATAGTAATAGTTTTACATTACAATATATCAGATGTAATACAAGAAAATATAATAAGTACAACATGGTACTAAGCTATCTTCTTCAATTGCTCCGGGGATGTACCTGTCTAATGCTGACCTAAGAATACAAGTTATTTGAAAAGCGAGTATCAGCATTTTTGCAAATGCTGGTGAGTTCATAAGTATTTAGTGTCATTGTAATCAAATAACTTTAATAAAAGTGATAGTTTTAGAGTATCCATTACATTAGTGTGCTTTCCAGAAAATCCTATATTTTTCTTTAATAAAAGCAGTATTCTACCAAGACTGGACGGAGTTATGTGGTAAAAAGTAGTTTTCCCTTAATCGCTATCATTATCAAAATACATAAATTGATTATTAAAGAAAGCAAGAGAAATCAAGGAAATAACATATGCCTCAGCAGTGAGGATTGCTGACTAAGGCAAAGGAATCATAGACTCCAGGAGAGTATCGAACGAACGACACGCCTGGCTCAGTCTAACAAAAAGAACACAGACCCCAGACGGTACCAAATGAAAGATACAACTAGTAAGGTCTAAAACAGAGAATACAGACCGCAGACAGTATCAAATGAAAGATACAACTAGCAAGGTCTAAAACAGAGAATACAGACCGCACACAGTATAAAATGAAAGATACAGCTAGCAAGGTCTAAACAGAGAATACAGACCGCAGACAGTATCAAATGAAAAGTACAGCTAGCGAGGTCTAAAAACAGTGTTATTCTTAGAATGAGTTTTCGGCATACAGTGTAAGTTACTGGTGAAATACCGTTACCTTACGGCCATGAATTATAAGGCAACCTGAGATGCTCGTAACCATACTAACCGAAACTAGAGTACCTGACGCCCTACGAGCGTCTATAAAATATGACATTTGTCACCCCTTGGCTTGGTGGGCCGTGGACTGTAGCTAGCAGTCAGGGTGCGGGGGTGTCAGTCCCGTATAGATCTATACACACAATGTCCGCTGTCCCTACAGGAGACTCTGCTTACCAACTAGACGACGGAGAAGGCCGTGTCCCGAAAATGCATCCCAAAGAGTGGGTAGTGGGTTTCATATATAAGTGTTGAACTAGAGGTGGAGACTCGTAACTGAACAGAATAGAGTACACCTATATGTCTATGCTCGTATACATAACATATAAGTAATGAATCAAACGACCTTTGAACGGCCATCGGATCCCACCAGACCACATCTCAACGAAGAAAAGGAAATAGGGCGGACAAGCCTTCCTAAGTCCTTCAATCTTTGTCGTTGAAAAATGCTTTTGTATGTGACCATCGTTGAAATAAAACGAACTATTCTTATTTTATCTGACAACTATTATCAATTATTTCAGGTTGCGTGGATTCATGATCGAATGGAAAATACAAAAGTACGTGAAAGGCGGAATATGCAAAGACGGAAAATAGCCGCTTATTTGGTTGTTTGAAGACAAAACAAATTAAGGCTAAAAATTGTCAAGACTTGAAAACCTCAAGGGACTATTATGGAAATTCATTTATTTTAAATGAATTTATGAGATTTCTCGTATTGTTGTGTGGAAATGGAAATGAGAAGTACAAACACAAACACACGATCCATGTTGAAAAGTCAAAAAAGGAAGCATACCACTTGCAAACATATCGTGAAACCTATACCCATTTTCCTTCATAATTAAACTCAAGTGCATTTTAGATATTTAATGTTTCTGTATATGAGCATATGATCGTGTGTATGTATAGCCAGGTGAGAGCCAATGTTTAAGAGAGAATTATACTTCATTTGATTATTTTGTAATATCTCTCCATACAGCATACATCACAATACAAAAAACTCTTCCAACCAAGAACATCTCCAAAACTTCACCTCCTTATATCAATCTCCTAACAACCTCAAAATACTTTCCAAACACCCTCCAAATACCCTCCTTAAACCTCCTCCAAAAACCATTTCAAATCACCGCAACCATCAACACCTTGCTGTTTTTTCGACATCATAATCTTCAAGTCGGAAACAAAGAAAAATGAGCTTCGTACAAGCACAATAAGACTAGGGAGATTTTCATAACACATTCTCCAGAAGTGGACCTGCATCTAGAAATTTTCGTGGATGATTTTGACCAAGGGAAACCCCAAAGAGACACGAGAGAGAATTGGCTATCCAGAGAGATTTCTGTTTTCAAGTTCAGAATCTTCATGTTAGAAAACAAAAAGCCGAGCACAACACAGCCAAAATACCACCAGGGAGATTTTCACCATCAATTCTTCAGAACCTTACCTGCATATAGAAATTTTCGTGGACGATTTTGACCACGGGAAACCCCAAAGAGACGCGAGAGAGAATTGGCTATCCAGAGAGATTTACTCCGAAAATCTACATCCATCACCACCCAAAGCTCCTTCAACTTCACCATCTTTGCTGCCTTACACCACCAAAATTACAACCTTATTCCACCTCCTAACACCCTCCAAATACCCACTCCAACCTCATCAAATCTCCTCAAAACACCCGATACCCGTATACAAATACATGACTCGTGTATTTTGCATTGTTTTGTAAACAACCCATTTTACATGAAAATGAACTTTTTACTACTTATCAAATACCGGATTGATCTTTGAACAAATATCGACCAGTCGTTCTAAGAGTCTCAATATCGACCGGTTCTTCCAGGAGAACAAATATCGACCAGTCTTTCCACGAGTCCAGTTCAGTCAATTTATTGACGAACCTACTTGATATATATTTATATACTTATATACTTTATTATAGCTTTATGTCATTTAAATATAGTCATTTATATTATTTATATCTTTATGTTATTTAAATACAGTCATTTATATTATTTATAGTTTTACGTTATTTAAATACAGTCATTTATATTATTATAGCTTTCAGTCATTTATAGCTTTCATATTTATACTTATTCCACAATTATTATTCTTTATATATATCTATATCTTATACCTTTAACTCATATATCTTTCACACAGTAACTGGTACCCGAGCCTTTTGTTGTGGTTATCAGATTTTTATATTTCCAACAATCGGTATCTGAGCTGATATAAAAGGAATAATATCCAAGAATTGGTATCAGAGCTTGTGTGATTTACCTTGAAATTTTTGTCAAAAAACTTTTGGTTATAGCGTTTATAAACCTTCCATAAGCTTTTCTTTAAAAATTTCATTTTAATATCACTTGTTCAAAATCCTTTAAAAAAAAAAATTCAAAAAAATCTCTTTGGCAAATTACTCCAACATGAACTCTGTCTCCATTGCAAATAGCTTAGGATCTGGTTCACGGGCACCCATACTTATTCCTGAAGAGTATAATTTGTGGGTTGGCCGTATGAATCTTCATCTTAACGCTATAAATGAAGATATCTGGAAGTGTGTAGAAGGAACATATGTTACTCCAGAAAATTTGGCTACTCTTGCTACAAATCAAGCCACTCAAACTGATATCATAAGAAACTTGGAACTCCAAGCCAAAAAGGAACTTGTTTCTGGAATACCTCACAGTATTCTAAGTCAAATGGATGACATTATGATGTTAACCCCAAATCATATTTGGGAAAATTTGAAAAATCGTTTTTGTGGAAATAAAAGAATTATCGGAAACAAAAGAACATCTGTTTTGAATGAATTCGATAATTTCAAAATGCTTTCATCAGAAACTATCCATGATACTCATGATAGGTTCACTTTGATTATGGTTAAAATGAACAATTTGGGTATCAAAAAAACACAACACGAAATAAATCTCAAGTTTTTAAACAATCTTTTCGAAAGCTGGAAAATGGTTAAACTCATTATTCAGGGAAATCCAGCTATTCATACCGAATCTTTGTACAATTTGTATGGAGAACTTCAATCGTATGAATCATCGATTGACCCACCAACCATTGCATCTTTTGGAGGACCACTTGGTCTTGTGTCCACAACTTCTCAAAACCAAACACCTTACAATGATCAAAACTTTAATCATTTTAATCAGACTACATTTTTTCAAAGCCAATCCTTCCTGTCTGATTCAAATGATGAAGCAGATTATCAACAACTGTGTGCTTTGGTTGCAAACATAAATCTCCAGAGATTTATCCCAATTCATAGTCAATCAAATTTTAGACCAAATTTTCAAACAAGACCATCTTTTGGACAAAATAACTCAATTTTTCAACCAAGACCATCTTTTGGACAAAACAACTCAGGTTTTCAACCAAGACCTTACTTTGGACAAAATTCTCAAAGCCCTTCTTTCCAAAATAACTCAAACCAAGGTTTTCAAAACCAAGGATTTCAAAACGATCCCAACTCAGGTCATAATCACAATCCAAACAACAGTTTTCAAAATCAAAACAGAGGTTTCCAAAATCAAGGTTACAACAATCAAAACAATGGTTTTCAAAACAACCAAAATTTTGGATTCCAACAAAACCATTGTCAACCTTCCCAACAAACCCAAACTCAAGCTCCTGAAAGACTTCTGATTAAAAGTCAAAAGGATGACAGTGATGAAGAAGTGATCATTTGTCACAACTGCAAAGGAACAAATCACTATGCCAGAGAATGCCGAGCCAAAAACAAAACCAAAATCAAAGACTCAGCATACTATGCTCAAAGAGCCGATGAATTGAAGAAACTGGAAAACCAAGAAAAGCAAAAAGCATTGATGGCAATCCATGAACCAAGCGTGGAATACTGGCCAACATCTGATGACGAAGCTGACAATGAACAAGCACAATCAAACTTCTGCTTCATAGCTGGTGTTGAAATACCTTCATGAGCTCCAAACGTCATAGAACAGGTATGGTCTATGATCTGTGAACTTGGTTTTTCCAAAACAATTTTTGAGTCCCACATAACCAAAATTGAGACTAGTCTTGAAGCTGATCTCAAAACATATCATGACACAATGGTCAAATATGATATTTGCAAATCTGAGTTACAAACCTTGCAACTCAAATTTGGAGAATCAACAAGAACTAAAAGCAAATTGGAAAGAGACGTTGAAAGAAAATCAGAAGATTATAATCACGTCTTGGAACAATTAAATCTGTCCCTAATTCAGAAAAGGGATTTGGAACTAAAAAATCAGTCAATCATTTCTTCTAAAACAAAAGATGTTTTAGAAATGGAAATCCTTCGGTTGAAACAAGACTTTCAAGAATCAACTGATAAATACAATATTCTAAATGAAAAACTGACTGATTCTTTAAAACAAATCAATTCTCTTAAAACCGAGAATAAAAGACTGATATGGAATATGGATTCTATCAAAGTTGCTAGAAAACTAAGTGATGATATTTTCACAAAGGCAAACACCTTAGGAACTGGCAAAATTGATACGAATTATAGACCAGGAATTGGAAGAGAATCCTTTGAAATTGAACAAGCAAAACACGAAAACATGACGAATTATGAAAACTATGAATCTACTCTACCTGATCTTTTCACATCTGTTAATGAGGAAGATTCAGATGACGAAACAGTTATCAACTGTAGTCCAGATGATACTGCTTTCAGTGTTTCCAAAAAGTCTTTCAAAAGAGTTGTGAATTCTGAAACAGACTCTGCAAGTTCTTTTACTCACCAAATCAAACATACTGATGGAACCACTAAACTCCAAAACTTTTTGAATGGAGAAAATTCCTCTTATGAGGATGGTAGTACTTCTATACCAACTGCTTTTCCTACAATGACTTCATCAATTGTTGGAAAAACTAGTCTGGGACAAAAATACTCCAAGAAACAACAAACAAGCAAAAAATCCATTCAAGTCACCAAAACCCCACTTATCAAGTCAAACATTTTTGAAAACCAACCAAATAAACCAGTTAAACCCTACGTCATACCTCATAAACAGGTTTCCAAACAAAAACCAAAACCTTTTCAAAAACCTTTTGAAAACCACTTTCAAGATATCACTTTTAATCATTCAAGGAACTTTCAAAAACCATCACATCAGAAAGTTTCAAACCATCATCATCAAAAAGCTTTTCAAAACCGCCCGTCACATCCCAGATATGAAGAAAAATTTTCAAACAAACCTTCACATCTAGGATATCTTTCACCAAATCATAAATCTTATCAACCTACAAGTATTCAAAAACAAATCACATTTTGGGTAAAATTGATAGATCAAATCAAACCTCAACCATTCCATCGTCATAAAGCAAACCATTACAATAATGTGAAGTCAAATGATAAAAGAAATTCATCAAGCAAAGCACCCAAAATAACAACTGACAAACTAGGACCCATTCAGATTTGGGTACCTAAACTTTCTGTCTGATTTCAGGTACTTAATGATGGAGAACCTAATGATGATACATGGTATATTGATAGTGGCTGCTCCAAGCATATGACAGGAAACCGGAACTACTTACGTGACTTCAAACATATACAAACCAATCAAGATGTTACCTTTGGTAACAACATGAAAGCAAAAATCAAAGGTTATGGAAACATAACAAATGGTAATTTTACCATAAAGAAAGTTGCCTTCGTCGATGACCTGAAACACAACCTCATCAGTGTTTCTCAACTGTGTGATAACAATCTTGAAGTTCTTTTCACCAAACAACGAAGCTTGATCATGGACGCCAAAACCAAAGATGTTATAGTTGATTCTGACCGTGCCGGAAATATGTATCCACTTGACATGGATCTTATCTATGTAAACCCGATATATGTCTGCTATCTAAAGCCCCAGCAGATATTAGTTGGTTATGGCACCGCCGCTTTTCCCATCTAAACTTTGGGTACATCAACAAATTGATCGGCGATGATCTTGTTCGAGGGCTACCACTTCTGAAGCTCGATAACGAAACTCTTTGTGCCGCATGTGAAAAAGGAAAACTTTCCAAATCAACTCACAAAAGCATCTTAGAATCTAGTGTATCCGAACCACTAGAATTGTTGCACATAGACCTTTGTGGCCCTGCCAAAACCCAAAGCATACAATGGAAGAAGTACATTCTTGTTGTCGTTGATGGTTTCTCACGGTTTACATGGGTATTTTTCTTAAGACTAAAATCAGAAGCACCTAAAGAGATGATCAACTTCATCAAACAAATCGAGCTGAAGCTGAAACGACCTGTTTGAAGAATCCGAAGTGATAATGGTTTAGAGTTCAAAAACAATACTCTAGATTCATTTCTCAAAGACAAAGGAATTGAACATAACTTCTCAACCCCATACACTCCACAACAGAACGGTGTTGTCGAAAGAAGGAACCGAACTCTATGTGAAGCTGCAAGATCAATGCTTATCTTCGCTGATCTGCCACAATACTTTTGGGCAGAATCCATAGCCACAGCTTGCTACACTCAAAATCGTTCCTTAATCCATAAACATCTTCATAAAACACCATATGAAGTCATTAACAACCGAAAACAAAACATCAAATTTTTCCATATTTTTGGTTGTCGATGCTTTGTAAAGAACAATAAAGATCACCTTTCAAAATTTGAATCAAGGTCGGACGAAGGAATTTTCCTTGGTTACTCGTTTTCTTCAGCTGCTTATCGAGTACTGAACAAACGTACTATAGTAATTGAAGAAAGTACGGATGTTCATTTCGATGAATTTTATGTCAGGAAATTGGATCGTGAACATTTTGGTTCAAAAATGATTGAAAATATTTTTCAAAATCCAATTTAACAAACACCTTCTCCTGACATAGACATTGAAATCGATTTTGATTTGCTTTTTGAACAACCAAAAACCGCTTACAATTCTGAACTTCTAACTACTTCAATTGATCCTACAGGAACAAACCAAAATGATGTAGATCAATTCGAGGGGGAACCACCAACACATACTTCCTCTTTGGAAGAAACACCAAATCCTCCTTTAAATACCCAATCCCCAAATAGCCAAAACAACCCTGATGCATCATTTATGTGGGAACCTTCAAAACTATTCCAAGATGAAACTCTTGGAGAAGAACAATGGGATACTGAAACTCCAATTATTATAGCGGAAGAGAATCGCTTAATAAAGTGGACCAGAAATCATCCAACATACCAAATCATCGGAGATCCCAACTTAGGCATTCAGACTAGAGCCGCATCCACAAATGAATGTTTATTTGGAGCCTTTTTATCCACGACTAAACCCAAAATGATACATTCTGCTATAAAAGATCCAGACTGGGTAAAAGCTATGCAAGAAGAGCTAGGAGAATTTGAAAGAAACGACGTATGGAATCTTGTTCCTACTCCATCCGATGTTACTGTTATAGGTTCAAGATGGGTATACAGAAACAAGACTGACGATCAAGGAATCATTTGCGGAAACAAGGCACGTCTTGTAGTCAAAGGATATTCACAACAAGAAGGAATCGACTACGATGAAACATATGCTCCAGTTGCCAGAATTGAAGCAATTCACATCTTTCTTGCATATGCTGCACATAAGAATTTCAAAGTATTCCAAATGGACGTTAAATGTGCATTCCTACACGGAGAGATAGATCGCGATGTATACATCCAACATCCACCAGGTTTCGAAGATCCCAAATTTCCCGATCATAGCTTTAAACTGCAGAAAGCTGTCTATGGCTTGAAACAACCACCCTGAGCCTGGTATGCCACGTTGTCAACATTTCTCGAAGAATCAGGTTTTAAAAGAGGTTCAATCGATCCAACCCTTTTTCGTAAAATATTTAATAAACATCTGTTAATTGTACAAATATATGTTGATGACATTATTTTCGGTTCTACTGATGAATCTTTAAGTGTTAAGTTTGCAGATTTAATGAAGAGCAATTTTGAAATGAGCATGATTGGGGAGATGACTACATTTCTCGGACTTCAAATCAAACAGTCAACTGATGCATTTTCATCAACCAAGAGAATTATGTCAAAAACCTGCTCACTCGTTTTTCAATGGACAAATCCAATACCGCAAAAACCCCAATGGCCTTTGGATACAAAATTGATGCACACTTAAATGGCAAACCCGTTGACCAGAAAAGATATCGTGGAATGATCGGATCACTCTTATACCTCATTGTCAGCATACCTGATATCATGTTTTCTACATGTGTCTGTGCTAGATACCAAGCAAATCCTATGAAATCTCATGTAGTTGCTGTGAAACACATCTTCAAATACCTTAAAGGCACTCCCAAAATCGGCCTTTGGTATCCAGCTAAATCTAATTTTCATCTAAACGCTTACACCGACTCAAACTATGGAGGATGCAAGCTAGATAGAAAGAGTACATCTGGTAGCTGTCAATTCCTAGGAGGTAGACTAGTGAGTTGGACTTCAAAGAAACAGACTTGTGTATCCACATCAACCGCAAAAGCTGAATACGTCGCTGCCGCCAGCTGTTGTTCACAAGTCATATGGATGAAAACTCAACTGCGTGACTATGTGTAACAACCCGAAATTTCATGTCAATTCCTGTACCACAACTTGTAATTCGATCCGATCAACCAAACGTCATTCTCAATTTAGTTTCCAATATTCGCCATTTTATTAAGTCATTAATTTATATTGACTTAAAATGACTTAATAGGTGTCTTAATACATATAGAAATAATTTTAACACCCAACTTTAGTGATCGGAATATTTCTAGAAATTACCATATCGGGTTACGGTAACTCAATCGGGTACGACCAAAAACCTCACTTAACGTCGGTATCGGGTAGAATTCTATCATGTCCAATTCCCAAACACTATATCAACATAATTTGGACTCCATTTGAAGCCTTTGGCCAAATTCTCACTAAACTCTTACAACCTCTCTCCTCCAAGCTAGAATTAAGGTCCTAATCACAAGTTTAAGGCTTCAAATCTTTAAGGTAACCTCTCTAGCATGTTATTCAACATCTTTAGCCTTCAAATTGATGACTTAATTGATTTTTGGGGTCAAGAACATGAGTTTACGGCCAAGGAGCAAGCTTGGGCCGTAAACTCCATTTTATGGGGTTTTAAGCTCTTAAACTCCTTCCAAAACTCAATTGGACTTTAGATATGGCTAAGGGACTTCAAGATATGGACTTAGAACATGTAAATCTTTGATTTTGAGGACTTTGAAGGAGTTTACGGCCAAGGCATAAGCTTAGGCCGTAAACTCATGTTAATGGGGTTTTTCGTGCCCTTAAACCCTTCCGAATCACCTCTATGGCTTAGATATGAATTATAGGACCTTGGTATTAGCATTTGGACACTTGAAACATGATTTTTGGGGGACTTAGATGAGTTTACGGCCAAGGATAGTGCTTGGGCCGTAAACTCCCCAAAACTTGACATAAAACCAATTCTAAGGTGTTAGAAAGCCATCCAACACCACCAAAAGCTTTGGAATAAATCAAGGGACCAACCAAAAATACTTTGAAGGCCTTAAACACATCTTTTATGGGGTTTCTAAGAGTTTACGGCCAAGACCTGTTCTTGGGCCGTAAACTCCAAAATCTTTGGTGTTAGAATGCAAACTAAACACCCTACAACATTTAGATGAATTTTAGAAGCCATTCTATGCTAGTTTCAGGCCTTGAAACACATTGTAGCTTGTCATATTAGAGTTTACGGCCATAAAGGGGGTTTCATGGGCCGTAAAATCCATAAATCCCTTATATGTCACTTGTAAACTCATTTCTAGGCTTGTGGGAATTTTTAGAATCACATGTGATTTGTTTTAGCAACATTTAACATTATTTTCATAAGGATTAAGGAGTTTGCGGCCAGGAGCCTATGCTAGGCCGTAAACTCCCATAAAAATTATCATTTTAGTGATTTCAATCCATTCCATGCATTTAGAACAAAGCCTAGAATCATTTTCCATGTCCATGTAAGCCATTTAAGCCATTTAAACACCCAAAACCACACCCACATGAGTTTACGGCCGTAAACACATGTGTGTGTGTTTTGTGGTTGTAAACTCATTTAAATGTTTACTTATGGAGAGTAAACTCAAGTTCCAAGTCCCTAGTGCCTTTACAAGTCCTTAAACGCCACCCGGGTCACTCCAAACACTCATTTTAAGGTGTTTAACCTCATTGGAGTGTAATATTCCATATGATTAGTGAATGTATCCTTGATTGTATATATATGGACATTATTTCATTTTACATAGGGTCATCGCGAGTAATCAAACCCCGAACCAACGACTAGCATTCAAAACCGACACGTTTCCGAGTCCGGTGAGTTCATACCCCTACCCTTTTTCACTGTTTTCACTGTTTTTAGGGGGGGAACACAAGCAAAGTACAAGGGAATTCTTGTACTCAAAACATGTTTTCAGATGCATGTTTATTAATTCATATGCTTTTGTTACTGATTACCACAACTGATAACCATTTGAACATGCAGATCACGTAACATATATTTGTGAAATAGGTCTTTAAACTGTTATGTTTTACATATATTTCACAAATGATTTTCCACATTTTATCAGTTAAAAGCATTACATAAGACACTTGAATATAATACCTGTACACTGTTTTGTCCTCGGTAACACTCTACATATATACGCGAGTGGAGGACTATCATATTATTACTAGTAAATTTGTTAATCCTGTATAATTGGAAACACGTCCTTGGAGAACACTCCACCAAGGTACGTGAGTGGAGGACTACACCCATAACCAGAATCTCTGGTATTTAGAGAGCGTGACTTAAGTGTATAGATCTATACGGGGCTGACTACCCCACACCTGGCTGCTAGCTACAGCCGAACCGAAATGGTTCAAGGGTAACGAAAGTCATAAGTATGTGGACGACTTATTGCCACATGTGGACTACTTATTGCCACAGGTTTTAGTCTATTGTATGGTTATGGAACTCGCAATTAGGATAACAGAGATTTACTTATAGTAATAATGAATCACTTTATACATCTTTTACATCTTTTACATCTTTCACAACACTGTAACTAACATTCAGGAAAGTACGGGACTTTCCTGGGGAAAACATGGGAACCAAATCACAGTTACATCTTTTACATCTTTTAATCGTTTACATTTGAAACCAAAATGCAGGAAAGCATGGGGCTTTTCTGGTTAACACTTACCTAACTAGAAGAGTAACAAACTGGATAACATTACATCTTTTACAATTTGTAATACACAATAAGGAAAGTATGGGACTTTTCTGGTAACACATGATAAGCAAACAGATTAGTTTAATCAGTCAGATAACCAACTATACATTTTCACATGAATAAACATGTTTTCAATGTATAAACTTATCATACCTTTCAATTGTGAATCAAAAACTAACTATTAAGAAAATATGGGATTTTCTTGGTACATACGACATTTCAGAAACAGAAAGGAAACTCGAATCATGTTCACAAACAAAAACCGCTTATGAACTCACCAGCTTTATGCTGATTTTCAAACCGCTTGTGTTCTCAGGTCAGCGATAGAACAGGTACCCGAAGATTTCTTTTGATCAGAAGATGGAGTACATGAAGACCCGTTTCATTTTGTCTATATATACTATGTATCACAACTGTATAAACTTTACTTTTGCAACAACTGTAAAAACTTTATTATGTAATGTAATGGTTGTTTTACTTTACTTACTATGTGCATCGGATTTGATACTCAACGTGGAGTCAACCCCGGAAATGTTTCCGCCTTCGGTTTTCGGGGTGTGACACTATGGCTTCAAAATCTCACAAATTCCCATATTTTGTGACTCAACCAGTGCAATTGCTATTTCTCACAATCCCGTTCACCATTCCATGACAAAGCACATCGATATTCGATATCACTTTATCAAAGACAACATTCAAAAGGGTCATATCGAACTACACTTCATCAACTCTGAAGATCAAATTGCCGATGTCTTCACTAAGGCTCTCGATGAAACAAAGTTTCAATACTTCCTAGGCCGTCTAGGAATGTTAAATCTAGATAACATCTATCCTTAAACATTTACTTTTTGTATGTACAAAAGTGTGTTTACTTCCATTCAAAAAGAAAATCCAAAAAACAATTGAAAATTGCTTTCTTTCTCAATTGGAGTGAAGGTTCAAATCTCCTACTTTTCATAATGTATATAACTTTATTTCCTTCGATTTTATTTCATTATTGACGATTTTAAATAATCAAGAGGCATAAGGTTAGGAGGTTCCAATGAAAACAAAAACTGTCACACCCCCAAACCAGAATGGCGGAAACATTCGGGGGTGGATGACTTCACGTAGTATCACAACCATTGAATATTGTAAAGAAAGTAACACAACCATCACATATATAATGAAAACGTATGTTGTTGCATTATACAATATAGCAAAAGAATATTACAATGAGATGATAAATGTTCCATAATAAAACATCCTTAGTGTTCCTTTCTCCAAAAGCTAGTGGTTACCTGTATTACTGATTCCTTGAGAAATACAAGTGATTTCGAAAAAGTGTCAACAATTAAGTTGGTGAGTTCATAAGTGTTTTGCATTGAAAAGTATGTCCTTTTTGATAGTAAACCGATGAACGAGGTTTTCAGATAATCCAATATTTTCTATAAATGATTTGAAAAGTTTCCCGTGTTGGAGTGCGTTTGTGTTTTCCATACTTGAATAATAGTGATAAAATTTGTGTTAACGATAAAATGGAAAACTGAAATGCATATATGAATCTCGTAAATCAAACTTGTTTTTATACTTTTATGTGAGTTTTATAACCATGCTATTGACATTGACGGCTTGTAACAACGTTCTTCAGGCGTTGGAACTGTTATGACATTTGTCACCCTAGGCCTGCCGGCCTAGCTGTAGCTAACAGCTTAGGTGTGGGATTGTCAATCCCGTATAGATCTATACACAAGTATCACGCTCCCCCTACAAGGGATTATGGTATATAATACAGGATTTAAAATGCATACTCGAACGTACGTGAAGCTGTCTCACATTACTTGGTATAAACAGATTTACGATAATAAAGACTTTACTTCTTTTGAAAGCATTTCATTTGTCGAGATGTATATGTAAAACGTATGAATCACTTGAATACTACACTCATTATAGTTTCTCAAAAGTATTTCCCATTTGGTAATAACAACTTGGTGATATAATAGCCCTTTAAACATAAGGTTAATTTTGTACCAAAACCTTATAAGAACGATATTATAAAAATGATACTTTGATTTGTAATGTACTTGTATTTCCCCCCTAAAACATGAAAAGAATTGAAAAGTAGGGGTATGAACTCACTCGTTAAGTTTGAAGAGAGAGGCTAGGGTTGAGCAGAACTTCGACCGCGGATGGTTGCGTCGTCGGGCTCTTCGGGGGTTTCTGCAACGTAAATCTTTCGTCGGGGGCTCGAGTGCGGAAACCAAGGTAAGAAAATGGTCTCTGGAGCTGGGAGAATGGCTGAGAAATGGTGAAGGTGTGCCTAAACTCGAAGCTTATGCTTTCTATTTATAGGGCTGGAAACCCTCGTACGCGGTGCGTACTTCCGGAGTACGCGGGGCGTAAAATGCCGTCATGGCTTACGACTCGGGTCTAGCTAGCGTAGCTTGGGCGGGTCGATGGGACTCCTGGGTCTAGCCGAGCATAGCTTGGGCGGGCCGATGAGACTCGACTCTGGGTCTAGTACGCGGGGCGTACTCCCAGAGTACGCGGGGCGTAATCCCTGCTTCCGACTTCTAAATTCCATAACTTTCGCGTACGAGCTCCGTTTTTCGCGTCCTTTATATCCACGCGTAGGTGAGATTATGCTCTACAACTTTCATTTAGACTCCGTCGGCTAATTTTGAATTTATTTTTAATGATATATTTTTAATAGGCCGGGCCTCCTAAAGTTCGTTAAAAATTCATAGGTTCTTTATCCGACGTCGGTTTTCGTTTGTCTTTTTATTGTTTTATTATCACTGAGGAGATCTTCAACTTCCGTTTAGGTGGCGATAGCTAAATAACATTCGATCTTCAATCTGAGTTTTTAGCCCTCTACTACTGTTACGAAACTTTGAAAATTCGTAACTTCTCCATACGAGGTCCAATTTGGGCGATCTTTTTATGTACGCTCACCTTTCAACGAGATCTACGACTTTGGTTTAGATACTTAAGGCTAAAATGTATTTTATTGAGATTCTACTTTTTATGTCAAAAAAATGTTTTAACGTCGTGTCGTAAATATACGAGTGGTTATAATTTCTTCAATATAACCCGGTTTTGAGCGTTCTTTATGTTCTTGGAAACCTTGGCATGATATCTAATATTTGATGTATCCCAACTTAGATACTTGAACACTTTATTTTCGAGGTTAATTTCGTTGTTTTTGGCTTTCGATTGTTTACAATGCTTTTGGGAAATATAGGGTTGTCACATCATCCCCCTGTTAAGGGAATTTCGTCCCGAAATTTAATCTAAGATAGAGTTTACAGTTTTAGGAAAAAGATGCGGGTACTTTTGTTTCATCTGATCCTCGCGTTCCCAGGTGTATTCAGGTCCTCGCTTGGCGTTCCAGCGGACCTTTACAATGGGTATGCGGCTTTGTTTAGTCCTTTTGATTTCTCGATCCATGATCTCTACCGGTTCCTACACAAATTGAAGGTTTTCATTTATTGCAATTTCGTCTAGAGGGACGACAAGGGTCTCGTCGGATAAGCACTTCTTTAGATTCGATACGTGAAAGGTAGGGTGTACGTTGTGGAGCTCCTGAGGTAGTCTAAGTTTGTAAGCCACTGGACCGATCCTGGCAAGGATCTCGAATGGTCCGATGTATCTAGGGTTCAATTTCTCACGTTTTCCGAAGCGTATTAAACCTCTCCAAGGTGAGACTTTGAGTAGGACATGGTCTCCAACTTGGAATTCCAAGGGTTTGCGTCTCTTATCTGCATAACTCTTTTGTCTATCCCTTGATGCTTTTAGACGTTCTTGGATTTGAACAATCTTCTCCGTGGTCTCCCTTATGATTTCTGGTCCAGTGAGCGTGTTGTCAGTTGCTTGTCCTTTTGCTAGTTGCGTGTCCCCCACTTCGGTCCAGCACAAAGGTGACCTGCATTTGCGGCCATAGAGGGCTTCGAACGGGGCAGTTTTGATACTGGTGTGGTAGCTATTGTTGTACGAGAACTCGACCAATGGTAGATGTGTGTCCCATGCTTTGCCAAAATCGATTACGCAAGCTCTCAGCATGTCTTCTAGGGTTTGTATAGTTCTCTCGCTCTGGCCGTCGGTTTGTGGATGATAAGCGGTACTCATGTCTAGTCTTGTCCCCAAAGCTTTTTGTAGCGACTGCCAGAACCTTGAGGTGAATCTATGATCTCGGTCCGAGATAATGGATATGGGTACACCATGCAGTCGTACAATTTCTCTGAGGTATGTCCTTGTTAACTTCTCCAATTTATCCGTCTCTTTGATCGGTAGGAAATGTGCTGACTTAGTTAACCTGTCGACAATTACCCAAATGGTGTCGAGTCCGCTTGTTGTCTTGGGTAATTTTGTTATGAAATCCATGGTTATCCGCTCCCACTTCCATTCGGGTATTTCTGGTTGTTGTAATAAACCTGAGGGCTTCTGATATTCCACCTTGACTTTGGCACATGTCAGGCATTTGCTCACGTAGGTAGCAATTTCGGCTTTCATGTTTTGCCACCAGTACAACTTCTTGAGATCGAGATACATCTTATCGGAGCCAGGATGTATGGAGTATCGTGTTTTATGGGCTTCGTCCATAACGATTTCTCTGAATCCACCAAACTTCGGTATCGAAATTCGATTCATGAAATAACGAACTCCGTTGTTCTTGGTCTCAAAGTTCTTATCCATTCCCCTTAGGGCTTCTCCTGTCACATTTTCGGATTTCAAGGCTTCTATTTGGGCTTCCTTGATTTGCGTGAACAGGTGTGAATGGATTGTCACAGTTAGGGACTTCACTTGGCGACCTGAGTACTCCTTCCGACTGAGTGCATCAGCCACTACATTAGCCTTTCCAGGGTGATATCGAATTTCGCACTCGTAATCACTTAGTAGTTCTACCCATCGTCTTTGTCTCATGTTGAGTTCCTTCATATTGAGGATATGTTGGAGGCTTTTATGATCAGTGAAGATGGTACATTTTGTGCCGTAGAGATAGTGTCGCCATATCTTCAGAGCGAAGACGACTGCTCCTAGCTCAAGATCGTGCGTTGTGTAGTTCACTTCGTGCGTCTTTAGTTGCCTTGAGGCGTAGGCGATGACTTTTCCTCTTTGCATTAAGACACACCCAAGTCCTTGGTTTGATGCATCACAATAGACCAAGAAGTCCTCCGTTCTCTCTGGAAAGGTTAGGATGGGCGCACTACATAAGGCTCGCTTTAGTGTCTGAAATGCGCTGTCTTGTTTTTTCTCCCCAGTCGAAGGTCACATTCTTCTGGGTTAGGGTGGTAAGTGGCTTGGCAATCTTTGAAAAGTTCGGTATGAATCTTTGGTAATACCCGGGGAGTCCCAAAAATTGCCGGATTTCTATAGGGGTTCTTGGAGTAGTCCAATTATCTATTGCCTTTATCTTGGAAGGGTCCACATGTATTCCTTCTTTGCTTACAACATGTCCTAGGAAATCCACTTCCCGTATCCAAAACTCGCACTTGGAAAATTTTGCGTAAAGTTTCTCTGCCCTTAATGTTTCCAGTACTTGGCGGAGATGTTTGTTGTGTTCTTCCTGGCTTCTTGAATAGATGACTATATCATCTATGAAGACGATCACGAATTTATCCAGGAAGGGACGACATACTCGGTTCATCAAGTCCATGAACACTGCTGGAGCATTCGTCAATCCGAAGGGCATTACTACAAATTCGTAGTGACCATAACGTGTTCGGAAAGCCGTTTTGGGGATGTCTCCCTCCAGTACTCGCAGTTGGTGGTAACCAGATCTTAGATCGATCTTTGAGAAGTAGCTTGCTCCTTGAAGTTGGTCGAATAGATCGTCTATGCGCGGTAAGGGATATCGGTTCTTGATCGTGAGTTTGTTTAGTTCCCGATAATCGATGCACATGCGAAAGGATCCGTCCTTCTTTTTCACGAATAGGACTGGCGCTCCCCATGGTGAGAAGCTCGGTCTGATGAATCCCTTGCTCAGCAGCTCGTTTAATTGACTGGATAGTTCCTGCATCTCGGCTGGGGCTAAACGGTAAGGTGACTTTGCTACAGGGGTAGCTCCGGGGATTAAGTCGATTCTAAACTCGACTTGACGTTCCGGTGGGATTCCTGGAAGATCTTCTGGGAAAATATCCGGGAAGTTGCAGACTTCCGGAATATCTTTAATGTTTTTCGATTCTTGTTTCTTGTCTACTACGTGGGCTAGAAAGGCATGATATTCCTTACGAAGATATTTTTGTGCTTTAATACAGGAAATGATTTGCAAATTTGAACTAGGTTTGTCGCCGTAAATGACAAGAGTTTCGCCGTTCGGCAGATTTAGGCGAACAGCCCTTTCGTGGCAAAGGATATTGGCATGGTGAAGGCTCAACCAGTCCATACCGATGATGACATCGAAACTTCTTATGGAAACGGGCATAAGATCGACTCGAAACAAACGCTTGTCTAAATTTAGTGTGCACCCTACGTACAAATCGTTTGCGTGTTCTGTTTTACCGTTTGCCATTTCTACAGTGAATATTTTATTGAGTGGTTGGGGCTTTTGATTAAGTAGGTGTTTGAATTTATGACTCACAAAACTTCTCTCCGCACCGCAGTTAAAAAGTATGCATGCATAAGTGTTGTTGAGTAGAAACGTACCCGTAACCACCGTGGGGTCCGCTATTGCTTCTCTCTGTCCTACTGCCAGCACTCTCCCCACACCGCCAATATTCATTTCCTTGGGATAATCCCTCCTGAAGTGTCCAATCTCTCCGCACCCATAACACGCCCGGCTTACTCCAGTGCCAGAAACTTGAGTGATTGGTCGTGCCGGTGCCTTACAGAAACAGGCTGTGTGCCCTTTCCTGTCACAGTTCTTGCAGTGCATCTCGCGACAAATACCATGGTGATGATAGATGCACTTGCTGCACTTGGGCAGAATCCCCGCATATGGTTTTGTTGGCGCAGAGGTAGCAGGAGTTGTGGTGGGGGTAGTAGCAGCATGAACCGCAACCATTTGCTTCTTTGAAGGTTCTTGCGAAGTTTGCCCCTTCCTTTTGTTCCAAAGTTTCTTCTTGTTGTTGTTGTTGCCATTGATTTCATTGTTGTTGTTCCCTTTGGTTGGTTCAGCCATAATAGCCACGACTCCTTGACAGACACCATGATCAACAAGAGATTGCGCTAGTTCCTTGGCGCTGGCGAAAGTCAAAGGTCTGGAAGCTAGCACACTTCCTCGAAGTTGGGGTGATAGTCTCCAGATGTATCTCTCGACCTTTTGGCTCTCCAGAGTTAACATTCCTGGGCAAAGTGTTATTAACTCACTGACCCTGTTGGTGTAACCAGCTATGTCCGATCCTACCATCGAGAGGCTCCACAGTTCCTGTTCAAGCTTCTGAATCTCGCCTCTTGGGCAGTATTCTCGAAGGAGCATTCTTTTCAGGTTTTCCCAACCCATGGAGTTTGCCACCACCAGGGTTAGAGTCTGGACGTGGCCGTTCCACCATGTCAGGGCGCGTTCAGAGAAGGTAAAAGCGGCGAACTTTACTTTGCTTTCTTCAGGACATGCATAGATTTCGAATACAACTTCTGTTTTCTCTATCCATTGAGATAGAGCCAATACTCCCCCAGTCCCGTAAAAGGGAATAGGTTTTCCGTTGGTGAAGTCTTTGTAAGTGCATATCCCTGAACGGCTTTGACCTTGGCCATTTGCAAAACTGTTTGTTCCTCCCCCCGATCCGTTGTTGCTCATTTGTGCCATTGCTGCAGTTACAGCAGCGGTTACGACAGTCTGGAACATAACGGTGTCCATAATCGGAGGAGGTGGTGGAGGTGGTGTTGAAGTTGAGTTTCTGCGTGTTGATCTACGAGGAGGCATGTTCTGGTAGAGAAAAATAAGAATGAATACTATAAGTTTCTAATGTTTTGACAGTCGTGTGTTAGTTGTATCTTGTAATTTGTTTTGACTTTAGTTTATGGTTTCAAGGTAGGCATAGAAATTTTAAAACTCGAAATTTTTGAGAGGTATATAATAAGAAATACTTCATATTTATACATACAGGTCACACCTGAGGTGTGTTACATTGCATATTTTGTCCGGGAAAATTTGATCCTCCTAGAGATCTCCGATTACGGATACAACAGGGAAAACAAGGGAAATAAGGGAAAAACTTTTATCCGAAATCCTAATCTATAACAAAATTTTTGGGGCTTGAACAAGTTCTACTTGCGACGTTTGGAGCTAGATTCGGCATTCGACCTTTTGACTCCCATCATTCACCTCTCAAGATCTGCTTGTTGTTCCTTCATCTCTCTTATTTCTGCCAGAGCCGTTATCATTTGGTTCTGAAGTGTCCCCGTGTAGATTTGGGTATTCTCATGTAGTCCTTCCAGACGGCGGATGTCAGCGGCGTTACCTTGGGTAGCAGCATTTACCTCGCGAACTCTGGTTGCTTCCCTGTCCGTCTCGTAGTTCTGGGTAGCTATAGCGTTCACGATAACAGGAAGTGCTCGATCAGCTGAGCTTCCCCCACTGACATTGTAAAAATCTCGGCACATGCCGAAAGGAGGGCGTACACCTTGCTGGCGGCTCCAGTAGTAGAGGTGACTTCCCCACATGGGAATGGGTCCCGGTTGATATGGTCTGATTTCGGGAGGATGAGGGATGGGAGGGTCGTACACTTCTGGCTCGGAGTCTGTTCCGCTAGAAACTTCCACGATCTCTTCGTCGACTTCGAATTCCTCTCCGATTTCGACTTCGAATTCTTCCTCGACCTCTTCTTCGATTTCTTCTGGGTCTTCCTCCGGGTCTTCTTCTATCCAACCGTCGTTGCCTTGGTTTGGGTCGTAGGGATCTCCTGGTAAATGGAATCCGGCCATTTGTCTGTACTAGGATAGACGTAGGAGAACTTTATAAGAAAAGAAAATTATATTTAACGACTTACTATTTCTAACTATAATTTGTACAACTATTTTTAATAATACTCCTATAATATTACAATTTGGCGAAACTAAATTGATTTGTATTTGGTAAGTTCTTGGCTTGTTGTCCACTATGACCATTCCTCGACGTACGTTGGTCAAATCCAGGATAAATATAGTTGATTAGGCTATATTTATTCTCGACCTGATTACATACCCCGGGGCTCAATCGTAGTGTCGTAACTTGCCTTAATACTTTTTAGTAAAACTTGTTATCATACGAGATTAATGCATGCTTGTAAAAAAATGTATATCTTTAAAAGAATGTATTTTGTTCATGAAAATGTTTTATCAGAGGGTTTTTGGTCCCCTTTGCATTTATAGTTTGTATATCGTATGTGGTTTGATATACTTAGTTCACTATAAACAATGCTCTGATACCAATCTGTCACACCCCGAAACCAGAATGGCGGAAACATTCGGGGGTGGATGACTTCACGTAGTATCACAACCATTGAATATTGTAAAGAAAGTAACACAACCATCACATATATAATGAAAACGTATGTTGTTGCGTTATACAATATAGCAAAAGAATATTACAATGAGATGATAAATGTTCCATAATAAAACATCCTTAGTGTTCCTTTCTCCAAAAGCTGGTGGTAACCTGTATTACTTATTCCCTGAGAAATACAAGTGGTTTCGAAAAAGTGTCAACAATTAAGTTGGTGAGTTCATAAGTGTTTTGCATTGAAAAGTATGACCTTTTTGATAGTAAACCGATGAACGAGGTTTTCAGATAATCCAATATTTTCTATAAATGATTTGAAAAGTTTCCCGTGTTGGAGTGCTTTTGTGTTTTCCATACTTGAATAATAGTGATAAAATTTGTGATAACGATAAAATGGAAAACTGAAATGCATATATGAATCTCGTAAATCAAACTTGTTTTTATACTTTGATGTGAGTTTTATAACCAAGCTATTGACATTGATGGCCTGTAACAACGTTCTTCAGGCGTTGGAACTGTTATGACATTTGTCACCCCAGGCCTGCCGGCCTAGCTGTAGCTAACAGCTTAGGTGTGGGATTGTCAATCCCGTATATATCTATACACAAGTATCACGCTCCCCCTACAAGGGATTATGGTATATAATACAGGACTTAAAATGCATACTCGAACGTACGCGAAGCTGTCTCACATTACTTGGTATAAACAGATTTACGATAATAAAGACTTTACTTCTTTTGAAAGCATTTCATTTGTCGAGATGTATATGTAAAACGTATGAATCACTTGAATACTACACTCATTATAGTTTCTCAAAAGTATTTCCCATTTGGTAATAACAACTTGGTGATATAATAGCCCTTTAAACATAAGGTTAATTTTGTACCAAAACCTTATAAGAACGATATTATAAAAATGATACTTTGATTTGTAATGTACTTGTATTTCCCCCCTAAAACATGAAAAGAATTGAAAAGTAGGGGTATGAACTCACTCGTTAAGTTTGAAGAGAGAGGCTAGGGTTGAGCAGAACTTCGACCGCGGATGGTTGCGTCGTCGGGCTCTTCGGGGGTTTCTGCAGCGTAAATCTTTCGTCGGGGGCTCGAGTGCGGAAACCAAGGTAAGAAAATGGTCTCTGGAGCTGGGAGAATGGCTGAGAAATGGTGAAGGTGTGCCTGAACTCGAAGCTTATGCTTTCTATTTATAGGGCTGGAAACCCTCGTACGCGGCGCGTACTTCCGGAGTACGCGGGGCGTAAAATGCCGTCATGGCTTACGACTCGGGTCTAGCTAGCGTAGCTTGGGCGGGTCGATGGGACTCCTGGGTCTAGCCGAGCATAGCTTGGGCAGGCCGATGAGACTCGACTCTGGGTCTAGTACGCGGGGCGTACTCCCAGAGTACGCGGGGCGTAATCCCTGCTTCCGACTTCTAAATTCCGTAACTTTCGCGTACGAGCTCCGTTTTTCGCGTCCTTTATATCCACGCGTAGGTGAGATTATGCTCTACAACTTTCATTTAGACTCCGTCGGCTAATTTTGAATTTATTTTTAATGATATATTTTTAATAGGCCGGGCCTCCTAAAGTTCGTTAAAAATTCATAGGTTTTTTATCCGACGTCGGTTTTCGTTTGTCTTTTTATTGTTTTATTATCACTGAGGAGATCTTCAACTTCCGTTTAGGTGGCGATAGCTAAATAACATTCGATCTTCAATCTGAGTTTTTAGCCCTCTACTACTGTTACGAAACTTTGAAAATTCGTAACTTCTCCATACGAGGTCCAATTTGGGCGATCTTTTTATGTACGCTCACCTTTCAACGAGATCTACGACTTTGGTTTAGATACTTAAGGCTAAAATGTATTTTATTGAGATTCTACTTTTTATGTCAAAAAAAATGTTTTAACGTCGTGTCGTAAATATACGAGTGGTTATAATTTCTTCAATATAACCCGGTTTTGAGCGTTCTTTATGTTCTTGGAAACCTTGGCATGATATCTAATATTTGATGTATCCCAACTTAGATACTTGAACACTTTATTTTCGAGGTTATTTTCGTTGTTTTTGGCTTTCGAGTGTTTACAATGCTTTTGTGAAATATAGGGTTGTCACAAAAACCCATGTGAGAATTTGTGCCTCGTCAATCTATAACACTTTGGAATTCATTTCTTGTGAGCTTAGGTGTGTCACTATTGCTTATAAGGTATATCCGATTATACCTTGTCACGGTCTCATTTTTGCTTAGATATCAAAATGACTAGGGACGATAGATTCATTTCTTACATACTAGACAAACTGTCTTTTATGCCACCAATCCCTACCTAGATATAAGCCAACCAATAATGAAGTCTTGAGATCCCATGATCCATCAACAAGAAAAGACGAAACAAAAAGGATTTCAACCATCACTTATTAAAGAAAACCAAAGATCTATCAAAATCCAATCATCAAAGACGAAACAAGATAAAGACGAATCAACAAGAAAGCAAAGTCGTTCACCAAAGAAATACCAAACAAAAAAAACTCTACATTTGCTATTTTCAAACAAAGTTTCAACCAAATGGTTATTTCAAAACAATCATCAAAAGATCCATTGATCTGTTTTTAACCATTTTTCACAAAAAGGGATATCTTAATCCCGCAAGACAGATACTCTCAAAAATCCAAAATTTTTCAAAATGTAGCAAATTCTCGATGCTAAAACAAAATATCTTTTTACAAAAATCGATATTGATCAACAAAAAGGATACCATCAAGGAAGAAGCTGCAACAACAATGGATTTCTCGGGATATTGTAGCCTTCATCACTGAAAGTTCTTAGTTGCAAACTGCACTATGAAAATTGCTAAACCACTCTACATGTATTTACCGACGGAGAAAGAGTGAAAGTTAATGGCATGAATGAAGAAACCCACTGAGTAATGCCGAAACCAGTCTTATGTGATTGATTATCTAATAATGAGACTAAGTGACTTTCAGGAAAAGCATAGCTGAACACCTCCAATATGAGTGTGAGTCGTCAGAGAGAGATATCACTCATTTTTAGTGATCATTAACTTGTTCTGCTGCCAGAACAACCAAACACCCAAGTGAAGTGTGAGCTATACCTATGAGTGTTCATCTGAATCGACCTGTTAGACCACTTGTCGTCATTAATAATGCTATAAAATCTTAGGAAATTTCTTTAGATACATATATGGCTACCATTTGATAACCGAACCCGAGACTTTGATTCGGAAACAAATTTCTGAAAATCTTTTACATAAGATATGATAAACCAAGTCACAAACTTTCAAATCAATTACTATGGTTTTATATATATATATATATCTTATCATTGACAAAACTTTTATCCCGAATCTTCAAAATTAAAACTATCAACATGATTAAGTGATAATTGTCCTTATTTCAACAATGATCACATAGGGGAAATTCTTGAAAAATGCTTTTGTATGTGACCATCGTTGAAATAAAACGAACTGTTCTTATTTTATCTAACAACTATTATCAGTTATTTCTGGTTGCTTGGATTCATGATCGAATGGAAAATACAAAAGTACGTGAAAGGCGGAATACGCAAAGACGGAAAATAGCCGCTTATTTGGTCGTTTGAAGACAAAACAAATTAAGGCTAAAAATTGTCAAGACTTGAAAACCTCAAGGGACTATTATGGAAATTCATTTATTTTAAATGAATTTATGAGATTTCTCATATTGTTCGGTGGAAATGGAAATGAGAAGTACAAACACAAACACACGATCCATGTTGAAAAGTCAAAAAAGGAAGCATACCACTTGCAAACATAGCCTGAAACCTATACCCATTTTCCTTCATAATTAAACTCAAGTGCATTTTAGATATTTAATGTTTGTGTATATGATCATATGATCGTGTGTATGTATAGCCAGGTGAGAGCCAATGTTTAAGAGAGAATTATACTTCATTTGATTATTTTGTAATATCTCTCCATACACCATACATCACAATACAAAAAACTCTTCCAACCAATAACACCTCCAAAACTTCACCTCCTGATATCAAACTCCTAACAACCTCAAAATACTTTCCAAACACCCTCCAAATACCCTCCTTAAACCTCCTCCAAAAACCATTTCAAATCACCACAACCATCACCACCTTGCTGTTTTTTCGACATCATAATCTTCAATTCGGAAACGAAGAAAAATGAGCTTCGTTCATGCACAAGAAGACTAGGGAGATTTTCACCACACATTCTCCAGAAGTGTACCTGCATCTAGAAATTTTCGTGGACGATTTTGACTAAGGGAAACCCCAAAGAGACGCGAGAGAGAATTGGCTATCCAGAGAGATTTCTGTTTTCGAGTTCAGAATCTTCATGTTAGAAAACAAAAAGCCGAGCACAACACAGCCAAAATACCACCAGGGAGATTTTCACCATCAATTCTTCAGAACCTTACCTGCATATAGAAATTTTCGTGGACGATTTTGACCACGGGAAACCCCAAAGAGACGCGAGAGAGAATTGGCTATCCAGAGAGATTTACTCCGAAAATCTACATCCATCACCACCCAAAGCTCCTTCAACTTCACCATCTTTGCTGCCTTACACCACCAAAATTACAACCTTATTCCACCTCCTAACACCCTCCAAATACCCACTCCAACCTCATCAAATCTCCTCAAAACACCCGATACCCGTATACAAATCATGACTCATGTATTTTGCACTGTTTTGTAAAAAACCCATTTTACATGAAAATGAACTTTTTACTACTTATCAAATACCGGATTGATCTTTGAACAAATATCGACCAGTCGTTCCAAGAGTCCCAATATCGACCGGTCCTTCCAAGAGAACAAATATCGACCAGTCGTTCGACGAGTCCAGTTCAGTCAATTTATTAACGAACCTACTTGATATATATTTATATACTTATATACTTTATTATAGCTTTATGTCATTTAAATATAGTCATTTATATTATTTATAGCTTTATGTTATTTAAATACAGTTATTTATATTATTTATAGTTTTACGTCATTTAAGTACAGTCACTTATATTATTATAGCTTTCAGTCATTTATAGCTTTCATATTTATACTTATTCCGCAATTATTATTCTTTATATATATCTATATCTTATACCTTTAACTCATATATCTGTCACACAGTAACTGGTAGCCGAGTCTTTTGTTGTGGTAATCAGATTTTTATATTTCCAACAATCGGTATCTGAGCTGATATAAAAGGAATAATATCCAACAATTGTTTATACGCACCTATATAAGCACATACATACATCTAACTACGACTGAGTGTGTAACAAGTGGAAACGTATCGTGATGTATAACCAAATCGTGGTGTGTAATCGTACAGTGTGGAATAACCGAATTGTCGTGTGTAAACGTACAGTGTGGAATAACCGGATCTTGATGTATAAACGTACAGTGTGGAATAACCGAATCATAAAGTGTGAACGAATAGTGTGGAATAACCAAATCGTAAAGTGTAAACAAACAGTGTGGGTTAATCGAATCGTGAAGTATAAGTGTTACAAATATAAGTTTATCACAAAGTTGAAACGTTATCAAGTAGGAGTTTAAACTAAGTAAAAGCGAAGCAGCGGCATCTAGCAAGTAAGAGTATACGACATGAAAGAGAACTTTGATGAAAACCTTGGAAAAACCTTTATACTTAAGAAAATCACAACTTGGTATTCTTTGGTAAAATAAGTTTGAAAACCTTTAGAAATTCTTTGGAAACCTTTCATAAACCAGTTTAAAATGAACTTTGATAAAACAGTATAAGTAAGAGTTATGAACAAGTGAAAACATTTTAGAAAACCATTTATAGTATCCTACTCGGTAAAACGGTTTACAGTGTGGTAGAATCTTGCGGATGCGGGTTATCAATCACATATGATTGATATGATAACTGGCATGGTTAACCTGTATCCCCCCCTATAAAACATGTAAAAACATATAAAAAGGTTCATTCAGGGGTATGAACTCACCTGGTGTAAGTGGATCCGACGAAGGTGCCGGTTGGGCGCTCGGTGTCAAGTAAAGACTTGGACACACTTAGTGGCCTATTTTACATATGATAACATATGTTCACATACAATTAGCACATTTAATACTAATTAAACAGGTATACGCACTCTAAGGAGCGGAAAACACTTTGGTTAAGCGTTTGGGGTGTCCCGGGTAACATTTAAGGGTGTGAATGGATTAGGAATGGAGTTTACTCTCCAAGAGTAAACTCTTAGGAGAGATTTCAGCCTTAAACACCCCATACTCATGAGTTTACTGCCGTAAACTCGTGGAGGAGGTTTTTGAGTGTTAAATGGCCTACTACAAATTAAGGGATGATGCTAGGCTTTGTTCTTGGGCATTAGAAAGGGACTAATTCAAACATATGGGTTATTTGATGAGTTCACGGCAGTAAACTATGAGTTTATGGCCGTAAACTCTCACCCACACAATCATAAATTGTTTTGAAGCCCAAAGGTAAAGCATAATTTGTTCAACTCATTTTTACAAGTCAAGGGGGTGAGTTTGGGGCACCTTTAACCCCTTTGTAGGAGTTTACGGCCCAGGTACCCTTCCATGAGGGGTTTATGGGCATAAGCTCCTTATGGAGTTGTTTTAATTGAGTTTAAAGTCCCTAACTTGTTGGTGGTTGATTCTTGAATTTATTCTAAGGCCATAGGTGTGTTTAAGTGGCTTTTAAACACTCAAATATGAGTTTACTCCCCATGAAGAGGAGTTTACAACCCAAGCATGTTCTTGGGCAGTAAACTCATGTTTACTCTTCAAAAACTCATTTCAAGGTGTTCTAAGTCCGAATATGTAAGCCTAAAAGTCATATCTAAGCCTTAGGGGCAATTTGGAGGGGTTTTAGGGCTTAAAACCCCCCATTAAATGGTGTTCACGGTCCAAGAGTGTTCTTGGGCCGTAAACACCTCATTTTGTCTCTAATTTATGTTTTAAACTCGAAATTGCAGGCTTGATAAGCTATATAACAAGTTAGGATAGTTTACCTGCTCGTTTGGGGCTCGAAACGGACGATTTTTGGCTCGGAAAAAAGTTGTAGAGAGAGACTTTAGAGAGAGAGTAAAAAGGTTGAAATGGAGTTTACTCCCTCTTATATAGGGGCTTGAGTTGAAGCTCAGTGGAATTCTACCCGATACTACCATTAAACGGGGCTTTTGGTCGCGCCCGATTTAGTGATCGTAATAAAATTTAACTTTTTCCAAAATAATATGGAAATGTAATTTAAGTGTCTTTATTTCTTTTATCACGACGTTAACGACACATAATATAAATAAATAAAACATTTACTTATTTGGCGACTTCTAATTAACGGAACTTTTATAAAATGGAATATTCCGTTAACGGTAACGGGGTAATGTAACGGAGTAAACTTTGGGTTGTCACATCTGTTGGGCTTTGAGCATTCTAACACTCCTAAGTGTACATGCAACCCTAAATACCTTGGATCTATGTTTTCTCTATTATACATACAAATATGAACATCCAAGGTATTATCCTAAGCTAGCATATAAAATAATGAATATAACAAGATAAAACACATACCACTTTCATGTAGAAAGTCTTCATGAAGCTTGAGTGCCAAGTGCCCGAAGTGGGACACCTAAAATGGTTCACACAACACCAAATACACTTGGAATAACTTGAGAGAATTCTACACTTCATGAAAATCGGCTAGCCCTTTCTTACTCTCTCTAGTGGCCGATTTTGATCAAAAATAAGATGCATATATAGTTAGGGTTACACCATGTAAACCCTAATTGACATGGCCTTTCATTTCCATGATCCATGGGTACAAATACACCATGGAGCATCCATGGAACATCATATGGGTTTTAGCCCAACTAGATAATCCATGGAGCATTAGCCCACCATATAAGTATGGATGATTTGCGCAATCAACCCATATATTTAATTAGTCTTCTTTTGATCACTTAATTAATCCTAGATTAATTCTTGATTAATACTAATTAAATAATCTTATTATTCTTATTATCAATATACTAGAACTTATAACATATTAATAACCATAAGTGTCTTATTTCTCTCATTATAGTCTATCAAAGTGCATGATGCCATGCAACCCAAATGGACCATGCCGGGTAGGGTCAAGTCTTACCAATTATAGTTATGGATTAGACATTAATCCAACAGTCTCCCACTTGGATAAGTCTAAAACTAATATTGCGTATGACTTCAGGAACCGACTGGCAATCGTAGGTCTCAAATGCTTCTGTCGAACTCTGACCTTGTAGATGAACTTTGACCTTTGTCAGTGACTTGTCCATTAGATAAGGGATCATATATTCCTCCATTCTAGATATCATATGGATTGAGAAATGGATTTATAATCATTCTCTCTGTCCATTTGTTGTTTCCCGATTTCCGATTTATGACAACTGACTAAATGAACAAATCAAATCAGTCTTGGCCCGGCCGAGCACTTCCATTTGTCATCATCAAATCATCGAGGGGCCCATAGATATCGCTTTTATCCCGAAGGTAAAAGGAATGGATAAACTTCAACTCATATGGCTTGTTCTACTACTTGTTGAATCATACACAAAGACACGTTTTATAGCACCGAGTTACCAAATGCGTTTTCGTCCAATCAATGTACTATCAACTCATAGTAACAATTCATATCTATAGGTTTGAAGAATATAAGATATTATCATCTCATGATCACTCGTGATACAATCCATGAAGTGATTCCAATGAGCGCGGGTTGAATCCAATACTCAGAACTTATGAGCACTCATGAGTGTTGTAGCCCTTTGTCCAACACCTTAGACCTCTACAAGCCAACCCATGACAGTCTTAACTCATATCTACTTCCAACATATCACCGACTGTGGATGGTTTGAATAACTTAGTCATTGTGGAAGAATAACCCAGTTTATTCGGGAAGTCAAAACATGCAAAGTGAAACATAATAATAATTAAATCCAATATGGTATCAAAACCTATGAACATAAATAAAACACCTTTTATTTATCACCATATGATTACACATTATTCATTGTATATTGTTTCGGCTATCAACTTTATTCTTGAATTTAAAACAATAGTTGTCCCATGCTCCAAGCATGTACACTATGTTTTCTAAACACTAGTCATGCCACACACCAAGTATGCATACTATGTTTGTCTATGATCTTTACTTTGTGAACTAGATCAATTGAACATAACTTCAATGATTCTCTTTTCGCACTCCCAAATCCTTACTGCAAATACAAGAATTCCAAATTCATGTCATTTACTGAAATCTGTTAGATTCTAAACTTCTATGCATTGATCCTCTTGTAATGATTATGCACAAAGTCAGAAAGACTTGACAACAATCATTACAGAGTATTCCAAAGGAGATCAGCTCCTTGGAATCATCCTTCTTGCATTAAGTTTCCTTAATCTTACACAGATTGAAAATTCTAACTTTGAAACATTTCCAGATTCCATTTTTTGACTATCACTTTTGAATAAGAGTTGACTCCTTACAAATTATGTCAATATGGTCCTTCCACAATTATCACTATACTTCCAATTGTCCTTGAGCAACCAATCTTTGGTAAACCTTAGATTGTCCTCGACAATTGTTTCATCCTTTTAGTCATATCCAGTTCTAAACCTTTTCCCTTCTTAATGCCCCAGGCATTTGGAAAATTTTAGAAAGGATGAATATAGCACATATAATCGATCCTATATCCGAAGCATATGGGAAACGATTCATGATGTCTCACATAAAGACTAAACCAGTCTTTTGCTGTACTATTACCATTTCAATTTGCCAAGTTCTCATAATTCAGATTATGAAAAGGGATGCTGTAATCATAATCGAATTTTAGAACGCAAACAATGGACCCATATATAGAATTTCCTTATGTTGAGCCATTCCAACATGAAATTCATATATATATATATATATATATATATATATATATATATATATATATATATATATATACCCTTGACTAAATACGATTAAAACCTCAATCTGAGCTTTTAGATTTGAGATGAAGTATAATTTCCTCTCCCTTAATTATAGCAAAACAACTTTTCCCAATTGAAACTTTTGTTTTCTATAATTAACATTGCTAACTTGCAATACTTATCATAATTGTCATGCTCCCACTAACATGATGATTATTAGCATAACACTTATGCTCCCACTAGCTTTGACATGTACTCAGAAATCAGCTGACTTTCTTACCGAAGTTCAGATTTCTGATACTAGGTTGTTTTGATAAGACTTTATTAAAATCATAAACCTTCCCTTAGATAGCACACTTGTATGTCTAAACAATTATGAAGAGGGATGCCGTAATCATAATGGTTAGACCTTTTTGCCACTTCTCACAAGTCCAGGTTAGTGTGCCGGTAAACCACACATGCTCCACTGACGACTTTGAGAATGCAAATATCACAATTGCTATCTAGCTAAAATCTACTTAGTGAAGTTGTTTCCTCACCATCATTTTCATGAATCGGAGAGAAACCTTATGACACTTAGATTTAATGGTGTATGTGTTCTTATCCATGTGAATTGTCAAAACCATAGTCACAGGACAAGGATAATGACAAATCCAAACTCATATGGACTGAACTCAATCTTAACTTCTTGCTACTTGGAAGCTCAAGGGCCTACCATTGCTTCCAAGTTGTTGTGCAACACATTGAGAACTCTAAGAACTCATATGCAAATCCAACTTTAACTGGAATGGGCACATAGTATGTCAACACGATAGGTTATAAACCTCAAGTCCTGTGCTAGTGTAAAACTTCAGGTTCTATTCTTGATTAGTTCTTGAGACTTTCAAGACCTTTAAGACTCCCACTGTCCTCTTGACCTATAAGACTCCCTTGTCAAACATCCAAGAGATAATGTGGATTCTAATCAAGAGAAACACTTCACACAATTGGCCTTAGTTGGTCTTTGTTTTATCCAAAACATCACAACTTACCAATTTCAAATGCATAAGAGTAGGAAACTTTTACTCTTACATTTGACAAGTGTTTTAAACGTTCTTTAAGAAATGTCACTCAAGTTACAATCTTGGAGTATGACCCTAAGACTTGTATTGGATGAAGTATGAATCATCTTCTTGATTTAACCATTTCAACAATTCAAGTCCCTCTTCTTAGTCATAAGAATACACTAAGATTTCCTTTGAGAAATAATTTTGATATGGTTTCTTAATCATTAAGATGATCACAAAAACTGATACTAAAGTACTCTCGCATCTTTTCAGATTTGAGAAACTTTTATCCTTCTGCCTAATTTGATTCTTCTTATTCGCTCTGCCTTACACTGGAACCTTTTCCAATGTCTCAGAATTACACTTAAGCTTGTAAGTATAACCATATTTACTGAGCTTTAGTAAATTATGACGAATAATCTTATCGATCGTTTGTGGTGGACTTGACCAGTGAACAAGAATGTGTACTCGATCCCTTAGTCCTTCACTTGATTCACACATCCATGTGAACAAGTAATTCGTCTTAATTTTCCAATACTTGAAAGTTCTCATTCATCATGCTATACAACTTGCATGATTCCAAGTCCCGGTCCAATTGACTTTAACATCCTTAGGTAAATTTTGCAGCTTCGCAACCAATGCCCCTTTCTTTGGCAATATAAACATACGGACCCTTTGATAATGGTACACGGGACTATCACAAACTTAGCTTTTCTCTTTACCATTTGGTCAACTGAGTTGACTATGGCCGATCCCTTTCCATTGGGAAGAGAATGCTTTCCTGGATTTCCTATGTCACTATTGTCAATGTCCATCAAGTTTTAAGTAAGTTGATCTTAACAAATAGATAAGATCATTAAGGGTCTTGTCATAGTCTATTTCATAGGTGTCCCAAAGGAACTCACTATGTGACTTAGAAAGTGATTGAACCACCAACTTTCTCAAGACTTTGACACCCAACTCTCCCGGCTTGTCAATATGTGACTACATCTCCAAGACGTGACCATACCTAGACTTTGCCTTGCCAATTGGGCTTGAGTGACCTTAAACTTTTCAAGAACTTGTGGGTTGGGGAGAATAATTGGAGGAGGTGAATGAAGTTTGATTTCCAAGGGACATCATTTTCATTTAGGAAAGCTTGTTTCAAGAGATTTAGGAAGATCATAAATGTCTAAACCTGACATCTTTTGGGAGATATTCAAGATAATTGATCTGAAGTCCTTAATATAACACCCAATATGAAATATTAAGGCTAGGACCCAACAAACTATTTTATAACTTAGAAGAGGTACGCCGTAATCCAAGCTATAAAATTTTTGAAGGTAGGTGAATGACGATTCACCAATTTCCACCAAGATAAACGAAATGTATTATTAGGTTTTAATTGGTTTTGAAACTCCTAGATCTTTTGAGATTCATTGAACTGTTCAATGGCATGTTTCAATCTCGAGTGTGCCCCTCAGGTTTTGTGACTGGGATGTCGAGCACCACAAAACAAGGTGTGAAGTAACCGTGCAAATTACTTGGTACCTTAAGTGTTTACCCCTCAATCGATGTGCCGGTTAACCACACACGCTCCATCAATACTATGATAAACATTAAGTTACTCTTTGCCTACCTTGTTAAATATGAGTTAGTGTGCCGGTAAAGGAAGCGGTGGGTGAGAGTGGATACCCATTAAGCTGCCATTTTATAATCAACAACCTTATACCCACCTTATAGACCGGCTTCGTGAATGAGGCGTACTAGCGGTAAGACTAACTTTACTCTTATACATATATATATTATTAACTTATAATATTATAATGTATAAGGGTTGAATTTTAACTCTTTAAAATTCTAAGGGCTAACTTGGAATTAAAGTATTCACAGTGAAAACTTTACAAATTCCAAAACATGAGGGCAAGTTTTGAAACTATTCAAAACTAATTAATTCCATAACTTATGTGTTTAAAGTAGTTTTGATCCAAAAACTTTTCAAGTTCCATAACTTGAGGACAAGTTTTGGAAGACTTTAAACTAATAAAAGAATTAACTTTTTCCTTTATTTTATAACTTATGGAATTAATTAAGGTTACACTTTTTTTTATTATTTAATGAAGAGACTCTTGGTCCTCCATAACTCGAGGACAAGTTATTAAGTCATAAAACCATTTAATTAGAACTAGACTCTTCATTTTTGTAACCCTTGCCAACTATTATGAGTTTTATGAAACATAAATGTGACTTTTCATATAACTTGAGGACAAGTTACAAAAACACATTTTAGAATCAACTCTTAGATTGATTTGGATTGAAAACAACTATTTCACTCCACTTTCTATTAATCTAAGTAACTCATACGAACAAAATAATTCAAATCATACTTTTTCATGTAATTAGTCTAAACCTTAAACTAATACAAAACATGAATCTATTGACAATTATCTTTGAAATTGGATTAGCATGAACATTACCACATCAAAAACAAGTTTATAAGTTCAAAAACATCTTAGGGTAATGTTCCTAGTCCAATTCCAGCCAAAAAAGTCGAATTTATGCTGTATGGGGTTCCAACTCGTCGAGTGCATGAACCAACTCGGCGAGTTGGATACTTTTTGCCTTGGACTCGGCGAGTCTGCTAGGCAGACAACATCAAAACTCGATTTTTCAGCTCCATTGGCACGTATAACTAGAAAACAAGCCTAGGCTCTGATACCAGTGTTGGGTTTTGTGCATTCTAACACTCCTAAGTGTACATGCAACCCTAAATACCTTGGATCTATGTTTTCTCTATTATACATACAAATATGAAAATTCAAGGTATTATCCTAATCTAGCATATAAAATAATGAATATAACAAGATAGAATACATACCTCTTTCATGTAGAAAGTCTTCATGAAGCTTGAGTGCCAAGTGCCCCAAGTGTGACACCTCAACTGGTTCACACAACACCAAATACACTTGGAATAACTTGAGAGAATTCTACACTTCATGAAAATCGGCTAGCCCTTTCTTACTCTCTCTAGTGGTAGATTTTGATCAAGAATAAGAGGCATATATAGTTAGGGTTACACCATGTAAACCCTAATTTACATCGCCTTTCATTTCGATGATCCATGGGTACAAATACACCATGGAGCATCCATGGAGCATCATATGGGTTTTAGCCCAACTAGATAATCCATGGAGCATTAGCCCACTATATAAGTATGAGTGATTTGCACAATCAACCCATATATTTAATTAGTCTTCTTTTGATCACTTAATTAATCCTAGATTAATTCTTGATCAATACTAATTAAATAATCTTATTATTCTTATTATTAATATACTAGAACATATAATATATTAATAACCATAAGTGTCTTATTTCTCTCATGATAGTCAATCCAAGTGCATGATGCCATGCAACCCAAATGGACCATGCCGGGTCGGGTCAAGTCTTACCAATTATAGTTATGGACTTAGACATTAATCCAACAACATCATCCCCCCGTTAGAGGGAATTTCATCCCAAAATTCAGGTCTAGGCAAGGTAGTAGGTAAGAATGACCGAGTAGAGGCAGGAGGGCACTTCCTATTTTGTTTGTCCTCGCATCCCCATGTGAACTCTGGTATGTGTCTGTCATTCCAACAAACCGTCACTTACGGGATGCGGATTCTGTCTCCTGTAGTTAGTAGGTTCCGACTGGTGTGGGATACGAAGAGTGACGTCGGGTAAACACATATCAATTCTAAGGAGCTGATCGATCGGGTGTGAAACTTGTGGAATATCCGGAAGTAGTAGTGGTCTGAAAAGGGTTGGACCAAATCTCCGTAAAGGATCTCGGATGGTCCAAAGCTCTCGGAAGGGTAAAGCTTTACAGTACTTAGAACATAGTGTACTTCTATGGCAAGATCATCACTAGCGTGATCGCCATTTCGAAATTCCTGACATTCTCTCTCATACTGGTAGTATAGTCCTTCAGGTTGGTTCTTAGGAAGCTCGGGTTGTCTTTGGTTTTGCGTTTCCTGTCAATTGGCTGTTAGAGACTTTCTAGATCATCGGATGGGTTGTGTAACTACGGTTATCTACTTGCTGTAGAGTGTCTATCTCAAGTTCGTGCAAAATGAACCTGCACTAACGAATCTGGAGATACGGAAACCCTCAGGGTCGGGGAGATAGAGTTTCACCAGACAAGTGTTGGACTATCTCGGGAGGTGGTTCTACTATTTCTGCGTAAGATAGTATTCGTGGAACAGCTAATAGTCCAATAAATCTCTAAGACTTTGGTTTATTTAGTGCGGAAAGCGCATGCTCCTGCATAACCCCTCGACTAACACCAACGCTGGTGTCAAGTCTATAATCTCTTCGGGATCTGAGTTATGAGGCTTAGCGAAACTACTTTCGCACTTTGATCAAGTATTCTTGGCTATGGAGGTTATTCTGTGGTTCTCGGTATTCTAGTGTTCACTTCGGAGAATGAAGCCTATCGTCTACAGGGCGACGACGGTTTCCTCCATGCGAGAGGGTGGAGGGTTATAGGCACTACTTGTCTATAACAGGGTGGACGAAGTGCATGAGTAGTACGAACATCTTCTGCAACTACTTTTCCAAAGTTCCTGAGTGTTCCTAGTC
The DNA here is from genome assembly GCF_051521515.1 of Lactuca serriola. NCBI lineage: Eukaryota > Viridiplantae > Streptophyta > Magnoliopsida > Asterales > Asteraceae > Lactuca > Lactuca serriola. The sequence goes on along the minus strand of NC_136412.1, from coordinate 159,600,532 downwards.
TAGGTCAAATCTAGTGAGTATAGGTTCCATTACTCGGAACTTCAATCCCTTTACCAACTGAGGGTGTTAGCTACTATGTGGGCTCAACTGGTATGACAACGAATTTCAGATTTTTAGTCATTATAGTAGCTCAACCCGCAGTGGTTCTCTTGACTCCAGCTCCCATTTTATGGAATAGGATGATGGGCTTTACTATGAAGTTCGTGGTAGAGCTCATACTTGGATTAACCACTAATACTTGGTGGATGCAGGCCGTATATAATTGAGGTCGGCAGGATGTTCAGTTGTGTGACTCCACCCTAGACCCACAACCCAACGAGGAACAGGGAGTAGGGAGGAAGCACACATCTTAAATCTTTTTGATCTCAATTATATACCACTTTGACGCATATACTCAGTTATACTGGTTAGTCCTATGAAATCTATCCTATGGATTCACGAACCTAATGTGCGAGGTGCGAAGGGTCTTTCTGGGGAATCTACGAAGTATGCTTCAGATGGTCATTGTCTTCTGGAGTATCTTGCAGTGCCTTTCGCTTCGGTTTCCATATGACTAAGAGGGGTCGGTCAACAGCGCGGTACCCTTTCCTTGGGTACTTTGGAAGGTTTGAGATAAGAGGGACGACTGACGGATCGCATTAGGTTTAATCATTTGCGTTATGTTTTAGGTTCGGAAGAACCTTTATTTGCCGACATCGCTACGGAGAACGTTCTTTTTACACAACACTAGGGATGTACACATGGTTGCACTAAGTCGAACCATGATCAATAGAGTCGTCGAAGTTGGCATACGTCGACAAGATATAAATTGAGGATCGATAGAGTCATGCGCCGAACAGGCACACAAGTTCTAGGCGTCTCGGGTTTCGTCCTGTGTATCACTGCCGCGTATACTTGGACCGATAGAGTCGATGCGGAACTGTACAGAGTCCTAAGTGTTTCCGAGTAGAGTACCTTTTCATGAATGGATTCTCACGAGGAATTTCTATAATCTCCTAACATATATTAGTCATGTATAATTAAGGTGGGGAGGACTATTGACTGAGCGACTCCGCCCTAACTCCACAACCAAACGAGGAACAGGAAATGAGGCGGCATTCACTCACTCTAGGTCTATCCATCTTAATTATACATGGCCGTAACGTATATGTTTAGCCATTATAGTTTTACCTAATGAATTTTAAATTTTATAACAGTGCTGTGACTTTCGCCTTATTGGGGAAGTATTTACAATTGAATTAGCCTTTTAATGTTTATAATTTAGTTATCTGAGATCGAGAGACGTACCAAAATCTTCCGGGTTCCTTGGTGCTTTTCCTAAGCAGTAGAGTTAGGCTCCTCCTGTATCCTTGTTGTTTCCTTCAGTTGGGCAATCTCTTTTGAAGTGTCCAATCTCACCACATAGTCGGCAAACTGGACTGGCCGTCACATTGGTGATTGATGAAATACGCTCCACCGGAGTTCTACATATACGAGCAGTATGCCCCTTCATGTTGCACCTAGCACATGTGAGTTCCCGGCGGACACATATGGGCTAAAACCCATATGATGCTGCATGGATGCTCCATGGTGTATTTGTACCCATGGATCATGGAAATGAAAGGCCATGTCAATTAGGGTTTACATGGTGTAACCCTAACTATATATGCATCTTATTCTTGACAAAATCGGCCACTAGAGAGTGAGTAAGAAGGGCTAGCCGATTTTCATGAAGTATAGATTTCTCTCAAGTTATTCCAAGTGTATTTGGTGTTGTGTGAACCATTTGAGGTGTCACACTCGGGGCACTAGGAACTCATGCTTCATGAAGACTTTCTACATCAAAGAGGTATGTATTTTATCTTGTTACACTCATTTTTTTGTATGCTAGATTAGGATAATACCTTGGAACTTCTTATTTGCATGTATAATAGAGAAAACATAGATCCAAGGTATTTAGGGTTGCATGTACACTTAGGACTGTTAGAATGCTAAAAACCCAACAATGGTATCAGAGCCTAGGCTTGCTTTTCTTGTTATACTTGCAAAAGTAGCTGAAAAATCGAGTTTTGATGCTGTCTACCCAGCAGACTCGCCGAGTCCATGAATGGACTCGCCAAGTCCAAGGCAAAATGCATCCAACTCGCCGAGTTGGTTCATGCACTCGACGAGTTGGACCCCCAAGCAGCATAAATTCGACTTTTTTGGCTGGAATTGGACTAGGAACATTACCCTAAGATGATTTTGAACTTATAAACTTGTTTTTGATGTGGTAATGTTCACACTAATCCAATTTCAAAGATATAATTGTCAATAGATTCATGTTTTGTATTATTTTAAGGTTTAGACTAATTACATGAAAAAGTTTGATTTGAATTATCTTGTTCTTATGAGTTGCTTAGATTAATAGAAAAGTTGAGTGAAATAGTTGTTTTTAATCCAAATTAATCTAAGAGTTGATTCTAAAATGTGTTTTTGTAACTTGTCCTCAACATATATGAAAAGTCACATTTAAGTTTCATAAAACTCATAAAAGTTGGCAAAGGTTACAGAATAAAGAGTCTAGTTCTAATTAATTGGTGTTATGACTCCATAATTTGTCCTCAAGTTATGGAGGACCAAGAGTCTCTTCATTAAATAATAAAAAAAAAATGTGTAACCTTAAATAATTCCATAAGTTATAAAATAAAGAAAAAGTTAATTCTTTTATTAGTTTAAAGTCTTCCACAACTTGTCCGCAAGTTATGGAACTTGAAGAGTTTTTGGATTAAAACTACTTTAAACACATAAGTTATGAAATTAATTAGTTTTGAATAGTTTCAAAACCTGCCCTCATGTTTTGGAATTTGTAAAGTTCTCACTTATGAATACTTTAATTCCAAGTTAGCCCTTAGAATTTTAAAGAGTTAAAATTCAACCCTTATACATTATAATATTATAAGTTAATAATATATATATGTATAAGAGTAAAGTTAGTCTTACCGCTAGTATGCCTCATTCACGAAGCCGGTATATAAGGTAGGTATAAGGTTGTTGCCTATAAAATGGCAACTTAATGGGTGTCCACTCTCACCCACCGCTTGCTTAACTAGTGGAGGGTCGTTAGTCGAACGGGTTTGACGGGACTATAATTCTCCCTTCATTAAAAGTATTAATGATAAATACTAAGTAACTAAACTCTTAATAATACCAAATCTTAGTTACTTAGAAAAAATGTGAATAAGGTGCTAATCCATGAAATTACACTTTGCACTTTGTTTTAAGTCGGTTAGTGGATCGTGTGTGGTTAACCGGCACACTAACTCGTATTTAACAAGGTAGGCAAAGGGTAACTTAATGTTTATCATATGTCACAACTAGAAATTTTGTGTCATGTAATCTCTACACTCAAGTATAATGAAGAATCAAAAACTTAAAGAGCATGTATGATGCTTACTCTATGACATCTAATTTTCAAACAAATACACCATACAAGTGCAACAAATGGTCAACAAGCAATTGCAAACCCTAGAAGTTCTTGTTAGGTCCATTTTTGACTAGGACTTCCTTATTGGACTCATTGGGCCAATAAGCCTCCAATTTGACTATCATGGGATTAGAACCTTTAAATGGGCTCTAATTGGACCCACATCCATTTATTTCAACATTTTGGGCCATATTGGGCCTAGAATGAAATAAATAAAAAATTATGAACCATGATTAACCTAAACTAGCCCAACAAAGTGTAAAAATCATATTATATTTATTTTGGGACCAAAAATCATCCAACTTAACTTCTATATGGGCTTAGAGGCAATAAAGCCCAAAAACCTTTTTCCTTTCCAAATTCTCGACCCAAGGCCCAAATCCAAGAAGAAAGGGGGGTGACTTCTTCATGCCACCTCACTTATGTCCCACATATTTCCATGCATGGACCAACATGCATCTATGTACGTCAACTCAACCCTTTTCTCTCCTCTTTCTTTTTGTCTCGGCCGATTCCAACACACATACACACACTTTCATCACCCATCACATATCAAACACTCTCCAAAAACACCTTAACCCTCTTCACTAAATTTCGAAGATTCAAGGGCATTCAAGGAGGTTTTCCACAAAAATCACCATCCAAGAACCACCTCAAGGCGGAGATCTTCATCAAAGTGTGCTAGGGCCGAATATCACCTCATTTTTCTTCCATCTTTTCTCCAAAACCGAAACCACACCGAAGGTGAGCTTCATACCCCCTTATTTTCGGTTTTATTAAGTTTCGTGGGGGGGGGGAATACAAGCAAATGTGTAGATCTATGATTATGTGTATGCTTAGTATTATTTATATGTCTATTTACATATTCTTATGTGTTTATGGTGTTTAAACTAGTCAAAAGGACCTTAAAATCGAGATTTGCATTTTGATGTATGAAACAAGTGCTAAACGTATCATTACACATAAGTCATTACTAGAAAAACAACCAACTTGGTTAAGATGAACTCCTTGGGCTAAAAATCTCATTTTTGGACTCAAAATGCTAAAAATATGAAATTTAAGGGCCCAAAATGTAAAAATACAAATTTTGAGGGTTTGATATGTGTCAAAACAGTTTCATAAAGGGATTTTCCAGAAATTTACACTTTGGAATGATTAAAATGTAAATTTTTAAGCTTAATGGGCTAAAAATGAACTTTTCGGCCCAATAAGGCCCAATATGCAAAAATTTCAAAGTTGAGGGGCTGAAAATGCATTTTTCTGTAAAAAAAGGGACTACTAGTGCCCCAAGTCCATTTCAAAGGTTAAAAATGCTTTTCATATTTAAAAGAAACCACAGATGCAAAGATTTTCTATTTTGGTCCAAAAGTGTAAAATTTGCGAAATTGAGGGTTCCAGCCGAAAAATTTCATGTTGAGGGACTAAAACTATATTTTTCCAAAAAGCTTTGAGCTGAAAAATACTTTTCTACAAGGTTTAATACTAAAGTGTCAAGAAAAACGCTTAAGGAATAAAATACAAATTCTTTTAAATAAGGGGTCCAAAAATGTAAAATACTAAAGTCTTAAACAATGAACCCGACACGATGAAATACTAGTACCTCAACTATCGGCGAAATTCAATACACCTTCAACACCAAAATCGTTATCAAACGAATTGATTCGGTCTCGAATCAATAACAATCCGAAACTACTAACACGACGATATTTCAATACACACATGGAAATCTTCAGAACTCAATACACACGCGGGAATACACCAGATGTCGGTACACCGTCCTTGGGCCCAAAAGTTTCAAATCATGCTTGTTGGGCCTAGCTAGCCTTAAGACATGATCTTTAGGCCTGAAGGAAACTCGCTTACATGTAGTTGGGTCTTATATGACCTAATTTCGTGTAAAAGGACTTTTACAGGCTTTGTGTTGTTGGACCCGAAGGGCCTTCTGGTGCTGCTAGTAAAGTCGAGAATTCACCAAATGCGAGTCGGGCTAAGGGTCCTTCGCATTCACGATAGCCTTGAACGACGTAGGGAAATACCGGGGTTTCGCACCCTCTTTTTTTTCCCTCGGTTGTGGGGCTACATGAGTCCGGGTGGTTGGGTTAAGTGAATAGTGCGAGCGACGCCTAAGGGAATTGTTTGTATGGTTGTCTACTGGTCATTTTCATTAATGTACGTTTACAACAATTCACAATCCACAATTAATCCAACGACTCCGGAGCTCAACGAATACACCTGTCGCAACGAAATAACAACACATAAATTATTTAATGCAAAGTATTAGGAAAACGTCAGGTTTTCCTAGGGTTTTCAATTAATACACCCACGAACTACATACCGAAAATTACAAATCGTACTCTTACATTTATACAAACAAACAAGCATACTTACGGATCTTCACACCTTTTATACTATACTATTTTCAGAAAATATCAGATTTTCTGGTGGTTTTCAAAACAATACAAAACATTAGATTTCAAACATTACTTATGAACTCACCAACGTTTCATATGTTGACGTTTTTCAAAATACTTGTATTCTCAGGTAACAGATAAAGTGAATGAAGAATTGTACTCTATGATGTTTTGCTGTTGTTTATTTAGTATCGAACAATTTACTTTTGGGCATGTAATATTATGGAACAATGTAATGAATGTAAATACTATCAGTTGTAATATTCCAATGCTTGGTGATGAATGATGTTATGTTTCATGTATATTCATTGTGATGGTATTCAATTGAGTCACAACAGCCCCCAGACGTTTCCGCCGTCTGGTTCGGGGGTGTGACAGGTTGGTATCAGAGCTCTGTTTATAGTGAACTAGCATATCTAACAATACACTGATATGCATCTATAAACCAAAAGAGGGACTAACATAACTCTGAACAAAACAAGTAAAATACAATAATAAAACACCTTTGCTTGCATTAGGAACAAGGAACATAACACCGAACCAAACACGATAATGCTAGTATCTTGGTTACATCAGAACTGTTATTAGTGGTACCAAGGAGTGGATGTAGCCTGATCAACTACATTCTCTCCAAAGTATAACTAACACACGTTCTGATGAGATCGTGATAGCTAGGGAACCTAAAACTATACCCCTTATCACCAAAATGAGAGTGTCTGTTTAGCGTAAATCATAGTCATGAGAGTGACGATAGTATTTACTTTCCCCCGGTCGTCATGGAGGAAGATTAGTAGGGTATCCAGTTCCATCAAGTCCTAGTGGCTCACGGGATGCTTGAGGGTGAACCAGAAGGGAATCCGGAGGAAGCACACGACGTCGGACATGACGAATACATAGACACCGACTACGAGTTTGGAGAGACCGACGATGACGTCGAGGAAGGGCAAAACCGGGACAAGGATCACGTCACGTTGTGTGTGGATGAGGCGCAACCAGACCACCCCGCTCCACTAATGAACCCCGCAAGGGAGAACCGTTCCCCCGAAGCTGAGATCGCCGCACTACGACAACAGTTGTACGCTATGGAGGCCCGGGCAGTGCGAGCTGAGCATGAGAGGGATGAGGTTATTGGAGACATGACAGAGATGGCTCAATTGCTGGCACAACATTTCGGCATATGACCCCGCCGCTACGTAGGACGCAGCTCATCGCGACTAGGGATAGACTTATCTTATTAGATCATTAGGAACTATGCTATGTACCCCGACTTTATGTTTAAGTGACTACACTACTCATAGAGCAATTATGCTGTCGAACTAGTGTCACTCATGTATGCTCTTACGAGCAAATTTTTCATATATCAAATGCAGATAATATTAGTAAACTTTTACGTGCTTTGTTATAATATTACAAATTTCTATGTGTTGAGAATCTATGATTGTATGTTGAGTGGTAGGAATGTTTTAGTACGTACATTGCACCTAGTCTGTAGGGTCACAACCTTCCAGAAACCCCAAACACTCAACATCTTTCCGTTTCATGACAGAAAGATGCCTCGCCGACCTACTCGCGGAAACCCTGGACCAAACCCACCCGAGGTTGACTCCACTGCATTCCAGGCGGCCGTGTCTGCTGCGGTCACCGCAGCTATGGCACAACTCCACCAAGGGAATAGCAGAGGAGGCAATGGGCAAGGGGCAGGGAGTTCGAACAACGGGATGAATCAAGGACCCACCAAAACATGTACCTACAAGGACTTCACAAACGCCAAACCACGAACTTTTAACGGCACTGGAGGAGTGATCACTCTGAAGCGATGGATCGAGAAGGTGGAATCGGTATTCGAGATATGCGATTGTCCTGGGGAGATGAAAGTGAAGTTCGCAGCTTGCACTCTGGTCGACCAAGCGCTCACTTGGTGGAACGGACACGTGGAAGCCATGACACTCCATGTACCCAACTCCATGCCGTGGTCGGAAATGAAGGAAATGTTGATGGCTAAATACTGTCCACGCGGTGAGATTCAGAAAATGGAGCAGGAGCTATGGAACCTCACTGTGCAGAAGGAAAGAAGATTGTGCGATTCATTTGGGGACTAACATCACCAATCCAGGGAAACGTGATAGCTGTAAACCCTGAAACATTTGACAGTGCAAAAAGATTGGCGAAGAAGCTGTATGACCATAACAATAAGAAGGGTGAGAAGCCAGCGGAGGCTGAAGGAAAGAAGGAAGGTGATGGCAAGAAGGGGAAGAACAATAAGAGGAAGGGGCGTCAGGGCCCCGAGACCTCTAAAAGGCAGCATACAGTGACAGTTAACGCTGTCACCGCACCAGGACCAGCCACACCACATGCTTCAGCCTCAGCGACTTCAAATGCTTCAGGACCTTATTCCGGTAATCTTCCCAAGTGCAACAAGTGCGGTTTCCATCACAATGGAGAATGCAAGGAGTTACAGTGCACCAGTTGCAACCGAAGGGGACACACGACGAAGTACTGCTGGACCTAACCTCCCCAGAACCAACAACAGGGAAACAGCAACCACAACAACAATCGCAACAATAACAACGTCACCACCGGCGGCAACAATGCAGGGCCTAGCCACACCTGCTATAGGTGTGGGAGGACTGGGCATTTCCGCCGAGACTACTCTAACATCAACAATCCCGGAAACGGAGGAACAGGAAGAATGCTAACCATGGTTCAAGGAGAGGCGGTTCAGGACCCCGCAGTTGTGACCGGTACGTTTCTCCTAAATCACACATATGCATGCATCCTGTTTGACACCGGCGCGGAACGAAGTTTCGTAAGTAATAAGTTTAAGCATTTATTAAAACAACAGCCCCATAAGCTAAATGAAACCTTTACGGTGGAAATGGCCAACGGGAAAACCGAATCTACCGGGGATATCTACATCAGATGTACCCTAACCCTCAATCAACACGTCTTTCGAATAGACTTGATGCCCGTATCAATTAGGAGTTTCGATGTGATTATTGGCATGGACTGGTTAAGCCCCCACCATGTTGAAATTATGTGTCACGAGAAGGTCGTTCGCCTTCGCCTTCCCAATCATGAAACCCTAGTACTTTACGGAGACAAACCTAGCATGAACCTCCGCCTCGTCTCGTGCATCAAGGCACAAAAACATCTACGAAAGAACAATTTGGCGTTCCTAGCTCACATAGTGGATAAAACCAAGGAAGAGGTTAATGTTCAAGATATTCCCATAGCATGTGAGTTCCCAGTTGTGTTTCCTGAAAATCTTCCAGGAGTACCCCCGGAGAGACAAGTGGAGTTTCGAATTGACCTCGTTCCAAGAGCAACTCCTCTCGCTAAATCACCCTATCGGCTAGCTCCTGCTGAGATGCAGGAATTGTCCAGCCAACTCAGTGAACTCTTGGACAAGGGATTCATCCGCCCTAGTTACTCGCCATTGGGAGCTCCAGTCCTTTTTGTCAAAAAGAAGGACGGATCTTTTAGAATGTGCATCGATTATAGAGAGTTAAATAAACTCACTGTTAAAAATCGCTACCCACTCCCACGAATTGATGATCTATTTGACCAGCTCCAAGGAGCTAGTTATTTTTCCAAGATAGATCTACGGTCCGGATACCACCAACTCAAAGTCCGGGAAGAGGATATTCCAAAAACCGCTTTCCGAACTCGCTACGGACATTATGAATTTGTCGTAATGCCCTTCGGTCTAACAAATGCCCCTGCCGCATTTATGGACCTAATGAACCGAATATATCGACCATTCCTCAACAAATTTGTCATTGTTTTCATCGATCACATCCTCATCTATTCTCGAAGAAAAGAAGAGCATGGCCAACATCTCCGACAAGTCCTAGAAACTCTGCGATCGGAAAAGCTATACGCAAAACTCTCCAAGTGTGAGTTCTGGCTCTGGAGTGTGAACTTCCTAGGTCATGTAGTCAGCCAAGATGGAATCCATGTGGATCCCTCTAAAGTCAAAGCTGTTGAAGGATGGGCAATCCCAACAACACCTACAGAAATCCATCAGTTCTTGGGTCTAGCAGGCTACTATAGGAGATTCATTCAAAACTTCTCTAAGATCGCCAAGCCACTTACCTCGCTTACACAAAAGGGTGTACCATTCAAATGGACGGACAAACAAGAAGACGCATTCTGAACCCTGAAACAAGCTCTCTATAGTGCCCCGGTACTATCGCTACCGGAGGGAACGGAAGATTTCGTGGTCTACTATAACGCGTCAAATCAGGGCTTAGGTTGCGTTCTCATGCAGCGTGGAAGGGTGATAGCTTACGCATCTCGCCAACTAAAGACGCACGAAGTAAATTATACGACTCATGACTTGGAATTGGGAGTCGTGGTCTCCGCTTTGAAAATTTGGAGGCACTACCTGTATGGTACGAAGTGCACCATCTTCACGAACCACAAGAGTCTCCAGCACATCTTGAACCAGAAAGAGTTGAACATGAGACAACGAAGATGGGTTGAATTGTTAAACGATTACAAGTGTGAAATCAAGTACCACCCGGGCAAGGAAAACGTGTTAGCCGACGCATTAAGTCGGAAGGAGTACTCAAATCGTCGTACGAAAACTCTCTCTATAACCATTCAATCTCACCGAGTCATTCAAATTGCGGTAGCCCAGTCGGAGTTCATGAAAGCGGAAAATAGGGCAAGCGAAGCGTTACGCGGAATGGAGAAGAACCTAGAGGCAAAGGAGAATGGAGTATACTATTTCATGAACCGTATTTGGGTCCCTAAACTCGGAGGATTTAGGGAGGTAGTTATGAAGGAAGCTCACAAGACGCGATACTCCATTCATCCTGGCTCGGACAAGATGTATTTGGATATTAAACAACACTATTGGTGGCCTAACATGAAGGCGGAAATTGCTACTTATGTTAGTAAGTGCCTTACGTGTGCCAAGGTAAAGGTGGAATACCAGAAGCCCTCAGGGTTATTACAGCAACCGGTAATTCCTGGGTGGAAATGGGAGGGGATTTCTATGGATTTCGTGACCAAGCTACCCAAAACGTCGGATGGACTAGACACCATATGGGTAATAATCGACCGACTGACGAAATCTACCCATTTCCTACCAATAAAAGAATCCTACAAGATGGAGAGATTGACACGTTTATACATTTGAGAAATCGTGAGACTCCACGGAGTGCCAGTATCTATTATCTCGGATAGGGACAGTAGGTTCACTTCACGTTTTTGGCAATCACTCCATAAGGCATTGGGAACTCATCTCGACATGAGCACCGCTTATCATCCACAAACGGATGGTCAAAGCGAACGAACCATTCAAAGGCTCGAAGACATGCTCCGCGCATGCGTGATAGACTTTGGGAAGTCTTGGGATACCCACTTACCTTTAGTCAAATTCTCGTATAACAATAGTTATCATTCGAGCATGAAAGTGGCTCCTTTCGAAGCACTGTACGGGCGTAAGTGTAGATCACCGTTATGTTGGGCTGAGGTGGGTGATACCCAACTAGCAAAAACACATACGTCAGACAAGGCGCTAACGGGACCGGAGATCATTCGTGAAACCACGGAAAAGATCGTCCAAATCAGAGCTCGATTACAAGCATCGCGCGACCGACAAAAGAGCTACGCCGATAAACGGCGAAAGCCCTTAGAATTTTAGGTCGGTGATCGAGTACTATTGAAAGTCTCACCCTAGAAAGGGGTTATTCGTTTTGGAAAACGGGGAAAACTGAACCCACGATACATTGGACCTTTCGAGATCGTAGCTCGAATAGGTCCAGTGGCGTATAAGCTGCAACTACCCGCAGAGCTAAACAGTGTTCACCTCGTGTTCCATGTCCCTAATCTAAAGAAGTGTCTATCAGATGAAACACTCGTCATTCCCCTTGACGAAATCGAAATCAACGAGAATCTCCTGTTCGTGGAAGAACCGGTTGAAATCATGGACAGGGAGGTGAAGCGTACTAAGCAAAGTCGCATCCCGATCGTGAAGGTACGGTGGAACGCGAAGTGTGGGCCAAAATTCACATGGGAGCACGAAGACCAAATGAAGCAAAAGTACCCTCACCTATTCTAGCATTTTCAAATCTAGCTTTCAAACAGAATTTCCGGACGAAATTCCCTCTAATGGGGGGATGATGTCACCACTAGAAATTTTGTGTCATGTAATCTCTACACTCAAGTATAATGAAGAATCAAAAACTTAAAGAGCATGGATGATGCTTACTCTATGACATCTAATTTTCAAACAAATACACCATACAAGTGCTACAAATGGTCAACAAGCAATTGGAAACCCTAGAAGTTCTTGTTAGGTCCATTTTGGACTAGGACTTCCTTATTGGACTTATTGGGCCAATAAGCCTCCAATTTGACTATCATGGGATTAGAACCTTTAAATGGGCTCTAATTCGACCCACATCCGTTTATTTCAACATTTTGGGCCATATTGGGCCTAGAATGAAATAAATTAAAAATTATGAACCATGATTAACCTAAACTAGCCCAACAAAGTGTAAAAATCATATTATATTTATTTTGGGACCAAAAATCATCCAACTTAACTTCTATATGGGCTTAGGGGCAATAAAGCCCAAAAACCTTTTTCTTTTCCAAATTATTGGCCCGAGGTCCAAATCTAAGAAGAAAGGGGGTTGACTTCTTCATGCCACCTCAGTTATTTCCCACATATTTCCATGCATGGACCAACATGCATCTATGTATGTCAACTCAACCCTTTTCTCTCCTCTTTCTTCTTGTCTCGGCTGATTCCAACACACACACACACACACTTTCATCACCTTTCACATATCAAACACTCTCCAAAAACACCTTCACCCTCTTCACTAAATTTTGAAGATTCAAGGGCATTCAAGGAGGTTATCCATAAAAATCACCGTCCAAGAACCACCTCAAGGCCGAGATCTTCATCAAAGTGTGCTAGGGTCGAAAATTACCTCATTTTTCTTCCATCTTTTCTCCAAAACCGAAACCACACCCAAGGTGAGCTTCATACCCCCTTATTTTTGGTTTTATAAGTTTTGTGGGGGGAGAATACAAGCAAATGCGTAGATCTATGATTATGTGTATGCTTAGTATGATTTCTATGTTTATTTACATATTCTTATGTGTTTATGGTGTTGAAACTAGTCAAAAGGAGCTTAAAATCGAGATTTTCATTTTGATGTATAAAACAAGTGCTAAACATATCATTACACATAAGTCATTACTAGAAAAATAACCAAGTTGGTTAAGATGAACTCCTTGGGCTAAAAATCTCATTTTTGGACTCAAAATGCTAAAAATATGAAATTTAAGGGCCCAAAATGTAAAAATACAAATTCTGCGGGTCGATATGTGTCAAAACAATTTCATAAAGGGATTTTCCAGAAATTTACACTTTGGAATGATTAAAATGTAAATTTTTAAGCTTAATGGGCTAAAAATGAACTTTTCGGCCCAATATGGGCCAATATGCGAAAATTTCAAAGTTGAGGGGCTGAAAATGCATTTTTCTGTAAAACAGGGGACTAGTAGTGCCCCAAGTCCGTTTCAAAGGTTAAAAATGCTTTTCATATTTAAAAGGGACCAAAGATGCAAAGATTTTCTATTTTGGTCCAAAAGTGTAAAATTTGCGAAATTGAGGGTTCCAGCCGAAAAATTTCATTTTCATGGATTAAAACTGTTTTTTTCCAAAAAGCTTTGAGCTGAAAAATACTTTTCTACAAGTTTTGATACGAAAGTGTCAGGAAAAACGCTGAAGGACTAAAATACAAATTCTTTTAAATAAGGGGTCCAAAAGTGTAAATTCATCCAAAAGAAAGGGGCTGGAAAATGTAAAATACTAATGTCTTAAACAATGAACCCGACACGATGAAATACTAGTATCGGCGAAATTCAATACACCTTCAACACCAAAATCGTTATCAAACGAATTGATTCGGTCTCGAATCAATAACAATCTGAAACTATTAACACGACGATATTTCAATACACACATGGAAATCTCGGGAACTCAATACACACGCGGGAATACACCAGACGTCGATACACCGTCCTTGGGCCCAAAAGTTTCAAATCATGCTTGTTGGACCTAGCTAGCATGAAGACATGATCTTTAGGCCCGAAGGAAACTCGCTTACATGTAGTTGGGTCTTATATGACCTAATTTCGTGTTAAAGGAATTTTATAGGCTTTGTGTTGTTGGACCCCAAGGGCCTTCTGGTGCTACTAGTAAAGTCGAGAATTCACCAAATACGAGTCGGCCTAAGGGTCCTTCGCATTCACGATAGCCTTGAACGACGTAGGGAAATACCGGGGTTTCACACCCTCTTTTTTTCCCCCTCGGTTGTGGGGCTACATGAGTCCAGGTGGTTGGCTTAAGTGAATAGTGCGAGCGACGCCTAAGGGAATCGTTTGTACGGTTGTCTACTGGTCATTTTCATTAATGTACGTTTACAACAACTCACAATCCACAATTAAGCCAACGAGTCCGGAGCTCAACGAATACGAAATAACAACACATAAATTATTTAATGCAAAGTATTAGGAAAACGTCGGGTTTTCCTAGGGTTTTCAATTAATACACCCACGAACTACATACCGATTTTTACAAATCGTACTCTTACATTTATAGAAACAAACAAGCATACTTACGGATCTTCACACCTTTTATACTATACTATTTTCAGAAAATATCGGATTTTCTGGTGGTTTTCAAAACAATACAAAACATTGGATTTCTAACATTACTTATGAACTCACCAACATTTCATATGTTGACGTTTTTCAAAATACTTGTATTCTCAGGTAACAGATAAAGTGAAGGAAGAATTGTACTCTATGACGTTTTGCTGTTGTTTAATTAGTATCGAACAATTTACTTTTGGGCATGTAATATTATGGAACAATGTAATGAATGTAAATACTATCAGTTGTAATGTTCCAATGCTTGGTGATAAATGATGTTATGTTTCATGTATGTTCATTGTGATGGTATTCAATTGAGTCACAACAGCCCCCAGACGTTTCCGCCGTTTGGTTCGGGGGAGTGACATCATATTATCGATGGAGCGTGTGTGGTTAACCGGCACATCATTTGAGGGGTAAACACTTAAGGGTACCAAGTAATTTGCATGGTTACTTCACACCTTGTTTTGTGATCCTCGGCATCCCAGTCACAAAACCTGAAGTGCACACTCGAGATTGAAACATGTCATTGAAAAGTTCAATGAATCTCAAAAGATCTAGGAGTTTCAAAACCAATTAAAACCTAATAATACATTTCGTTTATCTTGGTGGAAATTGGTGAATCGTCATTCACCTACCATCAAATATTTTATAGCTGGGATTACGGCATACCTCTTCTAAGTTATAAAATAGTTTGTTGGGTCCTAGCCTTAATATTTCATATTGGGTGTCATATTAAGGACTTAAGATCAACTATCTTGAATATCTCCCAAAAAGATGTCTGGTTTAGGCATCTATGATCTTCCCAAATCTTTTGAAACAAGCTTTCCTAAATGAAGATGATGTCCCACGGAAATCATACTTCTTTCACCTCCTCCAATTATTCTCCCCAACCCACAAGTTCTTGAAAAGTTCTAGGTCACTCAAGCCCTATTGGCAAGGCAAGGTCTAGGTGTGATCACATCTTGGAGATGTAGTCACATATTGACAAGTCGGGAGAGTTGGGTGTCAAAGTGTTGAGAAAGTTGGTGGTTCAATCACTTTCTATGTCACACAGTGAGTTCCTTTGGGACACCTATGAAACAGACTATGACAAAACCCTTAATGATCTTATCTATTTGTTAAGATCAACTTCCTCAAAACTTGATGGACATTGACAATAGTGACACACGAAATCCCAGAAAGCATTCTCTTCCCAATGGAAAGGGACCGGCCATAGTTAACTCGGTTGACCAAATGGTAAAGAGAAAAGCTAAGTCTATGATAGTCCCGTGTACCATTATCAAAGGGTTCATATGTTTATACTGCCAAAGAAAGGGGCATTGGTTGCGAAGCTGCCAAATTTACCTAAGGATGTTAAAGTCAATAAGTTTGACTCTACTTTAGGTAAAGTCCACTATCTAAATCTGTTAAGTTCTATTCAGAGATTCCTGATACATGATGTGACTGGGTCACATGGTGATGATTAAGAATCAAAGAAAAGTGAAGAAACTTAAAGAAAGAATATGCTGAATCTGATCGCATAGATGGATTTCTATCGTGTAGCTTGAAGATCGGATTCTTGAGCTACTTCTTAGGAGTCATGAGATATTTCTTAGGAATAGATAACAACAAGTTTTTATATGGATTGAAAGATAAGTTTTTCCGCAAAGTTTTAAAATAAAAGAAAAATTTTAGATTTTATTTATTTTAAAATATCCTTACAATGGCATTGGAGGAAAAATTGTTGCTTATATGATTCCATTAATAGCAAGAGTGGAAATATGAAATTGATTCTTTCATTTGTGGAAATGTCTAAATTTACCAAATAAGGAAAGATTCTCATCACCCAAGTTTCAATTGGACCGGAAGTTGGAATCATGCAAGTTGTATAGCATGATGAATGAGAACTTTCAAGTATTGGAAAATTAAGACGAATTACTTTTCAGATGGATGTGTGAGTAATGTGAAGGACTAAGGGATTTAGTACACATTTTTGTGCACTGGTCAAGTCCACCACAAAAGATCGATAAGACTATTCGTCATAGTTTACTAAAGCTTAGTAAATATGATTATACTTACAAGCTTAAGTGTAACTCTGAGACATTGCAAAAGGTTCCCATGTAAGTCAGAGCGAATAAGAAGAATCAACATAGGCAGAAAGATAAAAGTTTCTCAAATCTGAAAAGATGGGAGAGTACTTTAGTATCAGTTTTTGTGATCATCTTAATGATTAAGAAACCATATCAAAATTATTTCTCTAAGGAAATCTTAGTGCATTCTTATGACTAAGAAGAGGAACTTGAATTGTTGAAATGGTTAAATCAAGAAGATGAGTCATACTTCGTTTGAAAAACAATTCTTAGAGTTATAATCTAAGATTGTAACTTGAGTGACATGTCTTAAAGAAGGTTTAAAACACTTGTCAAATGTAAGAGTAAAAGTTTTCTACTCTTGTACATTTGAAATTGGTAAGTTGTGATGTTTTGGATAAAACAAAGACCAACTTAGGCCAATTGTGTGAAGTGTTTGTCTTGATTAGAATCCACATTATCTCTTGGATATTTGACAAGGGAGTCTTATAGTTCAAGAGGACAGTGGGAGTCTTGAAAGTCTAAAGAACTAATCTTGAATAAAACCTGAAGTTCATCACTAGCACACGACTTGAGGTTTATAACCTATCTTGTTGACATATTCTGTGCCTATTGTAGTTAAAGTTGGCTTTGCATATAAGTTCTTAGAGTTCTCAATTTGTTGCACAACAACTTGGAAGCAATGGCACGTCCTTGAGTTGCCAGGTGGCAAGAAATTAAGATTGAGTTCAGTCCATATGAGTTTGGATTTGTCATTATCCTTGTCTTGTGACTATGATTTTGATAATTCACATGGATAAGAACACATACACCATTAAATCTAAGTGTCATAAGGTTTCTCTCCGATTCATGAAAATGATGGTGAGGAAACACTTTCACTAAGTAGATTTTAGCTAGATAGCAATTGTGATATTTGCATTCTTAAAGTCATTAGTGGAGCGTGTGTGGTTTACCGGCACACTAACCTGGACTTGTGAGAAGTGGCAAAAAGGTCTAACCATTATGATTACGGCATCCCTCTTCATAATTGTTTAGACACACAAGTGTTCTATCTAAGGGAAGGTGTATGATTTTGATAAAGTCTTATCAAAACAATATAGTATCAGAAATCTGAACTTTGGTAAGAAAGTCAGCTGATTTCTGAGTACATGTCAAAGCTAGTGGGAGCATAAGTGTTATGCTAATAATCATCATGTTAGTGGGAGAATGATAATTATGATAAGTATTGCAAGTTAGCAATGTTAATTATAGAAAACAAAAGTTTCAATTGGGAAAGAGTTGTTTTGCTATAATTAAGGGAGAGGAAATTATACTTCAACTCAAATCTATTAGCTTAGATCGTGAGGTTTTAATCATATAGTCAAGGATATATATGAATTTCATGTTGGAATGGCTGAACATAAGGAAATTTTGTATATGAGTCCATTATTTGCATTCTAAAATTCGATTATGATTACGGCATCCCTTTTCATAATCTGAATTATGAGAACTTGACAAATAGAAATGGAAATGTTATAGCAAAAGACTGGTTTAGTCTTTTTGTGAGACATCATGAATCGTGTCCCATATGCTTCGGATATAGGATTGATTACATGTGTTATATTCATCCTTTCTAAAATTTTCCAAATGCCTGGGGCATTAAGAAGTGAAAAGGTTTAGAACTGGATATGACTAAAAGGATTAAACAATTGTCGAGGACAATCTAAGGTTTACCAAATATTGGTTGCTCAAGGACAGCTAGAAGTATAGTGATAATTCTGGAAGGACCATATTGACATAATCTGTAAGGAGGCAACTCTTGTTCAGAAGTGATAGTCAAAATGGAATCTGAAAATATTTCAAAGTTAGAATTTTCAATCTGTTTAAGATTAGGAAACTTAATGGAAGAAGGATGTTCCTAAGGAGCTGATCTACTTTTGAATGGTCTGTAATGGTTGGTGTCAAGTCCTTCTGACTTTGTGCATAATCATTTCAAGAGGTTCAATGCATATAAGTTTAGAATCTAATAGATTTCAGTAAATAGCATGAATTTGGAATTCTTGCATTTGCAGTAAGGATTTGGGAGTGTGAAAAGAGAATCATTGAAGTTATGTTCAATTGATCTAGTTCACAAAGTAAAGATCATAGAAAAACATAGTATGCATACTTGGTGTGTGGCATGACTAGTGTTTAGAAAACATAGTGTACATGCTTGCGGCATGGGACAACTATTGTTTTAAATTCAAGAATAAAGTTGATAGCTGAAACAGTATACAATGGATAATGTGTAATCATATGGTGATAAATAAATGGTGTTTTATTTATGTTCGTAGGTTTTGATACCATATTGGATTCAATTATTATTGTGTTTCACTTTGCATGTTTTGACTCCCCGAATAAACTAGGTTATTCTTCCGGAATGACTAAGTTATTCAAACTATCCACAGTCGGTCATATGTTGCAAGTAGATGTGAATTAAGACTGTCATGGGTTGCCTTGTAGAGGTCTAAGGTGTTGGACAAAGGGCTACAACACTCATGAGTGCTCATAAGTTCTGAGTATTGGATTCAACTTACGCTTATTGGAATCACTTCATGGATTTTATCACGAGTGATCATGAGACGATAATATCATATATTCTTCAAACCTAGAGATATGAGTTGTTACTATGAGTTGATAGTACATTGATTGCACGGAAACACATTGGTAACTCGGTGTTATAAAATATGCCTTTGTGTGTGATTCAACAAGTAGTAGTACAAGCCATATGAGTCGAAGTTTATCTAGTCCTTTTACCTTTGGGATAAAAGCAATATCTGTGGGCCCCTCGATGATTTGATAATGACAAATGGAAGTGCTCGGCTAGGCCAGGACTGATTTGATTTTTTCAATTAGTCAGTCATCATAAATCGGAAATCAGGAAACAACAAATGGACAGAGAGAATGATTATAATCCATGTCTCAGTCCATATGATATCTAGAATGGAGGAATATATGATCCCTTATTTAATGGACAAGTCATTGAAAAAGGTCAGAGTTCATCGACAAGGTCAGGGTTCGACAGAAGCTTTTGAGAGCTACGATTACCAGTTGGTTCCTGAAGTCATACACAATAACAGTTTTAGATTTATCCAAGTGGGAGACTGTTGGTTTAATGTCTAAGTCCATAACTATAATTGGTAAGACTTGACCCGACCCGGCATGGTCCATTTGGGTTGCATGGCATCATGCACTTGGATAGACTATATGGAGAGAAATAAGACACTAATGGTTATTAATATATTATAAGTTCTAGTATATTAATAATAGGAATAATAAGATTATTTAATTAGTATTGATCAAGAATTAATCTAGGATTAATTAAGTGATCAAAAGAAGACTAATTAAATATATGGATTGATTGTGTAAATCATCCATACTTATATAATGGGCTAATGCTCCATGGATTATCTAGTTGGGCTAAAACCCATATGATGCTCCATGGTGTATTTGTACCCATGGAGCATGGAAATGAAAGGCCACGTCAATTAGGGTTTACATGGTGTAACCCTAACTATATATGCATCTTATTCTTGACAAAATCGGCCACTAGAGAGTGAGTAAGAAGGGCTAGCCGATTCTCATTAAGTGTAGATTTCTCTCAAGTTATTCCAAGTGTATTTGGTGTTGTGTGAACGATTTGAGGTGTCACACTTGGGGCACTAGGCACTCAAGCTTCATGAAGACTTTCTACATCAAAGAGGTATGTATTCTATCTTGTTACACTCATTGTTTTGTATACTAGATTAGGATAATACCTTGGAAGTTCTTATTTGCATGTATAATAGAGAAAACATAGATCCAAGTTATTTAGGGTTGCATGTACACTTAGGAGTGTTAGAATGCTCAAAACCCAACAGTTTACTCTTTTGACTTTTTAGAGAGTAAACACAAATGACTAGTTACTTGGGGAGTAAACTCATACATAAGCATGAGTTTACGATTTTTGGGTGATTCCTAAAACCAAAACGCAAATGTTTGGTCGGGTGATTCTAGTACGCGAAGTGTTTGCGGTTTTCAAAAATAAAAACCCAGGATGACACTTTCTTTCACCCGTTCATTTAAAAATAATATTAAAATAATCAAACGAACTTTATATTTCTTAAAAATAAGAAATAATTATATTAATTCACGAAAAGAGGTGGTTGACTTTTAAGGTTTGACCAAATGAAAATTTGGGTTGTCACAGTGATCAACATTACGAAGGATGTTTTGTTTGAAATTATGATGCAGAGTTTTTGGTATGATGTTGCAAGGGCGAATAATCAAATTTGTGATTTCTCAGTTGCTGTTTTTCCATAAATGAACTTGTATTATCTCATACAAGTTGCATTACTTTTGAAACACAATAATGCTTCGCATCTCCAAGGAACTGATCAAGAAGTTTTTAAGCTTCGTCTTGCTCACATCAAAATATTCAAAGAGAATTAATTTGAATGTTTGGGATTGACGGATGTGGAGTTGGCAACTGCTATAGGGAAGGAGGTAAATGTTGCTATGCAACCAACAAAGACCCAAGCTGAATTTAGAAAATACATTGATGGGGAGTTATGCTTAAAATCTTTTGGAATGGTATTTGCTGGAAAAGACCAGAATAGCACAGCTAAAAGGTTTTTGTTTCAAGAATGCGAAGTGGAGAGATATACGACGTCCCAATATATGAATTTCATTATTCGTATGAATAACTGTTAGAAGAACAATCAAGGGGACAAGAAGGATTTTAAGAAGATTTTGTCATGGTATACTGAGATACGAAGAGTGATGTTGTTTGCTGCATAGATTCTCGCGGGTTGAGAAGTTTGACATTGTTACAAAGGGGGAGATTGTAGGGTCGAAATTTGTTGTAATATGTCAAAGTCTGTTTAATTGTACTCTTTGTATGTTTTTCTATGTATTTACTAAGGTTTCTTTCATACGAAGCTTAAAGTCTAAGCCTTAGTATTTTTTGTACTTCTAGTCTGCTATAAATAGGTGCTGAACATTGAGTAGATAGTAAGAGTCAGAGAGTGATAGAGAGAGTTCACCCTTTTTACTATCATTTTGTAC
The DNA here is from genome assembly GCF_051521515.1 of Lactuca serriola. Lineage (NCBI taxonomy): Eukaryota > Viridiplantae > Streptophyta > Magnoliopsida > Asterales > Asteraceae > Lactuca > Lactuca serriola. Next base: position 159,578,858 of record NC_136412.1, on the reverse strand, counting down.
TCGTGTTCATCTGGAGTAATAGAGCTGAAACCATATTTTATTTACTTCTTGTGTTCAAATTGCATTTGATTTACTCTGATTTGTTTAATACTCTATTATCACTTCATCACATCATCTTAAAGTGGAAAACTTTTTCCAACGGATGCAGGGAGACCATAGTTGCTAGACATTGACATCTATAAAACGAGAGAAAATCCGGGTTAGTTGATTGGAATCCTTGATATAACACCCAAATGAAATATCTACGCTAGGATCCAACACAATATCCTACAATATGGAAGAAGAATACCGTAATCCAAATTACATAACATTTGAAGGTAGGTAAATGACGATTTACCAATTTCCACTACGAAAAACGAAAATTTAAGGTTTAGTTTTTTAATTAATTGAAATTCCAAGATCTTTTGAGATTCATTGAACTTTCAATGGCACGTTTAAATCTCGAGTCTGCCCTTCGTTTGTGACTGGGATGTCGAGGATCACAAACAAGTTATGGATAACCATGCAAATATACATGGTGCCCCCAATGTTAGAGTCACCTAATCGATGTGTCGGTTAACCACACACACTCCATCGATCTATAACAATCATCGAGTCACCCTTTGCCACCTTTGCTTAGAGTCCAATTAGTGTATCAGTTAACCACACGCTCCACTAACGTGTTAGCATGGGTACAAAGTGCAATTTCATGGAATAGCACCAACTCCACATTTTTCCTAAAGTAACTATGATTTGGGAATTTATGATAGTGTTTAGTTACTTCGCACTTCATTATACTTTTAATGGAAGGTTGTTTCCTATCCTACCCGTTCAGCTAACGTCCCTCCACTAGTCAAGATTGCGGTTGGTAAGAGTGGATAACCACTCAATCGCCAATTTATATGCAATTTCTTAAACACCCTTAGAAATCAGCTTCATGAATGAGGCCTACTAACAGTAACACTGACTCTTTGCTCATACATATATAATATTAGACTTTTAATTTTATATAGTATGAGGACGTATTTTATACTTTTAAAATACTAGGTGGTCTAATTTAATAAATTATGCTTGTAATTTAATTAAACCTAAACCATATCATTATGGATTTATTAACTCTCTTTTAATTATACATTTAATTAATTTAATAAAACCATAAGGGTGTAATTTGAACTTTTCAAAATACTAGGGTTTTAGAATTTAATATTTCAAAATTAATACCTTTTAATTAAATTTTAAATTCCAAAACTTGAGAACAAATTTTGAAACCTTTCAAAATGTTAGGGTTTAACTTTTTAAATTTCAAAAACTTTAAGTTCAAATTTAAACTATAAAACCTAAAGGGTGTAAATTGAAAATTTTCAAACTTAGAAGGTCAAATATTTCACTAATAATAATATCGAGGCATATTTCAAAAAGTTCTAGGGTTAGGAAACCATAAAAAAACGGAAATATGGAGGCCAAGGGAACGGGTCCAAAATCCTTAATCAATTTTAGAAACTAGGGTTTAAAAACCCTAATTTCAAAAAATCCTAGACATAGGGTTTAAACCCCATAAAGCCTAATTTGTCAAGTTCAAACTATTGTATCAAATATAATTGAAAAAAAAACCAAAAGCTTTGATACCACTTTTGGGTTTTATACATAGCGAGCAATTATGTCACACCCCAAAACCAAGAACGGCGGAAACGTTCTGGGGCGGAGGACGTCATGTACAGTATCACAACAATGTAAAGTAGTAAACAAGCAACAACATCATCCATTGCATTAATAATATAATTATTATACAAGTGTGTTCTGTCAAATTTTGATAAACACTAAAGCATAAATCAAAATAAAAGATGAGTCTTCAACGAGCTCCATCTTCCCTAATCCTTGCATCGGTACCTGTCTATGATGACCTGAGGATACAAGTAATTTTGAAAGCGAGTATCAGCTTTGAAGCTGGTGAGATCATAAGTATTTTAGTGTCTTAATTTGTATGTAAGAATTTGTATATAAGAATTTGTAAGTAAGAATTTGTATGTAAGAATTTGTAAGTATTGAAAATGTATGTAAATCGTAAGTATTGAAAATGTATGTAAAACAACTGTAAACATTTGAAAAACTCTAGAACTCCCTATGATTCCTGCTATTATAACAGGGAGTCTTCTCCCAAGACTTAACTGATCTTTATGTAGTCTTCTACCAAGGCATCTAGTGTCTCTGTGTGTGTCTCTAGTAAGAATGTTTATTTTCCCAAGTCTGACTATCATTAACCAAAAATATAGTTTCTACATTACCGTGCGTCGTGTGAATGTTCAAGAAGTGAATGTAATGGGAAAAGAAATAGTTCTATGTGTAGTGTCGAACTACAACCGTACCTATTACCTTACACCTAGGGTAATACTTCCAAGTATTGTAGTATTTGATATAAATAATTACATCGGTACTCAACTGCCTTATTTGAGGGATAAGGTATCATGTGATGTCTAGATCCCAGACTATACGCTCCCCTATCAAAGGGATTTTGGGACCTACCCACGACCACTGCATGTATGCAAGTCGTGAGCATCCACATTACTATGATCATGTATACTCAATATAACTATCACAATTGTGTTGTGATTAATTAGTATAGTTAGATCCTGAACTGGTTCCGTGCTATAGCACCTAGTGACGTCTGTTCTATGTATATGTAAGCGTACTCATGTAAGTGTGATCATGTAATTGTACTTATGTAAGTGTGATCATGTAATAGTATAGTAGTGTACTGTAATGTTCTACGTGTGCTAGCTATAATGTGTGTTCTCTCTCTATCTGGCATGCATAGTAATGTAATGTAATTTTCTAGATGTAATGTATGCTCTCTCTATCTAGCAAGTATAGTAATGTACAGTAATGATCTAGAAAGTATTGACTCATGAATGAACTGACTCATTGTATGATATTGCGTTCTAGTAATAGTTTTAGTATATTCCTAAACTACCCATATTGTAGTTTACTAGTAATCTAACTGGTACGTATGGACATGGATGTATACTCTTGCTACCCAAGGGTATAGGATGAACTGGAAGGACGTTTTATGACTATATATGTACACATGATATAATGACCTTTGGACGAGTACCCAATATTCTATCAGCCCACATCCTCGAGAAAAAGGACACAAGATGGATAGCCTTCCTAAGTCTTTTAAACATTACTTATATAACCATACATATAGAGGCATGCAATTTATAATATAAACGCATAAAATAAGTTTTGTAAAACCTTTGAACATAAATATTTTCTAAGAAAAGATCGACTTGATGTCGATCTATAAAATGGTTTCGAAGGCATGGGTTTGATAAAACAGTTTAGTATAAAGAACATTTGTTTGAAACACAATTGTAAATAAGTTTGAAATGTAATATACAGAATAAAATGTACAGTGTAATAAGGAGTTTTTAAACACATAAAGTGTTTATGAAAACATTTGAAGGAAACTGTTTGGTAAAACGGGTAATAAGTAGCCAATCATTTGAATGCTGCTTATTAATCACATGTGATTGATATAATAATTAACATAAATCTACTTGTATCCCCCCATAAAACATTTAAAAACAGTTTAAAACATTGATTAAGGGGTATGAACTCACCTGCAGTAAGTGACTGGAATCGAACGGACTGTTATCGTAAGGAAGGATCAGACAAGTTCTTGGTGTCAACTGAAGTCTTTAGACACACACAATGATCCTAATTACATATGAAGACATATGTATATTGATGAGATTTAAACTTAATCTAGAAGATCGATTAGATCTTAAACAGGTAAATAAATATTAAACAGTAAGAACGAACGCAAAGCAAAGAACAACTCAAGAGTGAATCAAACTTGTCGAATGATTATAAAATAAACCCTCAGAAGAGCTCGATCAAGAACATCAACTGTAGAGGGTTGGAGGTTTACAAGAACGATAAAGAAATCTGTAAATACTATTGTTATTCTCTAAAACGTTAACCTAATATGCATACAAGCATATCTTTATATAGTAAACCTAGCAAACTCACGGTTGGACAGGCCCAAAACCGGAGTACAAAATAAATGGACTAAAAGCCGAGCCCAATGACGTAATCTTCAAACGAATCTTATGTTGGGTTTTGAGCATTCAAACACTCCTAAGTGTACATGCAACCCTAAATACCTTGGATCTATGTTTTCTCTATTATACATGCAAATAAGAACTTCCAAGGTATTATCCTAATCTAGCATACAAAACTAAGAATGTAACAAGATAGAATACATACCTCTTTGGTGTAGAAAGTCTTCATGAAGCTTGAGTGCCTAGTGCCCCAAGTGTGACACCTCAAATGGAATCACAATCATCAAAACACATAGAATAGCTTGAGAGAATTCTACACTTCATGAAATCGGCTAGCCCTCTCTAGAATAATACTAGTGCCGATTTTGCCAAGAATAATATCTTTATATAGTGTTACAATTAGGGCAAACCCTAATTGTCATGACTTTCCATTTCCTTGGATCCATGGGTTCAAATACACCATGGTGCATCCATGGAGCATCATATGGGTTTTGGCCCATCTAGATAATCCATGGAGCATTAGCCCACTATACAAGTATGGATGATTTACACAATCAACCCATATATTTAATTAGTCTTCTTTTGATCACTTAATTAATCCTAGATTAATTCTTGATCAATACTAATTAAATAATCTCATTATTCTTATTATTAATATACTAGAACTTATAATATATTAATAGCCATAAGTGTCTTATTTCTCTCATTTAGTCTATCCAAGTGCATGATGGTATGCAACCCAAATGGACCATGTCGGGTCGGGTCAAGTCTTACCAATTATAGTTATGGACTTAGACATTAATCCAACAGTCTCCCACTTGGATATGTCTAAAACTATTATTGCGTATGACTTCAAGAACCAACTAGCAATCGTAGCTCTCAAAAGCTTCTGTCGAACTCTGACCTTGTAGATGAACTCTGACCATTGTCAGTGACTTGTCCATTAGATAAGGGATCATATATTCCTCCATTCTAGATATCATATGGACTGAGACATGGATTATAATCATTCTCTCTGTCCATTTGTTGTTTCCCGATTTCCGATTTATGACAACTGACTAATTGAACAAATCAAATCAGTCCTGGCCCGGCCGAGCACTTCCATTTGTCATCATCAAATCATCGAGGGGCCCACAGATATCGCTTTTATCCCGAAGGTAAAAGGAACGGATAAACTTCGACTCATATGGCTTGTTCTACTACTTGTTGAATCATACACAAAGGCACGTTTTATAGCACCGAGTTACCAAATGCGTTTTCGTGCTATCAATGTACTATCAACTCATAGTAACAACTCATATCTCTAGGTTTGAAGAATATAAGATATTATCGTCTCATGATCACTCGTGATAAAACCCATGAAGTGATTCCAATGAGCGCGGGTTGAATCCAATACTCAGAACTTATGAGCACTCATGATTGTTGTAGCCTTGTCCAACACCTTAGACCTCTACAAGCCAACCCATGACAGTCTTAATTCATATCTACTTCCAACATATGACCGACTGTGGATGGTTTGAATAACTTAGTCATTCCGAAAGAATAACCCAGTTTATTCGGGAATTCAAAACATGCAAAATGAAACACAATAATAATTGAATCCAATATGGTATCAACTCTTTGAACATAAATAAAACACCTTTTATTTATCACCATATGATTACACATTATTCATTGTATACTGTTTCAGCTATCAACTTTATTCTTGAATTTAAAACAATAGTTGTCCCATGCTCCAAGCATGTACACTATGTTTTCTTAAACACTAGTCATGCCATACACCAAGCATGCATACTATGTTTGTCTGTGATCTTTACTTTGTGAACTAGATCCATTGAACATAACTTCAATGATTCTCTTTTCACACTCCCAAATCCTTACTGCAAATGTACGAATTCCAAATTCATGCCATTTACTGAAATCTGTTAGATTCTAAACTTATATGCATTGGTCCTCTTGTAACGATTATGCACAAACTCAGAAAGACTTGACAACAATCATTACAGAGCATTCCAAAGGAGATCAACTCCTTGGAAACATCCTTCTTGCATTAAGTTTCCTTAATCTTACAAAGATTGAAAGTTCTAACTTTGAAACATTTCCAGATTCCATTTTGACTATCACTTCTGAACAAGAGTTGCCTCCTTACAGATTATGTTAATATGGTCCTTCCAGAATTATCACTATACTTCCAACTGTCCTTGAGCAACCAATCTTTGGTAAACCTTAGATTTTCCTCGACAATTGTTTAATCCTTTTAGTCATATCCAGTTCTAAACCTTTTCCCTTCTTAATGCCCCAGGCATTTGGAAAATTTTAGAACAGATGATTATAGCACATGTAACCGATCCTATATCCGAAGCATATGGGACACGATTCATGATGTCTCACATAAAGACTAAACCAGTCTTTTGCTATAACATTTCCATTTCTATTTGCCAAGTTCTCATAATTCAGATTATGAAAAGGGATGTCGTAATCATAATCGAATTTTAGAACGCAAATAATGGACCCATATACAGAATTTCCTTATGTTGAGCCATTCCAACATGAAATTCATATATATATATATATATATATATATATATATATATATATATATATATCCTTGACTAAATGATTAAAACCTCATGATCTAAGCTTATAGATTTGAGATGAAGTATAATTTCCTCTCCATTAATTATAGCAAAACAACTTTTTCCCAATTGAAACTTTTGTTTTCTATAATTAACATTGCTAGCTTGCAATACTTAACATAATTATCATGCTCCCACTAACATGATGATTATTAGCATAACACTTATGCTCCCACTAGCTTTGACATGTACCCAGAAATCAGCTCACTTTCTTACCAAAGTTCAGATTTCTGATACTAGATTGTTTTGATAAGACTTTATCAAAATCATACACCTTCCTTTAGATAGCACACTTGTGAGTCTAACCAATTAGGAAGAGGTATGCCGTAATCATAATGGTTAGACCTTTTTGCCACTTCTCACAAGTCCATATTAGTGTGCCGGTTAACCACACGCGCTCCACTAACGACTTTGAGAATGCAAATATCACAATTGCTATCTAGATAAAATCTACTTAGTGAAAGTGTTTCCTCACCATCATTTTCATGAATCGAAGAGAAACCTTATGACACTTAGATTTAATGGTGTATGAGTTCCTACCCATGAGAATTGTCACAACCATAGACACAAGACAAGGATGATGACAAATCCAAAACCATATGGATTGAACTCAATCTTAACTTCTTGCCACTTGGCAGCTCAAGGGCCTGTCATTGCTTCCAAGTTGTTATGCAAGACATTGAGAACTCTAAGAACTCATATGCAAAGCCAACTTCAACTGGAATGGGCACAGTATATGTCAACACAATAGAATATAAACCTCAAATTGTGTACTAGATAAGAACTTTAGGTTTTATTCTTGATTAGTTCTTGAGACTTTCAAGACCTTTAAGACTCCCACTGTCCTCTTGACCTATAAGACTCCCTCGTCAAATATCCAAGAGATAGTGTGGATTCTAATCAAGACAAAGACTTCACACATTTGGCCTATGTTGATCTTTGTTTTATCCAAAACATCACAACTTACCAATTTCAAATGTACAAGAGTAGAAAACTTTTACTCTTACATTTGACAAGTGTTTTAAACCTTCTTTGAGACATGTCACTCAAGTTACAATCTTGGAGTATGACTCTAAGACTTGTATTGGAACGAAGTATGACTCATCTTCTTGATTTAACCATTTCAACAATTCAAGATCCCTCTTCTTAGTCATAAGAATGCACTAAGATTTCCTTAGAGAACTAATTGTGCTATGGTTTCTTAATCATTAAGATGATCACAAAAGCTGATACTAAAGTACTCTCCCATCTTTTCAGATTTGAGAAACTTTTATCCTTCTGCCAAAAGTGATTCTTCTTATTCGCTCTGCCTTACATTGGAACCTTTTTCCAATGTCTCAGAATTACACTTAAGCTTGTAAGTATAATCATATTTACTGAACTTAAGTAAATCATGACGAATAGTCTTATCAAACTTTTGTGGTGGACTTAATCAGTGCACAAGAATGTGTACTCGATCCCTTAGTCCTTTACTTGACTCACACATCCATGTGAACAAGTAATTAGTCTTAATTTTCCAAAACTTGAAAGTTCTCATTCATCATGCTATACAACTTGCATGATTCCAAGTTTCGGTCCAATTGAAACTTGGGTGATGAGAACCTTTCCTTATTTGGTAAATCTAGACATTACCACAAATTAAAGAATCAATTTCATATTTCTACTCTTGCTCTTAATGGAATCATGTAAGTAACAATTTTTCCTCAAATGCCATTGCAAGGATATTTTAAAATAAATAAAATCAAAAATTTTCTTTTATTTTAAAAATTTGCGGAAAACTTATCCTTACAATCCATATGAAAACTTGTTGTTATCTATTCCTAAGCAATTTCTGATAACTCCTGAGAAGTAGCTCAAGAATCCAATCTTCAAACTATGCGATAGAAATCCATCTACGCGATCAGATTCAGCATATTCTTTCTTTAAGTTTCTCCACTTTTTCTTTGATTCTTAAAACATCACCATGTGACCTAGTCTCATCATGTATCAAGAATCTCATAATAGAAACTTAACAGAGTTAGATAGTGGAATTTACCTGAAGTAGAGTCAAACTTATTGACTTTAACATCCTTAGGTAAATTTGGCAGCTTCGCAACCAATGCCCCTTCCTTTGGCAACATAAACATATGGACCCTTTGATAATGGTACACAGGACTATCACAGACTTAGTTTTTCTCTTTACCATTTGGTCAACCGAGTTGACTATGGCCGATCCCTTTCCATTGGGAAGAGAATGCTTTCCGGGATTTCCTGTGTCACTATTGTCAATGTCCATCAAGTTTTAAGGAAGTTAATCTTAACAAATAGATAAGATCATTAAGGGTCCTGTCATAGTCTGTTTCATAGGTGTCCCAAAGGAACTCACTATGTGACTTAGAAAGTGATTGAACCACCGACTTTCTCAATATGTGACTACATCTCCAAGACGTGACCACACCTAGACCTTGCCTTGCCAATAGGGCCTGAGTGACCTTAACTTTTCAAGAACTTGTGGGTTAGGGAGAATAATTGGAGGAGGTGAAAGAAGTATGATTTCCATGGGATATCATCTTCATTTAGGAAAGCTTGTTTCAAAAGATTTGGGAAGATCATAAATGTCTAAACCTGATAGCTTTTTGGGAGATATTCAAGATAGCTGATCTTAAGTCCTTAATATGACACCCAATATGAAATATTAAGGCTAGGACCCAACAAACTATTTTATAACTTAGAAGAGGTATGCCGTAATCCAAGCTATAAAATATTTGAAGGTAGGTGAATGACGATTCACCAATTTCCACCAAGATAAACGAAATGTATTATTAGGTTTTAATTGGTTTTGAAACTCCTAGATCTTTGAGATTCATTGAACTGTTCAAAGGCATGTTTCAAACTCGAGTGTGCCCTTCAGGTTTTGTGACTGGGATGCCGAGGATCACAAAATAAGGTGTGAAGTAACCATGCAAATCACTTGGTACCCTTAATAAATTACCCCTCAATCGATGTGCCGGTTAACCACACACGCTCCATCGATGCTATGATAAATATTAAGTCACCCTTTACCTACCTTGTTAAGTCCAAGTTAGTGTGCCGGTTAACCACACACGCTCCACTAACGACTTAGACAAAGTGTAAAGTGTAATTTCATGGGTTAGCACCTTATTCACATTTTTCCTAAGTAACTGAGATTGGGTATTATAAAGAGTTTAGTTACTTAGTATTATCATTAATACTTTTAATGAAGGAAGAATTTATAAGTCCTTGTCTTACCCGTTCGGCTAACGAGCCTCCACCGGTCAACCAAGCGGTGGGTGAGAGTGGACACCCATTAAGTTGCCATTTTATAGGCAACAACCTTATACCCACCTTATAGACCGGCTTCGTGAATGAGGCGTACTAGCGGTAAGACTGACTTTACTCTTATACATATATATATTATTAACTTATAATATTATAAAGTATAAGGGTTGAATTTTAACTTTTAAAATTCTAAGGGCTAACTTGGAATTAAAGTATTCATAAGTGAAAACTTTACAAATTCCAAAACTTGAGGGCAAGTTTTGAAACTATTCAAAACTAATTAATTCCATAACTTATGTGTTTAAAGTAGTTTTAATCCAAAAACTCTTCAAGTTCCATAACTTGAGGACAAGTTATGGAAGACTTTAAACTAATAAAAGAACTAACTTTTTCTTTATTTTATAACTTATGGATTTAATTATGGTTACATATTTTTCTTTAATGAAGTGACTCTTGAACTTTCATAACTTGAGGACAAGTTATGGAGTCATAAAAATTATTCAATGACACAAGACTCTTCATTTTGTAACCATTGCCAACTATTATGAGTTTTATGAGTCTTTAATGTGACTCTTCATGTAACTTGAGGACAAGTTACACAAACACATTTTATACTCAACTCTTAGATTAAAATGGATTGAAAACAACTATTTCACTCAACATTTCTATTAATCTAAGCAACTCATAAGAACAAGATAATTCAAATCAAACTTTTTCATGTAATTAGTCTAAGCCTTAAACTAATACAAAACATGAATCTATTGACAATTATCTTTGAAAATGGATTAGCATGAACATTAGCACATCAAAAACAAGTTTATAAGTTCAAAAACATCTTAGGGTAATGTTCCTAGTCCAATTCCAGCCAAAAAAGTCGAATTTATGCTGTCTGGGGGTCCAACTCGTCGAGTGCACGAACCAACTCGGCGAGTTGGATGCATTTTGCCTTGGACTTGGCGAGTCCATTCATGGACTCGGCGAGTCTGCTGGGCAGACAACATCAAAACTCGATTTTCTAGCTTCTTTTGCAAGTATAACAAGAAAACAAGCCTAGGCTCTGATACCACTGTTGGGTTTTGAGCATTCTAACACTCCTAAGTGTACATGCAACCCTAAATACCTTGGATCTATGTTTTCTCTATTATACATGCAAATAAGAACTTCCAAGGTATTATCCTAATCTAGCATACAAAACTAAGAATGTAACAAGATAGAATACATACCTCTTTGGTGTAGAAAGTCTTCATGAAGCTTGAGTGCCTTGTGCCCCAAGTGTGACACCTCAAATGGAATCACAATCATCAAAACACTTAGAATAGCTTGAGAGAATTCTACACTTCATGAAATCGGCTAGCCCTCTCTAGAATAATACTAGTGCCGATTTTGCCAAGAATAATATCTTTATATAGTGTTACAATTAGGGCAAACCCTAATTGTCATGACTTTCCATTTCCTTGGATCCATGGGTTCAAATACACCATGGAGCATCCATGGAGCATCATATGGGTTTTGGCCCAACTAGATAATCCATGGAGCATTAGCCCACTATACAAGTATGGATGATTTACACAATCAACCCATATATTTAATTAGTCTTCTTTTGATCACTTAATTAATCCTAGATTAATTCTTGATCAATACTAATTAAATAATCTCATTATTCTTATTATTAATATACTAGAACTTATAATATATTAATAGCCATAAGTGTCTTATTTCTCTCATTTAGTCTATCCAAGTGCATGATGGTATGCAACCCAAATGGACCATACCGGGTCGGGTCAAGTCTTACCAATAATAGTTATGGACTTAGACATTAATCCAACATCTTCAACTCAACAATCTCCCCCTTTGCGTCAATTGGAGCGAGATTTTCACTTTTTACTTGGGCCACCAGCAGCACCAGGTACCTTCTTCTTCACGGTCACAAACAGACGAGAGATCAGAGAAAGTATCGTCTTCCTGAATCTGATGTACCATTGGATCATGTCGTTGAAGTACTTGACATCGTCTGCTGCATTCTCCTTACACCTTCGGATGATCGATAGCACGTCCTCTAGACAAGCAGTGGTGTAAAGATGTTTGTCAGCTAAAGCAAAGAGACATTTCTGTCCTTTTGCTCTAGTGAACATTACCGAATTGCGCTTCGGGTCGATCTTGCCCATTTGCATTTGATTGAGATCACTGGCCGATCCCACAGGATATATCTTTGGTTTCTTCTTGAAGACTGTGGCTACCTCCTGATCCATTAGGGCTACCTCCATGATGTAACAGACTAACATCCTTTTGAGATGGTCTATAATTGGACCATATTCGGCTTCATTCGTCAAAAGGATGTTATGCAAAACAATCCAATCATGAGGATTTAAGTTCGGCAGATCTGCCAAGGATATAAGATGTTCAGTTCTTGCAGACCCTCGAATCACCTTGAACCGAACATTGATGAATCTTCCTTCGGTATAAGGCTTCAAAACCCGAACATTCACTATCTTCTGAGCGCTCCATGTTTGATATTGAGGTCGAGCAGCCTTCAGATAGAATTCGATCAGCTCCCTATCAACCTCAGGGTTCGGATGAGGGACTTCAAAAATATTGGAGAAGGCGTGGAAGATAAACGCCTTTCGAGTCAACGGCATGTCGAACTGCGAATCGACAGAATTATAGCAGTCGAAGTGTGACAATAGTCAAATTCGGGTCAAGTCTAAGCTGGACAAGGTCAACGAGTCAAACCGGTCAACTCAATTAAACCATGTATAATAGGGTTTGTATTATGTAATTTCTGTATTACTCACTATCTTAATGAGAAAACATCACTTGGAAAGTTCGTGTGTTTAAATTTCTTTAACCTTAGTGCTAAACAATGAATAAGAACAATAAAACAATGTTGCATACTCATAGGAGTGTGTAAGATCCTAAAACATGGCATAACGGGGTTTACGGACCTTGCATTGCGAAGTCGGACACTCATATTCGTCACACACGAAATCGCTCTTAATCGTTTTCACTCTATCTCTTCTTATCGAGAATCTCTCCCAAATCTCTCTAAGTATGTGAAATCTCTCCCAAATATCTCTCTGTATGTGAAATCTCTCCAAGTATGTGAAATCTCTCCCAAATCTCTCTAAGTATGTGAAATCTCTCTTAAATATCTCTCTGTATGTGAAATCTCTCCAAGTATGTCAAATCTCTCCCAAATCTCTCTAAGAATATGAAATCTCTCCCAAATATCTCATTGTATGTGAAATCTCTCCAAGAATGTCAAATCTCTCCCAAATCTCTCTAAGAATATGAAATCTCTCCCAAATATCTCTTTGTATGTGAAATCTCTCCAAGTATGTTAAATCTCTCCCAAATCTCTCTAAGTATGTGAAATCTCTCCCAAATATCTCTTTGTATGTGAAATCTCTCCAAGAATGTCAAATCTCTCCCAAATCTCTCTAAGTATGTGGAATCTCTCTCAAATCTCTCTCAACTTTCTATAATCACTCGGGGCATCCCGACCCTCGAATTTGGCGAAAACAGCCCAAAAACGGAAGTCTAAGCGAAAAACGAACTTAAGGAACCGAAACCCCTCTTAGGAACCGAAAGTCCCCTTAGGAACCGAACCCTCCTGATAAAGAAGGCTGCCGAACCGAACCCTCCTGATGAAGAAGAACCGAACCGAACCCTCCTGATGAAGAAGAACCGAACCGAACCTTCGGACGGACCCCTCGCCATTCGCTTCTCGCTTCTGGTTCGCACCCTTCGCTTCCGGCTCAGCACCAGCAAGGACCGAACCTCGGCCTAGGACCGAGAGGTCTCGCTGGGAACGCTTTTTCTCCCGGTTTTCGACTAAATTCGGATTTTCGGCCCGTTTTTAATTGTTTTAACATGGGATTTTCACCTAAAACTTTATTTTAACATATAAGACACCTTAAGTAATGAATAATCACATTATAAGGATAAAACCTTATCCAAAAGAGAGTAGGTAAAGTACAAAGGTAGAGTGTTGACTTTACCTTATTTTATGACACAAGCAACCCCATACCCACTCCATGCTTAACCCACACTCCTCTCCACCATACCTTGTCACTTCCTTGTACCTTTTACCCCTCTCACAAGCCATCCCCACTTTTTTAGGGCTGGTGACTCAAGCTCTCTCCTTATTTTCTTTCAATTACTCTCATTTCACCAAAGATCGAACTCCAACTTTTCTCTCCAACTCTTCTCTCTAATTGAAGATCCCAAGGCTGATCATCAAGTGTTATTCCACTCTTGGTAAGTATAATTCATCCTCCTTGTGATTATTGCACTTCATTCTACTCAAATCATTGATTGCTTACACAAACTCCATAACTATGATGCTAGATTCTCGAAAATCTTCAAGGCATCTCCAAGTGTTCTTGAGTGAAACACTTCCATTCTTCAACAATCATCTACTGAAATCACTTAAGGTGAGTTCATACCCCTACATTTTTATGTTTTCTTAAGTTTTTAGGGGGGGGGGGGGGGAATACAAGTTAAAACACCAAGAACATAACTAAAATTTTCTAATAGCTTTCATCAGAAACGTTGGACTCCATTCACGGACTGTTTTGGACAACTTAAACATTTTTGTTTGAAAAACTGTTTTAGGTGTAAGTAGTTCCACTTCTTAGCTTTAAAATGACTACTTGCACATCTCCATACGATTTTTCTACAATTTATGGTGATTTTTACAAAACTGCCTATCATTTCAAACACCAATCCGGACCAGTCTGTGATTATGGACTTTCTCACCCAAGTTGGAGGTCATTAAAAATCATGATAAAAATTATGAGTAAACTAGACACATTTTGGGAACTCTCAGAATATACGGATTTAGTTTTCAACTTCGTATGATTTTTCTATGACTTTTCAAAAACAGTGTAGAAAGGTTGAAAATTTGTTAACAACTTATAACTTTCATAACACTTTGTATTATGTTGAGCAAAGTGTATAACGGTAAGTTCTAAATATTGACTGTGTTTCCTTGTTAGTTTATCATCATAAACTGAAATATAGTCATTCATGATAAGATTATTCATTCATTTAGAATACGTAAATTAAGCTATAATGAGCATAGTTTATGGATTCATAGTATTAAGGCATTCATAAAAGAATTCTTATACATTACACACGTTTTGGATAAACTATAATAGGTATAGTTTATGTATCATTTACTTCTCAAACTTATTTACCAAAGGTTTTTAGTTTAGTTCACGTAAATCTGTTAATGAATAAATTTGTGAGTCATTCCCTTCGGGTTACTTCCAAAGTAACAAAGTCGAAAAGTCCTGTAAGTTGTAACTAGAGTCTCTTGTAGGGAGAACGTGATAGTTGTGTATAGATCTATATTGGGTTTGACAAACCCGCACTAGAGCTGCTTGCAACAGCTAGACCGGCAGGTCTGTGGTGACAAGTGTCATTTAACGGCGACGCCTGAAGAACGTCGCATTACGAGGCCGTCTATGTCAAGTATGGTTATAATAACTCACGGAAAGTATAAACAAACTTAAGAATTTACGAGAATTTCACTAATATCATACGCGTTTATATCGAAATAAACTCACGTTATTTTCTGTAAATAAGGAAGATTACTCATACGTTTCAGTCTTTGGGTACAAGACTACAACATTCATTTTAAGGAAAATATCGGATTTTTCTAGAATAGCTATGCAATTACGAGACAAGCTATTTCATGATTATATACAAAAACTTATGAACTCACCAACCTTTGTGTTGACACTTTTTCAAACTACTTGTATTCTCAGGAAATCGCTAAACAGGTAACAGAGTACTTTTGAGGATAGGACGTTGAGGCGTCAAACTTATCATATTTTGTCAACATATTGTAATTGATTTTGAAACATGTAATTCATACAATGATGTAACTCTTTCAATTATATATATGTTGGTTGTGTTTACTTTCATCACTATTGCCATTGTTGTTATGATACTACACATGAAGTCCTCCACCCCCGGACGTTTCCGCCATCCTTGGTTTGGGGGTGTGGCAGATTGGTATCAGAGCACGGTTTATAGTGAATTAAGTATATCAAACAAGATAGGATATACAAACTATAAACACCTTTGGGACTAAGAGTCTCTGATTTTAAAACATTCTAACCGGTTATACTTTTAGAAAACGAATAGTTCTTGTTTAAAAGTATACCTACATGCATTGCATACTCGCGTAGTGTCATAACTAGAAGAACATAAACTAAAAGAAGAGGAGTTGAACGCTACGAGTATGCCTTGGTATGAGTAATCAGTTTTGGGAAGGATATAGCCTGATCAACTATATTAGTCCGGGAAGTGACTTACTCATATCGGGGGATAGTCGTAGGAGGGCAACAAATCTAATAACCTAACTTCACCCTACAAAGAATGCTATAAGAACCAAATCTAAACATTTAAAATACTATAGGAGTATTTGTATGTTGTTATATCGCAATATTATTAATATCTACCGCTATCTGCTTCTTACCCCTCTATTCTCGCGCAAACGACATGGTAGGATTTCACCTACCAGGAGACCCATACTTTCCCAACCAGGGAAATGCCGGCTAGATTGAGGAAGAGCCCGAAGAGCTGATTGAAGAGGATCCCGAAGAGGATCCCGAAAAAGAACCCGAAGAAGAAGAAGAGGAGGTAGACGAAGAAGAAGAAGAAGAAGAGGAAGACGACGAGGTGGACATGGATGAGGATGAAGGTGAAGAAGAGCAAGAGGAGGAAGTCTTCAACCCTCCTTACATCGCGAGGGTACCTGCAAACCGCTGGAGGCACAACGGGCCTGAGCCCCGTTGGGCAACCATGATCGAGAGGTGGAGTCGGCAACAACGCCAGAGGTCACCCTATGGCGACCAACGAGATTATTATGAACTCAGTCACGAGGGACCGGCTGACAGAGCTCTCCCCGTTATGACCCAGCACATCACGAACTTGGGGAACCAGGGTAGGGAAATGGCAGAGCAGGTTCGAAATCTCAGCGCTATTACGGCAGCCACCGATGCACGCACCCGGGATTTGGAGAGGGACTTCTATCCATTGGACCAAATCATCGAGGACCTTACCGCTGCTCGAGCGGAGGTAAGGGAGTACCAGGAGAGGCACGCAACTCTCGAGGAGAGAGTGTTCGCGGCCGAACGCCGGATCGCGGAACTTCAGGGGGCCTCGACCTCATCCCAGGGCCACCATGGACCAGATGCTACCCCCCACGAGTAGTGTTCGCGCTACTTATATTTTGTTATAAATCTAGGATTTCGAGTATGCGTTGGTGCTACTCTTTATTGCGAATAGGTTGACCTCGCGACTAAGTGATTACACTAGTCAAAGGGGCTTTTGTACTGCCAAAACTTTATCTTTTATTATGATGTAATGTAGGCCTTTCTGAGGCAAAATTTCTTAAAACAATATGTACTAACAAATTATCAATGAATGTGGCCTGTATTTTACTTCCTAAGATGCTGACACGAACCAAACACATGACTCTGCTCGGGTCAACACTATTTAATTCATAAGTTTAATTGCATAAACTTTTCGACGAATTACCTTCTAAATTAGTAAACTCGGATAAAATACAATTGAGATGAAACAAGTAACACTCGACTCGTTATCACCATGGAAGTCTTACCGACAAGTCTTTTCTTTTTATTTTCTTATGTCAGAACCATGCCACCAAGGAAAAGACCAAGACCTTCCGGAAACTCAGCACCACCCCCTCCGCCACCACCTCCGGAGTTTGATCCTGTGATGTTTTAGGCTGCAGTAACAGCAGCCATGGCGGCAGCAATGTCGCAAATGGGTACAAATGGTTCCGGCGGTTCCGGATCCGGGAATACTAACTCAAATCAGGGGGACAGCATGGGGCGTACTAAGGAGTGTTCTTACAAAGACTTCATGAATGGCAAACCCGATCTTTTCGACGGAAGCGGGGGCGTCATAGCGCTGATGCAATGGTTCGAAAGGACCGAAGCAGTCTTCGAAATCTATGCTTGTCCCGAAGCGAGCAAAGTCAAGTATGCAACATTCACTTTCACAAGAAAAGCTGTTACTTGGTGGAATGGCCGAGTTTAGTCACTTACTCCTGTAGTGGCTAACTCCATAGGCTGGGAAAACTTAAAAGCGTTGATGTTAAAGGAGTATTGCCCGAGGGGAGAAATACAAAAACTCGAAGAAGAACTCTGGAATCTCAAGATGTCGGGGACGGATCTCGAAGCTTATACTGCCCGATTCAATGACCTAGCACTCCTCTGTCCGGCAATGGTCACCCCGGAGGAGAAAAAGGTAGAACGATACCTTTGGGGGCTATCATCCCAGATTCATGATAGTGTTCTAGCCTCGAAACCTACTACCTTTGAGAGTGCCAAGGAATTGGCACAACAACTTATCGATCATAAGGCCAGCCGTGGCACCATGGTCGCCACCACCGACCAAACGAAAGGAGGGAACAACAAGAGGAAGTTTTGGAACAATAAAAAGAAACAACCGGTGCAGGACCCCACAAAGAAGCAACAGACTGTTGCTGTCCGTGCAGCCACTACTATTACCGCTCCAGCGCCACCAAAGCAATACGCAGGAACTCTTCCCAAGTGCAACAAGTGCAACTTCCACTATACCGGTGCTTGTCAGGAAATGCACTGCAGAAATTGCAACCGGAAGGGGCACACTGCTCGATTTTGTAAGGTGCCAGCCCAATCCGCCCCTCAAGTCGCCCCAGCCGCCAACACCGGAGCAAGTCAAACCTATTACGGATGTGGAGAGGCAGGGCACTTCAATAGAAACTGCCCAAAAGCACGAAACACCAATGTTGGAGGTGTAGGGAGAGTCTTGATGATGGGACAGGGAGAAGCAGTCAAGGACCCGTCGGTGGTTTCTGGTACGTTTCTCCTCAATAACACATATGCATGCGTACTATTTGATAGTGGAGCAGAGAGGAGTTTTGTGAGCCATGAATTCAAACAATTACTAAAACAAACCCCTCATTCGTTAAAAGACACATACGTAGTAGAAATGGCTAATGGGAAAGAAGATCACACTAATGATATATACTCAGGGTGTACCCTCACTCTAAACAACCATTCCTTTAAAGTAGACCTGATGCCGGTCACAATAAAATGCTTTGAGATAATCATCGGTATGGATTGGTTAAGTTCCCATCGTGCCGACATTCTATGTTACGAAAGGGCCGTTCGCCTTAATCTTCCAAATGGCGAAACCCTCTTCATCTATGGCGACAAACCCAGTTCAAATTTGCAAGTCATCTCTTGCGTCAAGGCCCAAAAGTATCTCCGAAAGGAATACCACGCATTTCTAGCCCACGTAGTAGATACGAAACAAGAGGTGAAGTATATCAACGACATTCCCGAGGTGTGCAACTATCCCGATGTATTCCCCGGAGACCTTCCAGGTGTACCCCTTGCACGACAAGTCGAGTTCCGGATCGACTTAATCCCAGGAGCTACCCCTGTCGCCAAGGCTCCATACCGCTTAGCACCGGCAGAAATGCAAGAACTTTCCAGCCAGTTAAATGAACTGTTGAGCAAAGGATTCATCAGGCCAAGCTTCTCACCCTGGGGAGCACCGGTCCTGTTTGTAAAGAAGAAGGACGGATCTTTTTGCATGTGCATAGACTACCGGGAGCTAAACAAACTCACTATCAAGAACCGATATCCCCTACCCCGAATTGATGACCTCTTCGACCAACTCCATGGAGCAAGCTACTTTTCAAAAATCGACCTGAGGTCGGGTTATCATCAACTACGAGTTCAAGAAGAGGATATTCCCAAGACTGCGTTCAGAACTCGCTACGGGCACTATGAGTTTGTGGTAATGCCCTTCGGATTAACGAACGCACCAGCAGTATTTGTGGACCTGATGAATCGAGTGTGTCGACCCTACTTAGACAAATTCATGATTGTATTCATCGACGATATTTTAATCTATTCCCGAAGCGAGGAAGAGCACCGTCAACATCTCCGGCTAATCTTGGAAACACTGAGGGCTTAGAAGCTTTACGCCAAATTCTCTAAATGCGAATTCTGGATTAGAGAAGTGAATTTTCGTGGCCATGTGGTTAGCGAGAAGGGGATACACGTGGATCCCGCTAAAATCAAAGCTATCAAAAACTAGTCAGCACCTACAATGCCGACGAAAATTCGACAATTTTTAGGGCTCGCCGGCTACTACCGAAGATTCATACAAAACTTCTCCAAGATCGCCAAACCACTCACCACCCTGACTCAAAAAGGTGTGGTATTTAAGTGGGGAGATAAACAAGAAGCCGCTTTCTAGACATTAAAACAAGCCTTATGCAGTGCACCAGTTTTGTCTCTTCCAGAAGGAACTGATGACTTCGTGGTATATTGCGATGCTTCAAATCAAGGCCTCGGATGCGTGCTCATGCAGAGAGGGAAAGTCATCGCCTACGCGTCAAGACAACTTAAAATACACGAAGTTTATTATCACTACCCATGACCTTGAACTGGGGGCGGTAGTGTTCGCCTTAAAGATCTGGAGACACTACCTCTACGGCACAAAATGCACCATCTTCACCGATCACAAAAGTCTTCAACATATCCTCAATCAAAAAGAGCTCAACATGCGGCAACGGAGATGGGTTGAACTGCTAAACGACTATGAGTGCGAAATTCGCTACCACCCTGGTAAGGCCAATGTAGTGGCTGATGCCCTAAGCAGGAAGGAATACTCGGGCCGCCGAGTAAGATCCTTAACCATGACCATCCATTCCCACCCGACCACGCAAATCAGGGAAGCCCAACTAGAAGCCTTGAAACCAGAGAATATGGCAGGTGAGGCATTAAGGGGAATGGATAAGAACTTAGAAGTCAAGGATAACGGAACTCGTTATCTCAGTAACCGAATCTGGACACCGAAGTTCGGTGGGATCCGAGACGTGGTCATGAATGAAACACACAAGACTCGATACTCCATCCATCCAGGGTCAGACAAGATGTATCTAGACCTCAAAATGTTATACTGGTGGCCGAATATGAAAGCCGAGATTGCTACTTATGTGGGCAAGTGTCTGACTTGCGCCAAGGTCAAGGTGGAATACCAGAAACCCTCAGGACTACTACAACAGCCTGATATACCAGAATGGAAGTGGGAACGGATAACCATGAACTTCATAACCAAGTTGCCTAAGACTTCAGGCGGGTTTGACACTATATGGGTAATCGTAGACAGATTGACCAAGTCTGCGCACTTCCTGCCAATAAAGGAAATCGACAAGATGGAGAAGTTAACCAGGATATACATCAAGGAGATTGTGTGACTGCATGGTGCAGCAATATCTATTATCTCAAACCGAGATAGTAGGTTCATTTCGCGATTTTGGCAGTCCCTGCAGAAATCCTTGGGAACTAGGCTAGACATGAGTACGGCCTACCATCCACAAACCGATGGGC
The DNA here is from genome assembly GCF_051521515.1 of Lactuca serriola. Lineage (NCBI taxonomy): Eukaryota > Viridiplantae > Streptophyta > Magnoliopsida > Asterales > Asteraceae > Lactuca > Lactuca serriola. The sequence goes on along the minus strand of NC_136412.1, from coordinate 159,557,471 downwards.
AAAGCGAGCGCACTATACAAACATTAGAAGACATGTTGAGAGCCTGTGTGATAGACTTTGGTAAAGAATGGGATACCCATTTGCCGCTGATTGAATTCTCCTACAATAACAGCTATCACACCAGCATTAAAGTCGCTCCATTCGAAGCTATATACGGTCGCAAGTGCAGATCACCCCTATGTTGGGCCGAAGTGGGGGATACTCAGATAGCTAGGGGGAGAGTCCCTAATAGCACCCTCACTGGTCCTGAAATCATAAGGGAGACCACAGAAAAGATTGTTCAAATCCGAGAAAGGCTGAAGGCCTCCCAAGATCGGCAAAAGAGTTATGCGGACAAGCGATGCAAACCCTTAGAATTCCAGGTCGGAGATCGGGTATTACTAAAAGTTTCCCCTTGGAAAGGAATGATACATTTCGGTAAACATGGGAAACTAAACCCGAGGTACATTGGACCGTTCGAAATCCTCGCCAGGATTGGTCCTGTGGCGTACAAACTCCGATTACCTCAAGAACTTAATAACATACACCCCACATTTCACGTATCCAACTTAAAGAAGTGTCTGTCTGACGAGACACTTGTAATACCTCTTGACGAGATTGAAGTTAACGAAAATCTCCACTTGGTAGAGGAGCCAGTTGAGATTATGGATCGGGAGGTCAAAAGAACGAAGCAAAGTCGTATTCCCATCGTGAAGGTTCGATGGAATGCTAAACGAGGACCTAAGTTCACCTGGGAGCGTGAATACCAAATGAAACAAAAGTACCCGCATCTTTTCCTAAACTCTTAAAGTCCTGGCCAAAGCGTAAATTTCGGGACGAAATTCCCTCTAACGGGGGGATGATGTGACAATAGTCAAATTTGGGTCAAGTCTAAGTCGGACAAGGTCAACGAGTCAAACCGGTCAACTCAATTAAACCATGTATAATAGGGTTTGTATTATGTAATTTCTGTATAACTCACTATCTTAATGAGAAAACATCACTTGGAAAGTTCGTGTGTTTAAATTTCTTTAACCTTAGTGCTAAACAATGAACAAGAACAATAAAACAATGTTGCATTCTCATAGGGAGTGTGTAAGATCCTAAAACATGGCATAACGGGGTTTACGGACCTTGCATTGCGAAGCCGGACACTCACATTCGTCACACACGAAATCGCTCTTAATCGTTTTCACTCTATCTCTTCTTATCGAGAATCTCTCCCAAATCTCTCTAAGTATGTAAAATCTCTCCCAAATATCTCTCTGTATGTGAAATCTCTCCAAGTATGTGAAATCTCTCCCGAATCTCTCTAAGTATGTGAAATCTCTCTTAAATATCTCTCTGTATGTGAAATCTCTCTAAGTATGTCAAATCTCTCCCAAATCTCTCTAAGAATATGAAATCTCTCCCAAATATCTCTTTGTATGTGAAATCTCTCCAAGAATGTCAAATATCTCCCAAATCTCTCTAAGAATATGAAATCTCTCCCAAATATCTCTCTGTATGTTAAATCTCTCCAAGTATGTTAAATCTCTCCCAAATCTCTCTAAGTATGTGAAATCTCTCCCAAATATCTCTTTGTATGTGAAATCTCTCCAAGAATGTCAAATCTCTCCCAAATCTCGCTAAGTATGTGGAATCTCTCTCAAATCTCTCTCAACTTTCTATAATCACTCGGGGCATCCCGACCCTCGAATTTGGCGAAAACAGCCCAAAAACGGAAGTCTAAGCGAAAAACGAACTTAAGGAACCGAAACCCCTCTTAGGAACCGAAAGTCCCCTTAGGAACCGAACCCTCCTGATGAAGAAGGCTGCCGAACCGAACCCTCCTGATGAAGTAGAACCGAACCGAACCCTCCTGATGAAGAAGAACCGAACCCTCCTGATGAAGAAGAACCGAACCGAACCTTCGGACGGACCACTCGCCCTTCGCTTCTCGCTTCTGGTTCGCACCCTTCGCTTCCGGCTCAGCACCAGCAAGGACCGAACCTCGGCCTAGGACCGAGAGGTCTCGCTGGGAACGCTTTTTCTCCCGGTTTTCGACTAAATTCTCATTTTAGGCCCGTTTTTAATTGTTTTAACATGGGATTTTCACCCAAAACTTTATTTTAACATATAAGACACCTTAAGTAATGAATAATCACATTATAAGGATAAACCTTATCCAAAAGAGAGTAGGTAAAGTATAAAGGTAGAGTGTTGACTTTACCTTATTTTATGACACAAGCAACCCCATACCCACTCCATGCTTAACCCACACTCCTCTCCACCATACCTTGTCACTTCCTTGTACCTTTTACCCCTCTCACAAGCCATCCCCACGTTTTTAGGGCTGGTCACTCAACCTCTCTCCTCATTTTCTTTCAATTACTCTCATTTCACCAAAGATCCAACTCCAACTTTTCTCTCTAACTCTTCTCTCTAATTCAAGATCCCAAGGCTGATCATCAAGTGTTATTCCACTCTTGGTAAGTATAATTCATCCTCCTAGTGATTATTGCACTTCATTCTACTCAAATCATTGATTGCTTACACAAACTCCATAACTATGATGCAAGATTCTCGAAAATCTTCAAGGCATCTCCAAGTGTTCTTGAGTGAAACACTTCCATTCTTCAACAATCATCTACTGAAATCACTTAAGGTGAGTTCATACCCCTACATTTTTATGTTTTCTTGAGTTTTTAGGGGGGGGGGGGGGGGAATACAAGTTAAAACACCAAGAACATAACTAAATTTTCTAACATCTTTCAACAGAAAAGTTGGACTCCATTCACGGACTGTTTTGGACAACTTAAACATTTTTGTTTGAAAAACTGTTTTCTGTGTAAGTACTTCTAGTTCTTAGCTTTAAAATGACTACTTGCACATCTCCATACGATTTTTCTACAATTTATGGTGATTTTTACAAAACTGCCTATCATTTCAAACACCAATCCGGACCGGTCTGTGATTATGGACTTTCTCACCCAAGTTGGAGGTCATTAAAAATCATGATAAAAATTATGAGTAAACTAGACACATTTTGGGAACTCTCAGAATATACGGATTTAGTTTTCAACTTCGTATGATTTTTCTATGACTTTTCAAAAACAGTGTAGAAAGGTTGAAAATTTGTTAACAACTTATAACTTTCATAACACTTTGTATTATGTTGAGCAAAGTGTATAACGATAAGTTCTAAATATTGAATGTGTTTCCTTGTTAGTTTATCATCATAAACTGAAATATAGTCATTCATGATAAGATTATTCATTCATTTAGAATACGTAAATTAAGCTATAATGAGCATAGTTTATGGATTCATAGTATTAAGGCATTCATAAAAGAATTCTTATACATTACACACGTTTTGGATAAACTATAATAGGTATAGTTTATGTATCATTTACTTCTCAAACTTATGTACCAAAGGTTTTCAGTTTAGTTCACGTAAATCTGTTAATGAATAAATTTGTGAGTCATTCCCTTCGGGTTACTTCCAAAGTAACAAAGTCGAAAAGTCTTGTAAATTGTAACCAGAGTCTGTTGTAGGGAGAACGTGATAGTTGTGTATAGATCTATATTGGGTTTGACAAACCCAAACCAGAGCTGCTTGCAACAGTTAGACCGGCAGGTCTGTGGTGACAAGTGTCATTTAACGGCGACGCCTGAAGAACGTCGCATTACGAGGCCGTCTATGTCAAGTATGGTTATAATAACTCACGGAAAGTATAAAGAAACTTAAGAATTTACGAGAATTTCACTAATATCATACGCGTTTATATCGAAATAAACTCACGTTATTTTCTGTAAATAAGGAAGATTACTCATACGTTTCAGTCTTTGGGTACAAGACTACATCATTCATTTTAAGGAAAATATCGGATTTTTCTAGAACAGCTATGCAATTACGAGACAAGCTAATTCATGATTATATACAAAAACTTATGAACTCACTAACCTTTGTGTTGACACTTTTTCAAACTACTTATATTCTCAGGAAATCGATAAACAGGTAAAAAAGTACTTTTGAGGATGGGACGTTGAGGCGTCAAACTTATCATATTTTGTCAACATATTGTAATTGATTTTGAAACATGTAATTCATACAATGATGTAACTCTTTCAATTATATATATGTTGGTTGTGTTTACTTTCATCACTATTGCCATTGTTGTTATGATACTACACATGAAGTCCTCCACCCCCGGACGTTTCCGCCATCCTTGGTTTGGGGGCGTGACACGAAGGAGATCCCCGGCTCGAGCCATAGGATGGTAGGAATATCTATGGCCTCCTTTATCATTCTCTCCCGACTCCAGGCAGGGAAGAGAGTCTTCCTGCTCTCAATGAGATTGTGGGCTTCTTTCTGCTTGCGTTCGGCTTCTTTAGCCTCTCGCGCCACACGAATGTAGTCATCATCAACATTGTGACTGTCTTTACGTTTCAACATGTCCGCAATGGTTTCTTTATCTTCATCTTCATCTTCTTCCTCAGCTATGTTTTTCCCTTTATCCTTCACACCCGAACCCGAAGCTTTACCAGTCGGAGGTGGTTCAGTTGTGTGAGTAGCTGTTGAGGAAGGAGGTGGTTTCGATCCGGACTTCCCTTCTCCCCCTTGTTTCGAATTGGACACAAAACTAGGTAAGCCTTCGATTTTGCTAAGAAGGTCCATGGCAGGAGTAAGTTTCTCAGCAAGGGTTCGCCTCACCGAATGATTGAGAATCAGATCGTGTGCTTCCAGGATGTTAGATAGGGCAGCGTGTACATCCGAAACACAAGTTTTGATCACCTCCCGTTCGGATTGAAGAGCTTCAATATGTTGTTGAGAGTTTGAAAGCTGAGTGCTCTTGACCTTGAGGGCGGTGGTTTTGCTTGCTAAAACGTCCATTAACGAATTTTCAGCTACGAGATCCTGTTGAAGCTTAGCGAGGCGCTCGTCAATGGAGGCACGAAGGGCCGAGTTGTCATCGCTGATGGATTGGCGAAGGGTAGCGAATGATTGTAACTCCGTTGAGACGAACTTGGCCAATTGCTGAACGATTGGTTCCAAAGTTGTTTTGGTAGAATCAGCACTCTCCTGTAAGGACTTCAACAGGGAAGAGGCATCTGAGAATAGTTTATCGACTTTTGCGGTCGCAGCCTCACAGGCTTTTGTGGAGGCGTCTATAGCGGCTGTGGCTGAAGCAACAGAATGATGCTGAGCCCTGGAGAAGGCGTCAACAATCTTCTGAAGAGCGGCTTCAGAGAGAGAGGACTGAGAGTTGGTGGATGATGCAAGAAGTAAGTCAACCTTCTCGTTTAGCTCCTTTAGATGCTTCTTTGTTACTGGAGCATCGTCCTCATCATCACTTAGAACCTGAAACGAACTAAAGTAGACCGAATCGAAGGTCATGTTTTCACCGCCAAGGAACGGGTTATCTCCATTAGAGGCATGATCTGGAGATGGTGGGGGTCGTGAAGCTGGGGGTGTTGTGGTTTGGGTAGGTTTAGGTTGAGTGTTTGTGGGTGTAGTTTCGGGTGGTGGTTGAGTATGGGTAGGTTCGGTTGTATGCTGGGTTTCGGTTTGAGGTGGTTCGGTTACGGGTGGTGTTTTGGTTGCACTGGTATGAACCCCCGTATCAGATACGTTGGTTGTAACCTTTGCAGTGGTTGTAGTTGTATCTGTGAAAATGGGTGGTGGTAAAGGGATAGAGGTTTTAGGAATGGTGGTGGCGGGGTTTATGGTGGGAATGGAAGTAGGGATGGTTGGAGGAGGTGAAGGAACTGGTGAGACATGAATTTCCATGTCTGGGGTAGGTGATCGGGGTGGGGTGTTGCCTCGGGGAGGGGTTTCGCCTCTTTGAGAGCCGTCCGAACCCGAACTCTCGTTTTCTGAGTCACTCGAAGAGGAAGCAATTACAAGCTTTCTTTTTGGTTGAGTCTTCCTTCTCTTCGGTTGCGGGGACTGTGCCGGTTTTGTTTGTTTCCTCTTCCTGGGAGAAGGACCTTTAGGAGCCTTGGTCACTTGCTTCCCTTTTTCCTCCTTTCTGCCCCTAACAGGCTTGTCAGCATCGTGAATGGACTTCAGCATTTCCTGAGTAAGTTGCCTAGGTCCAGATGCCTTGAATTCCTTGACGGTCCGGATGATTCTGTTGTCGGAGGGAACATCGTCGTACATTGTCTCCGGAATAGAGCCAATGAACGAGAACTTGGATGCATCAGAGACGATGATCTTTGTGGTAAGAAAAGTACCGACCGAAGACATCGATGCACGTGCAGCAGTTGGAATATCAAATTTGTCCATCGCCCAGTTGGTAATGAGAATCCAGAACCGGGCATACGACACCTCAGAATGTCGTGATGAAGAAGAAAGGCTCTGGATGAGTTGTTGCCAGAGGACCAGCCCAAAGTCGAGGTTGACTCCATTGTAAACTGCATACATAATCGACTAGAACCATCGGATCCTGAGCTCCGTTCAGATCAGCCCTTGAAGAGGACTGTAAACATGCCGTTCCATTGTGGCGATAAGCAGGATTTCTTGAACTTTGCGACGGAGGTGAGTGCCTCCGTGTACCCCATATTATAGAACATGTTGTACAGATGGCCAAGAGGAATCGTCTCCGGATTAATTCTCGATGGGTCAGCAGCCAACCCTAGCAGTGTGCAGAATCATTGTCGAGAAGTGGCGGTCTTGTGATCAGCAACCTCGAAGAACACCCGCTCAACTGCTTTGTCGTAATATGCAGTCGCATACACCTGCGAGAGAATCTCCATGGGCACAGACTCAATCCTGGAGAGAGCTGGAGCGATTTGTGAGTACTTCAGGCACTCGATGATCGGCGACATATAGGAGTCGTACGCCAGAGGGTTTAGATCGATCACCAAGCATTGGTGAGGACGAATGGGAAGGATGTGTGAGGTAGCATGGACTGAGGATGATTCTGCCATTGTTGAAGGTAGAAGAAGAAGATGAACGGCTTTTGGGAGTTTTTGCTCTCTTGGAAATTCCGGATGCAGTAAAGAGGTAAATAGGAGTATAGACTGCCTTTTATAGTGGGTGAAAGGAGAGAGAAAAATCATTTCAAATCTTCTATGGAAATACGAAAGGGTTTCCGGAATGACAGATGCGTGACAGTTAAGGAATACGATGATCACGTAGGAGAGAGAGTGTCAGATTCCTAGGATCACGTCACCCAACAAGCGCCGTTTCAGAACATACCGTTTCAAATCCTCATGCGCCTTTAAGTGCCAGAGAAGTGTCGCTTGAAATTCGCACACGCGTCCATCATGTCAGTAAAAGTATGGGCGTTCCAAATTCACACGCGTTCCCTTTTTACCGTCGTTTGAAATTCAATCCTTTTAACTCCCACCTGAGTCAGCAACCTTTTGTCTTATCTTTTAAATGGCATCTTTTGAATTAAATACCCACGTGGATGATTTTTGACCACAACTTGATAATTAACCACCAAAGCAATAATACAGCCTGTAATTATTAGTAACAGAATTTTGGAAAGTCAAAGAATTTCGTGCGAAGAGTGTAAAAATAAAAGAAATAAAGCAACTCTTTTTAGGAATGACTGTGATGTCAATAATGACACGAAACAAGTGATCCCGGGCACGAATCTCTTGTTTCAAGATCAAGAGAGACCTTAAAGTGTTAATGTGGTTTCCCGTTGAATAACGATCAAACATTTATTAATAAATGTTGAAAGGCTTCTTTTAATTAGGCTAAGTAAGGGTGGCTTTCGCATTGATTCAGCAATTCTAATCTTGAAATTAGAAAGAAGGTGAACAAAGTACTTGTGAGACCGGTGTAGTCTGTTGAACAAGTAGGTAGGAATTAATTTTAAATTGGCTTGGAAAATATAAGATCTCAACAAAAAAAAATAAAAACTGGATCCCAAGGGAAGAAATGTTATGGTGTTTAACAATTTCATAAGAATCACATAAAAAGAAAAATTTGAGATTTTAGTAGGATACATCCGTCAATTCGTTGGTGAAAACCTGAGCAAATTTATTGTTCACCGTCAATTCAGATTTGGTGTTGAATTTTGGGTTTCACTCAGCTCGTAGTGGCACGAAACTGAGATCATAAACACAGTTGTTGTGTAACCATAAACCTCAGTGGTAATTTCTGAGAGTCTCAAGGGTTACGTTGATGAAACGAATGTAATGGAGATGGTGTAAGAAATTAAAGTACCTCTGCTGCGAAAATAAGGACCAAGCAGAAAACTCTTATCTCATGTGAGAAGAGAGTGAGGTAGCTCACGATTATAATAAATGTGATGGCCTAATTGGGAAGACAAGGTTTGTTTATACCAAGTCATTAAGGCTATTATTCAGAATCTTATGAGGCTTGGGACACATACAGCAGCATGCTTCTAGGGACACTTAAGTAATCCAACAATTATATCCTCATAAACGAACGAACACACAAACAAAATTAAAAGAGAAAAATATGTTTGGAGCTTTTGAAATAGATAAAAAAAATAAAATAAAAATAAAAAAATAAGCAACAAAAAATAAGACTTAGAAAGAGTAAGTAAAAAAAAACTTTGGAAAAATTTGAAAAACCGAACCCGAGCGTTCGGTTGGTTTCGGTTCAAGAAAATTTTGAAAAAAAAAATCGAACCCGAGCGTTCGGGTGGTTTCGGTTCAAGAAAATTTTGAAAAACCGAACCCGAGCGTTCGGTTGGTTTCGGTTCAATAAAATTTTGAAAAACCGAACCCGAGCGTTCGGTTGGTTTCGGTTCAATAAAATTTTGAAAAACCGAACCCGAGCGTGCGGTTGGTTTTGGAAAATTTTGAGAAACCGAACCCGAACCTTCGGTAGGTTTCGGTTTTGGAAAATTTTAGAAAACCAAGGAATTTAGACATGCAATCAGAAAATACTTTTAACAATAAGATAAACAACTTTGTACATGAAATATACAACCAAGAAAACTACCTTTGTGGTGATGAGCGAATCAGATGATTTAACCGAACCTGAACGTTCGGTCAATTTCGCTTCTTACGTTTGAGGTTGAGAGGTAGTGTGAGGTACTGACTCTGATTCCATCATACCTAGCCCTTGCAGAATTTTGTTGAATGATGCTTCAGGAAGAGCTTTGGTAAAGACGTCAGCCAGTTGATCAGTGGTTCTTACAAAGTGTACTTCGACGTTTCCATCTTCCACGTGATCTTTGATGAAGTGATACCTCAGTGCTATGTGTTTGGTTTTGGAGTGTTGCACTGGGTTATGACAGATCCTAATTGCACTTTCAGAGTCACAATATAGTGGGATCTTCTTCATATTGAGTCCATAGTCTCGATGTTGACTCTGGATCCAAATCACTTGAGAGGTGCAGGATGCAGCGGCTATGTATTCCGCTTCGGCAGTAGACAACGACACACATGTTTGTTTCTTGGATTGCCAGCTAACCAACTTCCCGTCAAGGAATTGACAACCGCCAGTGGTGCTTTTTCTGTCGAGTCCACATCCTTCAAGGTCAGCATCTGAATAGGCTTGAACGAAGAAGCCTGAGTTGGAAGGATACCATAGACCTAAGGAGGCGGTTCGCTTGAGATAGCGTAGAATGTTCTTCACTGCAAGCATGTGAGGTTCGCGTGGGTTTGCCTGAAATCTAGCACAGTAACACACAGAAAACATGATGTCAGGCCTGCTAGCAGTAAGATACATTATTGAGCCTATCATTTGTCGGTATAGCGTGATATCAACAGCCGGTTTGTCTAGGGATGGAGTTAGCTTGGTGCCGAATGCCATTGGGACTTTGACTTTGGAGTCTCCCATCATGCCAAACTTTGCTAGGAGAGTCTTCGTGTAAGCTTCCTGATTGATAAAGATGCCTTCGGGTCCCTGTCTAATATTTAAACCAAGGAAAAAGTTAATAGGACCCACTGAGCTCCTTTCAAATTTAGTCTCCATCAGCTTTTTGAATTCAGCTGTTAGGCTGGGATTCGTTGAGCCAAAGATGATGTCATCGACATAAATTTGAACTATCATAAGGTGGTTACCTTCCTTTTTGCGAAAGAAGGTTGGGTCAACCGAACCTTGTTTGAATTTAGACATCTTTAAGAATTTAGTTAGCGTTTCATACCAGGCTCTCGGAGCTTGTTTGAGTCCATACACAGCTTTATCCAAAATGTAGCAATGATTTGGATATTTTTCGTTCACGAACCCACGAGGTTGCTTCACATACACGGTTTCTTCGAGTTCTCCATTAAGAAATGCACACTTGACGTCCATTTGGAAAACTTCAAAGTTTTTGTGGGCAGCGTATGCAAGAAATATTCTTACAGATTCCAGCCTAGCTAAAGGAGCGAAAGTCTCTTCATAATCAATCCCTTCCTCCTAACAATATCCCTTTACTACCAGACGAGCTTTGTTCCTTATCACGTTACCTTCGTTGTTCATTTTATTCCTAAAGACCCATTTGAGACCAACAACCGAGGCATCTGGAGGAGTTGGAATGAGGCGCCAGACTTTGTTCCTTTCAAATTCGTTCAGTTCATCTTGCATTGCTTGAACCCAATCGGAGTGATCGAGAGCAGTGTTAACTGTCTTCGGTTCAACTTTTGATACGAAAGAGTTAAACATACAAAACTCAACTTTGGAAAATAAGGATGTCTGTTTTGCCTTCAATTGTGATCGGGTCAGAACCTTTTCAGAGACATCACCAACCACTTGAGAGATAGGATGATCTCTGGTCCATTTGGTGAGAGGAGGGTAGTTGGGATCAAAGGTGGGGTCCAGTTCAGCATTGATCATTTCTTCTGGCTCGGATTGGCTTTCGTAGTCGAGTGACATATCAGCATGCTCCCCCTCGATAGATGAGCTTTCTGGAATGCTTTGAGAAACATGAGATTCAGAGGTTTCTTGTGGTGCTGGGCTTTCAGGCGTTGATGCACCTTCGGTTGGTGAAGCACTTTCGGTTGGTGAAGCACTTTCGGTTGGAGAAGTACTTTCGGTTGGAGTTGGACTTTCTGGAGCAGTTGTAGAGCTTGGCTCCCCCTCAACATGTGAGCTTCGCTCCCCCTCAACTGAAGCATTGTTGGACGGAGGTTCATCAGAATTCGATCCTCCTTCGTTCATTCGTCTGGCAGCTTCTTCGACAATTTGCTTCATATGGTCTACCTTGTTGTCTGCTGCGCCTGCTTATGAGAGAGTAGCTTTCTCTGGTTCGTCAAAGAGCTCCATAAACTTTTCGTATAGATTAGCGATCGAGACTGTGACTTGGCCAGTTTGAGGAAAGATTTCCCCAGCTGTGTCTTCCTTGTCCAGTAGCTTTTTGACATAGCTATCATCAAAAGTCACGTAATAGGTTTCTTCGATTTTCCTCGAACGCTTGTTTAGGACTCTATATGCTTTGGAAGTGAGAGAGTAACCCAGAAAGATTCCCTCGTCGGCTTTGACATCGAACTTGTTGCGATGTTCTTTAGAGTTAAAGATGAAACACCGTGAGCCGAACATGTGGAAAAAATTTACATTGGGCTTTCTGTTGTTGAGAATCTCGTAAGGTGTGAGCGTGAAGCGCTTGTTGAGATATGACCTGTTCTGCGTAAAACAAGCAGAAGAAATAGCATCAGCCCAAAAATAAAGAGGTAAGGAAGCGAAAATTAGCATAGTTCGGGCAGCTTCACACAAAGATCAGTTTCGTCTTTCGACAATTCCGTTCTGTTGAGGTGTGTAGGGAGCTGAGAAGTTGTGACTTATTCCCTTTTCTGCTAGAAATTCTTCAAATTCCCTGTTCTTGAATTCCAGACCATTGTCGCTCCTGATGTTGCGAACGACCTTCTTGAGTTGTACTTCAATTTGCTTGATGAAGAGTTTCAGCTTATGAGTCGCTTCAGATTTGAGCTTTAGAAAGAACACCCATGTAAATCGCGAAAAGTCATCAACAATAATAAGAATATACTTGCTACAACCGATTCTTTCGATAGATGATGGACCACACAAATCAATATGAAGTAATTCGAGTTGTTCAACAACTTTAGTGTTAATTATAGATGGATGACTTTGACGACTCTGCTTCCCCATTTCGCATGCAGCACACAAATGATCTCTGTCGAACTTGAGCAATGGAAGACCTCGAACATGACCTCCAGTGACAAGTTTGTTGATATCTTTAAAGTTGAGATGAGAGAGTCTTCGGTGCCACAACCAACTCTAAGGTTTTATAAGTGTTGTTTCATCTTTCTTTTTAATGGTAAAGACTTTTATTTTATTAGGATTGGGTGCGTTCGGTTTAGACTCTGGTGTGGATGCAGAAACCTTCTGTTTGCCCTTTTGTTCAGCTGACGAATGAGATTTTTGAGAACGAACAGAATGAGCTTTAGAGCAAGATGGAGATGAATTGGAAGAATTAGAAGAATTAGTTGAGTGTGAAGGAGTGGGCTTAGATTGAGATGACTTCTTGGCTGGAGACTCTAGGTGACCCTTTTGCTTTTGATCATTGGTGGGACTGACCTTAGAGTTTTGATTTCCTTTGATTTCAGAAACGAACCTATGCTTTCGGTTGGAGTCGTTCTGTGAACCGAACCTTTGCTTTCGGTTGGAGTCATCCTCAGAACCGAACCTTTGCTTTCGGTTGGTATTCTTTTCCGAACCGAACCTTGGCTTTCGGTTGTTGTGGCTCTCATGCTTTTTGACAGGATTGTTCTCAAACTTCAGATTCTTGTCTTGATGTGAGAAATATGCATTCTGTGATTGCCATAATTGTTTCCTTTCAGAGAGATTCTTCCTGTATCTCTGGTTCCTTTCACGTTTCTTATTCCTCATCTGCTTCGGTTGATGATGGATATTGGCTTTCATTTTCGGTTTCTCCTTGGCTGGTTCACTTTGAACTGTGGCAGTTTCACTTTGAACTGAGGAACTAGAGGGAATGTCTTCTTTTACCGAACTTCCATTCTCTTGAGGAATGTCCTTCGTACCACTAGTACTTGGTACCGAACTTCCAAGAAGTCCATTCTGACAAGCCTACCGTTTCATCTGCATTATCGATTGGAGCGGACCAGAAGAACTCATCGCAGCCATCAACATTGTCTTCATTTACAATTGTTGTGAGTTCAGCAGTCTGATGTTCGGTTACTCCAGTGACCTTGTACACTTGATTTGGAGTGGTCCTGACCTTTTGATATATAACCGCTTTCTCTGCTAAGATCGGGGACTTTTGTTGGGACAATCGAGCGAACTCCACTGAATTTTCTGAAATTAGATTCTTGTGGTTTTCAGGTTCGCTTTTCACAAATTCTGAGCAGTCAACCGTGTCCTCTACAGAAATTTCACTCATATTTTCATCCTCATTAAGCTCAGATGCATTTTCAACATCAATTTTATTTTCTGAGCTCAAGTTGGCGTTTAAAGAGTCAAATTTTTGTATGGTTTCGGTTCTCAGTTTAAGTCTATCATTTTCATCCAAAAGGTTTTTGAGCATGTCCTTGTGGTCCTTGGATTTAATGAAAGATTCAATTTTGTCCAGTCCATACATATAGGTCGGATTGACGTCATCAGATGACATCACACTCTCACAATTATAAGCTTCAGCATCGATTTCATCCTCCTTAAACTCAAGGGCAAAATCATGCGATGGATCTTTTGTCCTATCTCACAATCGAAGTGAAGCTGAGTAATATTAGTATAAAGACGTTTTGCAATCAAACAAAAAACATTACGCTGTTTTAACAACTTTAAATTGTCTCTCTGTAAATAAATGTTTTCGTCTTTTATTTTAACTAATTCAGACTCCTTCAACTCGATCCACATGCGCCGCTCCTCACTCTTCGAAGATACCCTGCTTACTTGATCAGTTAGGTTAGAATTGGTGACTCGAGTTTGAGTTAAACTACTATCTAGATATGAGATTCGTGAATTAACACTTTTTAGTTCTTTTTCATAGGAGCTTTGTGGTACTTTAAATGAAACAAAAACCGATTGTACCTTCTTGATCAGTTCATCGAGTTCATTGAACTGCACGCTGAGCGGTTTGGCCGTAAAGCACATATCCTACTGCTCCTTCGGTTCATTGCTTCCACCATCAGTGTTGTATCCCCTCATCTGAGATACTTCAGAGACCATCAAGCATCTGCCTCCACTGCTCTCCTCTTTAGCCACACAAGCCTTTCCATGCGAAGGCCTCCTCATTTCATCGTCTTCGGAGTCGGTTGACCAAACTTCCACTCCACCGAACTCGTCATCAGCAACCGAACCCTGCACAATTAGAGCATTGATGGAAGGGTTAGTGGTAGATTTCTTCTTCCTCATCTCATCAAGCTTTTTCTGCAGCAAAGCTTCCTCATCCTTTTCCTCATCTTTTTCAGCCATCTTTTTGAGGACACAATCCTTAGCATATTGGTTTTTCCCACCACAGTAGTAATAGCTCACTCCAGAATCACCATCTGCCTTCGGTTCCTTCTTGGGCTCTTCAACCTTCGGTTCATTGTTAACCTTTTCTGAACTATAACTCCCCTGCCAGTTTCGATTTTTGTTGCTGGGGAATCTCTTCTTAATGAACCTCTTGGGGTTAGACACCATCATAGCATAATCCTCAGACGTGAGGTCATACTCCTCCAGGTTGAAGTCTTCGTCCTCCATCACAGCTTTACTTTTTGACAAGAGGGCCAGCGAACCTAGGCTTGAAACAACGTTCTTTTCCTGCAGCACAATCTTCTCCTGGGACTTGAGAATACCCACCAGTTTCGCCAAAGAATAAGATTTAAACTGTTCATGGGCTTTGACTGTAGACACCACTACTCTCCACTCTGACCTTAGACCATTTAAGAATGTAACCTTCTGCTCGATAAGCTTCCTTTCGATGTCATGTTTGATCATCTTGCTGAGAAGATGATTGAAGCGATCGAACGTCTGGGTCACAGTTTCTTCGGCTCCTTGCCTATATTCTCCAAACTCAGATAAGAGCAAGGTTTGGATAGAGTGTTCAAGATCCTCGTCTGTAGAGTACAGTTCACGAAGTCTATCCCAAACTTCCTTTGCCGTCGTGCATGAGCTTACCAACCTGAAGGTGTCAGACTGAAGGGCGAATCTGATCAATCGTAATGCCTTGATATTACACTGGAATTTATCTTTTTCATCTTGCGCAATATCTTTGACATCCTTCAGTAGATCATTATACTCCTTTTGAGTTTTAATAATCCTCGACGTTGCAGAGTGAGAAAAAGGTCCATTAATGATTGCTTCCCATATGAGGTATCCATTATCCTCAGATCCTATAACGTAGTCTTCGAAGTGATGTGTCCAGACTTCATAATCATGGGTATATAGGATGGGAATCTTCGTGGTTGAACCGATGCTGTTGGAAATATTGATGGGATTCGATTGCGATTCGTCCATTATGATCGAAAAACCTGTTCAAAGATCAGACTTGTAATAACTCAGATTAGGGCAAAACAATAAACATCAAGATACGTCAATAATGAGATGACGGCTCAATAAATATCAGTAATTGCGGAAAAACCCTAATTGAAAGCTTTTCACAGAAAAGAAGTGTATCGATTACATAGCCTCCTGCTCTGATACCAATTGATGACATTAAAACTTAATCTAGAAGATCGATTAGATCTTAAACAGGTAAATAAATATTAAACAGTAAGAACGAACGCAAAGCAAAGAACAACTCAAGAGTGAATCAAACTTGTCGAATGATTATAAAATAAACCCTCAGAAGAGCTCGATCAAGAACATCAACTGTAGAGGGTTGGAGGTTTACAAGAACGATAAAGAAATCTGTAAATACTATTGTTATTCTGTAAAACGTTAACCTAATATGCATACAAGCATATCTTTATATAGTAAACCTAGCAAACTCACGGTTGGACAGGCCCAAAACCGGAGTACAAAATAAATGGACTAACAGCCGAGCCCAATGACGCAATTTTCAAACGAATCTTCAACTTAACATATATAAATAATTAGTGATTTAAAACACTAATTATACAAGCATAAACATTTTAACGCGAGGAAAACACTTTTGGTCAAGTGCTAGGAGGCTAATGGGTTGCAACATAGGAGTGCAAGACCTCTAATGGGAGTCTATGGTCAAATGACCATATGTTTTGGAGTTTACGGCCCAGGGGAGTAAACTCCTCGCCGTAAACTCTCAACTAGGTCTCTAATTGAAGCTTAGAATTAATACAACTCAAGTGGTGAAGGGCTTCTAGTCTTAAACAAGTGTTTGGGCCTCTTTTTAACTCCATTTAGGAGTTATAAGCCTTGGGACTGTATTCGCTTGGATTTTACGGCCATAAACTCCCTTGGGAGGGTGTTTATGGTGTTTTCAAGCCTCATGCACAAGTGGTATAAGTTCTAGGCTTTTATTCCAAACATATGGAGACTCTTGACACACTTTGGTGCCCCTTTAACGAGTTTACGGCCCATGAACCATTTCATGGCCGTAAACTCACTTTGCAAGGTGATTTCTAGGTGTTTAAGGCCCTTAATTTAATGGGAACAAGTCTAGGTAAAAGTATAAGGCCTTAGGTGCCTTAAAAGCACCATTTTGAGCATGCTTTTTGTAGTTTTCGGCCTAAGATACTCTTGGGCTGTGAACTCCTAAACTTGGGTGGTTCTTGCTTGATTGCATGTCCCTAATACACTCCTATACAAGTCCAAGGCAGTAGTATATCACGGGGGACAACCTAGGCTTGGTTTCGGGAGTTTACCGCCCAAGAACACCTTGGGAGTAAACTCCTAAATCGAATGATTTAGCTATGTAATCTATGTTATGAACACATTTAAAGCTTTCTAACACTACCAGAAAGAGTTACTCACAATTTGGGATAAAAACCCGAACATCCGTGAGAGAGAATTTTGACTTTTCTCTAAATGGAAATGTAACTAATGAACCCATATGGTTTAGTTTTCTATATATAGTCATGGGATTTTTGGCAGAAAATATTTTAATTCCTGGAATGAACTCTAATATCCTAGAGTATTGGAATAACAGTGTTGCACAAAACCCTAGTGCATCCACTCTCCTAATATATCCTTAAGTGTAAATCCTGAAAAACTGCCAAACTTATACTCGAAGTCTGAATTTTCACTGTAACTGTTCTAACTTCTATTGGATTGATATGGTTTGTTCAGAATGGAAATTTCGGGTTGTCACATCATCCCCCTGTTGAAGGGAATTTCGTCCCGAAATTAGAATTTAGGCAAGGAAGTAGGTACGAATGATCGAGTCGTGAGGAAGAAACTTCCTAATCGATTGGTTCCAGCGCTCCTAAGTGAAATCGGGTTCTCGGTTGGAATCCCAACGAACCTTCACTATCGGGTGATGGTGCTACTTCGTTCGCTTGACCTCTCGGTCGAGGGTCACTACGGTTCTAATACGAAGGCGAGGATCTCGACGAGTGGACTTACAAGAGTCCTAACGGAAAGGTATGGTTTCACGATCGAGATGCTAAGTGTATAATGTATGTTATTGAGTTCGCGGAGTAGATCAAGTTTGCGAGATACAAGACTGTTTCTGGTAAGAATCTCGGAGGTCCTGTCTATCTTGGATTTAGCTTTCCACGTTTTACGAAGCATATTAAGCCGTTCCCGAGTGAGACTTCCTAAAGAATTTGGTCTCTCACTTGGAATCTCCAATGGTTCTTTCTCTTGCTTAACTTCCCAGTCAAAGGCCACTCCTTGCTGGGTCAAGGTCGTATGGTTTCCTATGATTTGCGAGGGTTTCTGGATGAACTATGACAGTAGGTCTGTAAGACCTAGAATTTGGCGAAAGACTGTCGGCATCTCTGGTGTCGACAAATGCTCAACTGCTTTGTAAAATTGAAAGAGTACTCAAAATTTCCCACATTGCTAACAGTGTGTCCTCGAAATTCGACTCTTCAATTTCAAAACTCGTGCCTATAGATCTTCGCTAAAAATTCCTCTGTAGGAAATGTTTCCATGGGTTTTCTTCTTACTACGAGGGTAGATAAGTAAGTCATTACATGGAGAAATGACGAATTGATCCAAGTAAGAAAGACGTACCCTGTTCGTTTAGCTCATGAAAGCTATGGGCGTATTGGTCCTATCCGAAGGGTATCACTACGGACTCGAAGTGTCCGCATCGAATTCAGAAGATAGTCTTCCGGATATCCTTCCCTAACATTCGAACTGGTGATATTCGGATCTCATATCCATTTCTGAATGTAATTCGATCCTTGCGTTTGCTCAACCATTTCATCTATGCGAGGCAGAGATAACGATTTCTATGAAAATCTTGACGGAGTCCTCGATATCCGAGGCACATACGATGCAATCCGTCGATCTCTGGGAGAATAAGACTAGGGGTTCTCCAGGGTGAGAAGCCTAGTCTTCTTATTCTATCGTTGTGCAGTTCGTTAAGTTGTTTGTTCACATGAAGATGTGATTACTCGTAGGCTTAAGCAGTTCTCCGTCCTGAAGTTCGTATTAGAATTCATACATGGTTCACAATCACAATTTCGTGTATACGAGTCGTATATAATTAAGATTGAAAAGGTAGTCGAATAACTGATTCTTCTTTAAGCTCACATCCCATCCAGGAAAAGAAGTTAAATTGGAATCATCAATTCTAAACTAGTAGAACCTTGATTATATATCACTCTTATGCATACATTCCTCAGTGATAGATCAATCATATGAATCCTTGGATTGAACTTGACGTACTGCACGAGTCGTACTTCGGGGGTTTCTTCGGAAAAGAAAAGAACTATGAGGTACTCCATGCATGAGTACTTCGGTGTTCTAATATAACGACTACGCTGGAAAAGCGGTCTAGAAGAAAGAGATGTACGTATGAAGCTGTTTTTGTGAGAATCAAATTGAATCGAGTCTCATGATAATGTCGAAATCATACTGAAACTTAAAGACATTAGATTAGAACATAAGACGTTTTACAGACAAATCCCAACCGTGCAACCATCAACAGAGTTCCTACAAGACTATTGCTGCTAAAAAGGTATACTACAAAAGACAAGTATACGCAGCACGAGCATCCCTAATCCTACAGAATCTCGCAAAAGATACGACTCTAGTTGCACTAGTTCGGGATAGTTTATAAGTCTGTTACAGCAAAACGCCTAAATTACATTTAACGTGGTTCCGGAGCAGGCTCTCCTGCAACTGTGATCCTGAGAATTTTCCCGTCTGCGCCAGAGTTCTGCGTTATCGGGCAATCCTTCTTGAGGTGTCCAATTTCACCGCATTGGTGACATATCTGGACAGCACCCACATCAGTGGGGGAAGTGAATTGTCGAGTAGGAGTTGTGGGTACATGGTTGCTTTCGTTGATCTTCCCTTTTAAGCAATTTCTGTAATAGTGCCCTGCCTCACCACAACTATAGCAAACTAGGCTTGCTCCAGTGGTGGAGGTAGTTCTACAGAAACGAGCAATGTATCCCATCTTGTTGCAATTATTGCATTGCCAGGCTCGGCAAATTCCCTTGTGGTGGTGGTTGCACCGGTCGCACTTCTGGAGTGTTCCTTTATATGGTCTGCTCGGTACTGGGATGGCAGAGGTTTCTACTTGTGGTTGTTTCCTGGAAATTCTCTGAAATCATTTGCGTTCCACTTTGGCTTGACGTTTTCTTTTGTTGAACTCTGAGTTGTTGTTTTGGGTGGTGGCGACTGTTACTATTTGTTGATTCCTCGGATAGTTAACACAATCAGGATTGTCAACTCCTTTTTCAGCCTTGTTTGCGTTGGCAGTGCTGCGATTTGCCAGGACTGCTGTCACGGCAACCATCACGGCAGCTGTAATGGTGGCTTGAAAAGTAGTGGCATCCATAGGAAAAGTAAAGGTCTCGTTGCTCGGCTGGTTGTTACCGGATGACGACATGATTCCGTTACACGAAAGATAAGGATTTTGTGAGTGATTCTGGTTGAACCTAGATGTACTTAGATTGTTCAAGTAAGGAGTAAGAGTATGTTCTCGAAAGGTTGACCTACATCCCTATGATGCAGTCCTAGTACAGAATGGAAGTGAGTTTGTAGAATGGTCTCAAGACGTTTGTCGTTCAAGCCGAGGTATCGTGGGTTGGTGAATAACAAGATCCAACCACTGAAAGAGACTTGGAAATGCTTCTGGATCTAACTTGCTATAGTCCAATGACTTGACTAAAGCAGGTTTCAGATAGACTCCAATGAGAGTGTGATAAGAGTACTTGAATAACGAATGACACAGAAGTTAGCCGGCTGTCAATATCTTTGATATTCACGACGTAAAGATTTTCGGAAAATGACCTTGTAAAGGTCTTACATCATAACCAGAGAAGATAGTTCTTGTCAGCGTAAAGACCTAACTAAAAGTACTTATAGTACCAGATAATTTCATAGAAAATGCCACATCGGGCATAGAAAGAAAACGATTCCTTTTAATAAGGAAAATAAAGTAAAGAATCTACTACTGACGACAGTCATCCCTCAGGTGAACTCTCAGTTCAGCCAGTGCTTACAGCAGGGTTTCATGGTTTCTCTCTGATCTCTCGCGAGTATCTTCTAGATGAATGGTGCGGAGGGTATTCATTCTCTCATCAGCGACAACTTCGGTAATCTGATGTAGGGCTGTCCTGCCTTGAATCTCATTTCGGGCCACTCTGCGGACCAAGATTGGCAAGACTCTATCTGCTGAGCCCCTATTGATCAAGTCGTAAAAGCTTCGGTCGCCATTAAATGGCATAGGCTGATCTTGTCCTTGGCTCCATGTTTCCAAACATTCCACTCACTCAGGGTCGGGCCATGAAAAGCTGGAGAAAGGTTAGGAATTTGAACAGGAGTTACCTGGGGTAGGTTCTCAACCTCTGGTTCAGATTTAGCATCGTCCGAAAGGTTTTCACCTTGGTGATCACTCAAAGGGTTAAGATGATCATTATCTGGTTCTTCTCCAAACCAACCAGCTATGACTTCATTCGGAAGATACTGGTTGCCGAGGGGATGGAGTCCAGCTATGTTTTCTATGCGAGAATTTAGGGTAAGAGAATAATTATTAGACGAACTATTTAGATAATTATTTAGAAAACCTTCATTAGTTACATCGCTATTTGTGAAGTGCATACCAGCTATGTGTAATCTAAACAGGATAGACCTTCGAATAAGTTATCTTAACTCAAAATTCACACAGAATAGGGGTAAAGTAAAATTTTCACAGATTCTCAGTCTATAATATCCTAATTACATATAGCCTTAGTGTATCCACTTAGCAACTATCAACTTAGTAATGAAGATCTCGTTTTCGTTCTCAAGTATAATGTACTTATAGTAACACCAAATACTCCTATAGTATTTTAATTTTAATGTTATGTTCTATTGTTCTCATTGTGGTAGGGTTGGTAAGATCTTAGCAATGTTGCAACCACATAATTAAAATTAGGCACATGCTAGTCAACCTTCGAATAATATAGGTGATCGGGCTATATCTTCCCAATTTTGACCATATGTCTCTAAGCCCACCTGTGTTGCCCAATAATCGTAATTCTTTTGTACTGTCACAGTGCCACTGATTTTAGTATGAATGCAGGCACATATATTTTATTAAATATTTTATTATTTAAAGTATAAACTCTTGGACAGAGTATTTTTAATCCCTTATGTATTTATAGTTAGTATATCTTTTGAGGGTTGATATACTTAATTCACTATAAACAATGCTCCGTTACCAATCTGTCACACCCCAAAACCAAGAACGGCGGAAACGTTCTGGGGCGGAGGACGTCATGTACAGTATCACAACAATGTAAAGTAGTAAACAAGCAACAACATCATCCATTGATTTAATAATAGAATTATTATACAAGTGTGTTCTGTCAAATTTTGATAAACACTAAAGCATAAATCAAAATAAAAGATGAGTCTTCAACGAGCTCCATCTTCCCTAATCCTTGCATCGGTACCTGTCTATGCTGACCTAAGGATACAAGTAATTTTGAAAGCGAGTATCAGCTTTGAAGCTGGTGAGATCATAAGTATTTTAGTGTCTTAATTTGTATGTAAGAATTTGTATGTAAGAATTTGTAAGTAAGAATTTGTATGTAAGAATTTGTAAGTATTGAAAATGTATGTAAATCGTAAGTATTGAAAATCTATGTAAAACAACTATAAACGTTTGAAAAACTCTAAAAATCCCTATGATTCCTACTGTTTTAACAGGGAGTCTTCTACCATGGCATCTAGTGTCTGTGTGTGTGTCTCTAGTAAGAATGTGTATTTTCCCAAGTCTAACTATCATTAACCAAAAATATAGCTTCTACATTATCGTGCGTCGTGTGAATGTTCACGAAGTGAATGTAATGGGAAAAGAAATAGTACCATGGTGTAGTGTCGAACTACAACCGTACCTATTACCTTAAATCTAGGGTAATACTTCCAAGTACAGTAGTATTTGATAAAAATAACTACATCGGTACTCAACTGCCTTATTTGAGGGATAAGGTATAATGTGATGTCTAGATCCCATACTATACGCTCCCCTATCAAAGGGATTTTGGGAGCTACCCACGACCACTGCATGTATGCAAGCCGTGAGCACCGACATCACTATGATCATGTATACTCAATATAACTATCACAATTGCGTTGTGATTCATCAGTATAGTTAGATCCTTAACTGGTTTCGTGATATAGCACCTAGTGACGTCTATTCTATGTATATGTAAGCATACTCATGTAAGTGTGATCATGTAATTGTACTTACATAAGTGTGATCATGTAATAGTATAGTAGTGTACTGTAATGCTTTACGTGTGCTAGCTGTAATGTGTGTTCTCTATCTATCTAGCATGTATAGTAATGTACTATAATGTTCTAGCTGTAATGTATGCTCTCTCTTTCTAGCAAGTATAGTAATGTACATTAATGATCTAGAAAGTATTGACTCATGAATGAACTGACTCATTGTATGATATTGCGTTCTAGTAATAGTTCTACTGTCTTCCTAAACTACCCATATGGTAGTTTACTAGTAATCTAACCGGTACGTATGGACATGGATGTATACCTTTGCTACCCAAGGGCATGGGATGAACTGGAAGGACCTTTTATGACTATATATGTACACATGATATATAACTAATATTTAAACGACCTTCGGACGAGTACCCAATATTCTATCAGCCCACATCCAAATCGAGAAAAAGGACACAAGATGGATAGCCTTCCTAAGTCTTTTAAACATTACTTATATAACCATATATATAGAGGCATGCAATTCATAATATAAAAGCATAAAATAAGTTTGGTAAAACCTTTGAACATAAATATTTTCTAAGAAAAGATCGACTTGATGTCGATCTATAAAATCGTTTCGAAGGCATGGGTTTGATAAAACAGTTTATATAAAGAACATTTGTTTGAAACACAATTGTAAATAAGTTTGAAATGTAATATACAGAAGAAAATTTACAGTGTAATAAGAGTTTTAAACACATAAAGTGTTTATGAAAAAAATTTGAAGGAAACTGTTTGGTAAAACGGCTAATGAGTAGCCAATAATTTGAATGCTGCTTATTAATCACATGTGATTGATATAATAATTAGCATAATTCTACTTGTATCCCCCCCATAAAACATTTAAAACCACTTTAAAACATTGATTAAGGGGTATGAACTCACCTGTAGTAAGTGAATGGAATCGAACGGACTGTTATCGTAAGGAAGGATCGGACAAGTGCTTGGTGTCAAGTGAAGACTTTAGACATACAAAATGATCCTAATTACATATGAATACATATGTATATAAATAATTAGTGATTTAAAACACTAATTATACAAGTATATACATTTTAACGCGAGGAAAACACTTTTGGTCAAGTGCTAGGAGGTTAATGGGTTGCAACAAAGGGGTGCAAGACCTCTAATGGGAGTTTATGGTCAAATGACCATATGTTTTGGAGTTTACGGCCCAGGGGAGTAAACTCCTGGCCGTAAACTCTGAACTAGGTCTCTAATTGAAGCTTAGAATTAATACAGCTCAATTGGCGAAGGGCTTCTAGTCTTAAACAAGTGTTTGGGCCTCTTTTTAACTCCATTTAGGAGTTCACGGCCTTGGGACCATACTCCCTTGGAGTTGACGGCCGTAAACTCCCTTGGGAGGGTGTTTATGGTGTTTTCAAGCCTCATGCACAAGTGGTATAAGTTCTAGGCTTTTATTCCAAACATATGGAGACTATTCACACACTTTGGTGCCCCTTTAATGAGTTTACGGCCCATGAACCATGTCATGGCCATAAAATGACTTTGCAAGGTGATTTCTAGGTGTTTAAGGCCCTTGATTTAATGGGAACAAGTTTAGGTAAAAGTCTAAGGCCTTAGGTGCCTTAAAAGCACCAATTTGAGCATGCTTTTTGGAGTTTACGGCTTAAGATACTCTTGGGCCGTGAACTCATAAACTTGGGTTGTTCTTGCTTGATTTCATGTCCCTAATACACTCCTATACAAGTCCAAGGCAATAGTATATCACGGGGGACAACCTAGGCTTGGTTTCGGGAGTTTACTGCCCAAGAACACCTTGGGGAGTAAACTCCTAAATCGAATGATTTAGCTATGTAATCTATGTTATGAACACATTTAAAGCTTTCTAACACTACCAGAAAGAGTTACTCACAATTTGGGATAAAAACCCGAACATCCGTGAGAGAGAATTTTGACTTTTCTCTAAATGGAAATGTAACTAATGAACCCATATGGTTTAGTTTTCTATATATAGTCATGGGATTTTTGGCAGAAAATATTTTTATTCCTGGAATGAACTCTAATATCCTAGAGTATTGGAATAACAGTGTTGCACAAAACCCTAGTGCATCCACTCTCCTAATATATCCTTAAGTGTAAATCCTGAAAAACTGCCAAACTTATACTCGAAGTCTGAATTTTCACTGTAACTACTCTAACTTCTATTGGATTGATATGCTTTATTCAGAATGGAAATTTCGGGTTGTCACAAATTATATGTGTGCATGCAACCCTAATATGAGGATCTATGTTTTCACTATTATACATAAAAGCATTGAACACAAAAACTAGAAACCGTAGGTGGCAAATGTAATTTTTGAAATAAACATATAATTAGGGTTAGGATACATACCTTTATTGTTATATTCTAATAACAATCAAATCCTTAAAGATCTTGAAATTTGGTAGCAAGCGCCGCAAGTGTCGCGCCTCTAATGGCTCACAAACAAGTCTAGCAACAAAGGATACTATGGAGAGAGGGAAGGGAAGTGAAAATTTCAGCTGTTAGCCTTTCTTGGAGTCCCTTGGACGAAATCCAACCCTATATGGGTTTATATAGGTGATCAGGAAGGTTTAGGATAAGGCAGATGTATCTTAGATAACCCAAAGCCATTAACTTCCTCCCTAAGGCTTCCAAGGCACCCTTAGAGCCCAAGGAAACCCTAGGACACTCTAGATTTCGTTCTCCACCTCTAGGGGAGGTTCTAGAATTCTCAATGCTCAACTTTTGAACATTGTAACCTTAGCCCCTGCATTTTTAACTAATTCCTTTAATCCTAAAATTAATTCTAATTAATTTTTGATTAAATATTAATTAAAAAATATCATTTCTAATTAATATATTATATCCATAATACATTAATAAATCATTTATCTTGATTTAAAATTAATTTATTAACCTAGTAATAAATTTATAAATCATTGTTCTCTCTCCAACAGTTATCCTATTCAATTGCCAGGTTTGAAGGTAACCTAAATGGACATTGCTAATATCAATTCAAGTACATACCAATTATAGTAATGGGCTTAGATACCTAATCCAACAGTATGACACCATACTTCTAAAAGCATAGGATTCGTACTCGACTCTTGGAGAGTTTCAGGGAACCAAGGGTGGTAGAGTGTGAGATCTCACGATCTTATATATGACTCTGGCGATTGTGTGTTTTGTTTCATAATAGTGATGACACGTCATTGAGCAAGGGGCTCAGAATCTGGGTCTGGTTCGGGTACGGGTTCCGAAACGATTGATGATGGATTGTGCGAGTTCATTGCATCCAAGATTACGAGAGGCATCCTAGAGGCAACCCCGGTGATTTTTGGGTCGATCAAGGAGGGTATCATTGAGCTGATGGAGGATCACCTTAGGGCAATCAGGAGTGACATGGCACCTAGCTAGTCAAGGACTCGTACGCTCTCCATTAAAGATTTTAGGGAATGTGGAGCCCCGGACTTATGCGGGGGGAAAGACTTCATTGTGGCTAGGCGATGGATCGCTGACATTGAGTCTGCACAGATGACAAGCTTCTGCCCTGATGGTTCGAATGTCAGATTCGATGCTGGTTGTTTGAGAGAGCGGGCAAGAGATTGGTGAGAGGTGGTTAGTGATACTCTGGGAGCCCCATCCATTGAAGCCATGACCTGGTCAGATTTTGTGGCCATGTTCCGAGTTGAGTTTGCGTCAGCTCTATAGGTCCAGCAGGTGACTAGGGAGTTTTTGGATATGAGATAGGCTACAGAGAGGGTGACGGAGATTACCGCCAAGTTCCGGGAGAGTGATTTTTTGGTGCCTCCGTATGTGGGAGATGAGGAGATGAAGAAAACCCGGTACCATGATATGCTGAGAGCTGTCATTCGGAAATATGTCAGTTATTCGACATGCCCGACCTTGGATGATATGATAGCCAAGGCACGATAAAGGGAGATTAATATCAAGCACACTAGGAAGAGGAAAGAGGAGGCCGGGCATACGATGGGGGTTTCGATGAAGAAACCCAAGGGATTCGACTTGTGGTCGAAGGGCCATTAGTGTCACACCCCAAAACAAAGAATGGCGGAAACGTTCTAGGGTGGAGGACGTCATGTACAATATCACAACAATGAAAAGTAGTAAACAAGCAACAGCATCATCCATTGCATTAATAATAATATTATTATACAAGTGTTCTGTCAAATTTTGATAAACACTAAAGCATAAATCAAAATGAAAGATGAGTCTTCAACGAGCTCCATCTTCCCTAATCCTTGCATCGGTACCTGTCTATGATGACCTGAGGATACAAGTAATTTTTGAAAGCGAGTATCAGCTTTGAAGCTGGTGAGATCATAAGTATTTTAGTGTCTTAATTTGTATGTAAGAATTTGTAAGTTTATGAACTGTAAGTATAAAAATGTTTGTAAAACAATTGTAAACGTTTAAAAACCCTAGAAATCCCTATGATTCCTACTATTATATAAGGGTGTCTTCTACCAAGACCTAAATGTTCTCAATGTAGTCTTCTACCAAGACCTAACTGTTCTAAATGTTCGTTTCTTGTAAAAGTGTGTAATTTTCCCAATGTAACTATCATTATCAAAATATTGTTTTTACGTTAAATGTTTACGTGAAATGATCACTAAAGATATGAAAAGGGAAAATTAATGTAGTACTGTAGTGATGTATTATAGGAACTACTGCTGTACTAACTACCTTAAACTGGATTTATATTAAGGCATCATGTGATTAATAGCACCATACTATTGACTGGTAACAACGACATACGAATGATCGTAAAACGGAATGACATTTGGCACCCACAGAACTGCAGGTCCGGCTGTAGCTAGCAGCAAGGTGTAGGATAGTCAATCCAGTATAGATCTATACGCAAACTCACGCTCTCCCTCCAAGAGACTATGGCTACAACTCGGGCCATGACATTTAAGGAATGGTCCGATATAGTGGAATCACAATTATTAACGTATTTATGTATATGTAATGTACTGTTACTTGTTCTAGTATAGTTGTATATATTCTTCCTCTAGTATAGTTGTATATGTACTCATAGTAATGAAATGTTCTAGCTATAATATATGTGCTCTCTATCTAGCAAGTATAGTAATGTACTAAAACGTTCTAACTGTAATGTATATTCTCTCTATCTAGCAAGTATTGACTCATGAATGAACTGACTCATTGTATGATATCGCGTTCTAGTAATAGTTCTAGTATCTTCCTAAACTACCCATATGGTAGTTTACTAGTAATCTAACTGGTACGTATGGACATGGATGTATACCCTAGCTACCCAAGGGCATTGGATGAACTGGAAGGACCTTTTATGACTATATATGTACACATGATATATAACTAATATTTAAACGACCTTCCGACGAGTACCCGATATTCTATTAGACCACATCCAAATCGAGGAAAAGGAAACAAGGTGGATAGCCTTCCTAAGTCTTTTAAACATTACTTATATAACTATACATATAAAGGCATGCAATTTATAATATAAAAGCATAAAATAAGTTTTGTAAGAGCTTTGAACATAATCATTATCTAAGAAAAGATCGACTTGATGTCAACATATAAAACGGTTTGAAGGCATGGGTTTGATAAAACAATTTAGTATAAGGAAACATTTGTTTGAATCACAATTGTAAATAAGTTTGAAATAAAACATACAGAGTAAAATGTACAGTGTAATAAGGAGTTTTAAACATATAAAATGTTTATAAAAAGCATTTGAAGGAAACTGTTCAGTAAAACGGCTAATGAATAGCCAATCATTTCAATGCTACTTATTAATCACGTATGATTGATATGATAATTAGCATAATTCTACTTGTATCCCCCCAATAAAACATTTTAAAACTGTTAAAACATTGATTAAGGGGTATGAACTCACCTATTGTGGGTGATACGGATGCACTGAAGAGGTAGGACTGCTAGGTGTCATGTGAAGACTTTAGACACACACAATGATCCTAATTTCATATGAAGACGTATGTATATAAATAATTAGTGATTAAAACACTAATTATACAAGTATATGCATTTTAATGCGAGGAAAACACTTTTGGTCAAGTGCTAGGAGGCAAATGGGTTGCAACAAAGGAGTGCAAGACCTCTAATGGGAGTTTATGGTCAAATGACCATATGATTTGGAGTTTACCGCCCAGGGGAGTAAACTATTGGCCGTAAACTCACAATAAGGTCTCTAAATGAAGCTTACAATTAATACAACTCTAGTGGTGAATTGTTCCAAGGCTTAAACAATAGATTGGGCTTCCTATTGAGTCCATTGAGGAGTTCACGGCCCTGGGACCATATCCCATGGAGATTACGGCTGTAATCTCCCTTAGGGGAAGGTTTATGGTGCTTTCAAGTCCCTAAATTATCAAGGAATGCATTAAGGCAATTGTCCAAGGCTTTAGTGGATTTATGGCACCATTCGGCACCATTTATTGGAGTTCACGGCCCTGGAACATCTTGGGCCATGAACACCCTTTTCTTGGTGTTTTAATGGTGTTTGCTAGTCCTAAACTCATTAGGGTACATGTCTAAGTTCAAACCTAGGCCGTAGGAAGTGTTTGTGGCATCAAAACACCGCTAACTAGAGTTTTCGGACCATGAACAATTTGCCCATGTGTTTGCGGCCGTGAACACCCCTAGATGTTGGTATTTTGATTGTTTTGGGTCTTAGACACATCAAGGTAATGTGCTATGCTAGTCTCTTGGCTAAATGAAGGCATTTAGGGCATTTTGGCACTTAAACATGGAGTTCACGGCCCAAGAACCTCCTTGGCCGTGAAATCACTTTCATCCTTGTTTCTAATTGATTTTGGTGTCCTAAACATGTAATGGAAGCTTCTAGTTTGAGTTCCAAGGCTTTGAAGGGCATTGGGACACTTTTGTCCCTTAAAAAGGGAGTTTACTCCCTAAGCGTTCTTGGGCGGTAAACTCCCGAATCTTGGGGTTGTGACATGATTTTGATGTTTCTAAACACAATCAAAGCTATATAATATAACTAGATCGAAGTACTCACAATTTGGGATAAAAACCCGAAGATCCGTGAGAGAGAATTCGGCTTTTCTCTAATTGGAAATGTAACTAATGAATTATTTGGTTCAGATTTCTATATATAGTCCTGAGATTTTTGGTAGAAAGTATTTTTGATCTCCGAACGAACTCTAATATCCTAGAGTATTGGAATAACAGTGTTGCACAAAAACCTAGTGCATCCACTCTCCTGATATCTCCTTAAGTGTAAATCCTGAAAAACTGTCAAACTTATACCCGAAGTCTGAATTTTCACTGTAACTGTTCTACTTCTATTGGCTTCAAATGGTTTCTACATAATGGAAATTTCGGGTTGTCACAATTAAGGCCGGAGCCGATGTGGGAAATACTGAAAGACGCATGGGGGAGCTTGCTGAGTATGGGGAGTGGGAGGCTATAATTGCGGCAAGACTGGGCACTTTAGCAAGGATTGTATAACCCCTACCCCCACCATTCAGACATCATGCATGATTTGCTTCCATTGCATCACCTGGGCCATAAAAGGCTAATTGCTCAAGACTGGTATCAGGAGCGCCAGTGGCAGTGCCAGCTCCAGTGACCCTGCGGATCACAGATGGCCATCAGGTCAAGTCAGATGCTCCTGTGGTGAGGATCCGAGCCTTCTAGTTAACCGCCGAGGTGGCGCGTGTCGCACCAGATGTGGTGACAGGTATGTTTTTTTTCCTTAGCTTTTATTATATGTCAGTTTTGATATTTTTGTTTCATGTATTTTGTTTTAGGACCGTTCCATGTGAACGGTGTCCCAGTGTTGGTATTGTTCGACTCATGGGCTACCTGATCGTTCGTATCTCTTACACTCAACAACAGGTTTGTCGAGTCTACAAGCATACTAGACTATCCTTTAGATCTCGAGATTACGGACACCGATCCATTCGTACATCAAAGGTTTTTATTGATTGTGTTTTGAGAATGTATGACGAGTGTTATTTTGTGGATTTGGTTCCCATTCCTCTTCTTGGGAACAAGGTCTTCATAGGCGTGAATTAGATGAGCCCTAATGGGATAGTGATCGACTACGAGTAGTAGTTAGTTCGGGTTAGGAGGCCAAGTGGGGGAGAGCTGGTGATTCAGGGTGAGAGACCGCAGCGTGGACCAGACATGTGTGCTGCAGCGAGAGTCAGACGCTACGTTCATCAGGGATATGCAGGTTCTGTCACCTACGTTATGGATACCCGAGGAGAAGGGTGAGGCGACCGTGGATGACGCGCCGCTTGTGCGATAGTACCCGGACGTGTTCCCCAAGGATTTGACTGGGGTACCTCCGGAAAGACAGGTGGAGTTCAGGATTGACCTAGTTCCGGGTGTGGAACCGATAGCCAACGCATCGTGTCGATTGGCTCCTCTGAGAT
Organism: Lactuca serriola; assembly: GCF_051521515.1. Taxonomy (NCBI): domain Eukaryota; kingdom Viridiplantae; phylum Streptophyta; class Magnoliopsida; order Asterales; family Asteraceae; genus Lactuca; species Lactuca serriola. The sequence continues at coordinate 159,526,405 of NC_136412.1, read as the reverse complement.
GAAGGAGTTGTCTACACATTTTTAGGAGCTGTTAGACAAGGGATTTATCAGGCCAAGCAGTTCGCCTTAAGGATCCCTAATTATGTTTTTGAAGAAGAAGGACAAATCTCAACGGATGTGTATGGACTACCGAGAGTTGAATAACGTGACGGTGAAGAACCGTTTCCCACTCCCGAGAATAGATGATCTATTCGAGTAGCTTCAGGGAGCATCTTGGCTCTCCAAAATTAATTTGTGATCGGGCTACCATCAGATGAGAGTCAGGGACAAGGATGTACAAAAGACAATGTTTCGAACTCTCTATGGCCATTATGAGTTTGTAGTGACACCATTTGGGCTCACCAATGCTCTTATCGTGTTCATATATCTAATGAACCGTGTATGTTGACTGATGCTAGATCGGTCTATGAGAGTCTTTGTTGATGATATCTTGGTTTATTCCAAGATACAGGAGTAGCACGACGAGCACTTGAAGGAGGTGCTGGAGACTTTGAGGAGGGAGATACTTTTCGCAAAATTCTCCAAGTGCGAGTTTTGATTGTGTGAGGTGCTGTTTTTGGGGCACCTTGTCAACCAGAATGAAATTCTGGTCAACCCGGCCAAGGTTGTGGCCATGATGAGATGTGAGGTTCTAAGGTTTCCATCTGAGATTCGGTGTTTTCCTGGTTTGGTGGGTTATTATCAGAGATTCATCCAGGATTTCTCCAAGATTGTTGTTCCTTTTACCCGATTTCTCCAAGATTGTAGTTCTCGATACAAGGTTAGATAGAAAACATTTTATTTAGTTTATGTCACTGTTATTTTAGTTTTAATTTATTAAACAAAAATCCACATTTCTATATTTGATGTTTTTGACTAGTATGAGCCTTATGCAAAGGGGAATTGACTTTTAGGTTATTTCCTTGTAGATTCGACCTTGCTACCCTGTGCTACTCTTTAGTGCATTTGAGCAATGATATGTTACTTGTTTAGGACGCCCGCGACAGCCTTTTAACAACACACACACACACACACACACACATATATATATATATATATATATATATATATATATGTATTGTAACATACACATTTAGTTATCGTGTTTTGTAACTTTTAAAAATTCAATAATATTATGAAATACTATATGATTATGAGTGTTGAGATCTAGCAGATAGGTTTTACTATAATTGGAGTAAAACTATGTTTAGAATCATTCATAATGTATTGGAACTCTTATGAGATTCCGATCAAAAGTCAAATATCGAAATTTAACGAAAAAAAATAAAGTTGGAAATAAGTAATTTTATATTGATGGAAGTTGTAAAGAATCTCATTAGAAACATTTAGGCGAAAACCTCATCGAAATCCGAGTTATAACGAAAAATTATGACTCCTTAAAGTTTCGCAATAGAACCGGCACGACACCGTATAACGTAAAAAGTGATTTTTCAATAAACTACTTTTTTAGCTTTAGTGATCTAAATGAAAGTCGTTGTATTCTTTAAACCGAGAATTTTCATAAAAAGTACGTCAAAATATGACTTCGTATGAGGAAGTTACGATTTTTCTAGGATCCGGTATAGCAGTAGACAGCTAAAAACTCGAAATACAAATTGAGAGATTTTTAGCCGACACAAACTAAATGAGAATCGAAGGTCTCATCAATAGTAGTACAATGGTAAAAAGACAGACAAAAATGAATGTCGGATGAAGAAATTATGAATTTTTAACGGATTTTCCGGCACCAGTCTATTAAAAATAATAATATTAAAAATAAATTCAAAATTAGCCGACAAAGTTTAAACGAAAGTTGTAGAGTATAATCTCACTTATGTGTTTATATAAAGAACGTCAACATCGGAGTTCGTATGAGAAAGATATGAATTTTTGATGTTCCGGGCACCAACTTCAATGCTTTTCTGAACGTAACGTGCTACGTTCGAAGGGAACGCACCGCGTTTGTCACACCCCAAAAACCGATAACGGCGGAATACGTTTCGGGGTGGATGACGTAGTGAACAGTATCATCACAATTGTATAATAGTAGAAACAAGAATCATACAACCATAGTATTACATAGTGAATTTAATTACATGCGTGTTTTGTAATGTTTAACAATCACCCAAAAGTAAATCAAAAATAAGAGATGGGTCTTGTGCGCTCCACCTACTCCAAAAATGCCGCATCTGTACCTGTCTATCTTTGACCTGAAGATACAAGTTATTTTGAAAACAATTATCAGCATAAAGCTGGTGAGTTCATAAGAGTTTAGTGTGAGTTTTTGTATACAAAGCATTAGTGTTAAGGATGTATCATTTATGTTCATAAGTAGTAGAAACTTAGAAAATCCGATATTTTCCAGGAAATACATTGTAAGTGACAATCTGTGAAAAGTATGCATTGTTTATCTCTTTGAAAACAATTTATTGTAAAAAAAATACTTTGGCAAATCTGCAAATAACAAATGTGATAGGATAAGTTAAGCCCGTGACCCATGATAGAGGTGCGAGCTTCCTTTAGTGATAAATACTTACTTACTTCGGGATGTAGTTTAACATTTAGTGTAGTATTTTAGTGGAGTTGTTGGGTATTCCTTGTATATTACCAATAGTGAAGATAATAGAGGATCCCATGACCTTCCCGGTCATGCACAGTGTAGTGAAGTAGTGGCATCCCTGGGCCTGTACGGCGCGGACTGAGTTAACAGTCGGGATGTAATAGCGTTTGCCCCGTATAGATCTATACATGTAGAGTCGTCTCCTGCTGGAACACTCCGGGCGTAGTGAATAGCGAATAGAGTATCTCATAGCGGGTTAGTGTATTATTGTTTGTTTAGTGTGTTCTCTATTGTCATAGTGTAGTCATCTTTTAGTATGATCATAGTGTATTCTCTTACTAGTGTATCGTCTAGTAATAGTGAGTATTATAGTGTAGTTAGTAATAACTTTAGAGAGTAGTAGCAGTAGCGACCCTAACCATACCTATTATGGTTATCTTAGTGGGGATGTTTCTTAGCACGTTAGTGACTTTAGCATTAAGTGAAAGCAGTAATATTCGTATCCCACACTGATATACAGATTATATAAGTAAGAAATCAACGACAGTCGGACGGATAACTACTACCCTAAGCCCACAATCAAACAAGAACAGGAAATAAGGCGAGATATCGGTCCTAAGTCCTCCAAGTCTTATTTATATAAGTATATCAGAGTGGTTACATTTTATAAGCAAATTGATTAAATAAAAGTATTTTGCCAAATGAACATTTAAATTCTGGTTCAATGTTTAAAAATAGTTTGAAAAGGGTAAAACCCGTTTTTAAGGCACAGGGGCAAATCACATGTGATTTGAACTAAGAGTAGTGAATCACATGTGATTAATCCTTGTAACTCGGAAATCGTTCTGTAAAACTTTACATAAACATTTATAAGCAACTTGTATCTCCCCCCTAAAACATGTAATACACTTGAAAGGTTCATTAAAGGGGTATGAACTCACCTGAAATCACGGAAATCGGGTGAATCGGGTAAATCGGGTAAAATTGTCGATTGAGAGTTTGGTACCAAATAACCACTTGTGCACCTTTTAGGACCCTAATGTCATATGAAATATATATTTTACAAGAAGTTAATCATCTTATGCTTTTCATTATAGAATTTGGACATTCTAGTGTCGTTTTCGGGGTTTTAAGGCCTAGAGAGGGTCCCCGGGAGTGGTACAAGGCCATTGATGATTTATGGGTGGGTTCTTGAGTTTACTCTCTTAGAGTTTATGGCCTAAAAGCCATTCATTGGGAGTTTACGGCCGTAAGCCCCCCTAGGCTTGGCCGTAAACTCAGTTGGTGTCCCGAAGTGTATGTTTAAGGCCTTATATAACTTCCTTAATTTAGTGGTGTGTGTTTTGGACCAAGAGGGAAGGATTAAACATCAAAATTTGTGATATTTTTGGGGAGTTTACGGCCAAGACTTGTTCTTGGGCCGTAAACTCCTATAAGTCCTTTAAGATGATGGTTTTACTTGTACAACATGGTCCCAAATGGCTTAGAAAAACCCTAGAAGGCCCTATAGTGAGTTTGGAGCAATTTGGCACATATTTATGGGGAGTTTACGGCCCAAGAACATCCTTGGCCGTAAACTCTTCATTTGGTGTCAAAATGAAGTGTTTAATGGTACAACACACTTCCAAAGGCCTTAGATAAATTCCTTTCATGCATTAGGGTAGTTTAGGGGCTTGTTTGACACAAAAGTTTGGGTGTTTATGGCCCAAGCTTAGCCTTGGCCGTAAACTCCACTTTTTATGTTCAAATGATGATGTTTAATGCCTTTAGGCCTTCCTTGTTGTCAAGTCTAAATTCCTAAACACCCTAGAAGAGTTTTTGGAGCCTTAAACATGGATTTGGGGGGTGTTTGAGGTGTTTACGGCCTAAGCACATGCTTGGGCCGTAAACTCCTTTTTAAGCATCATTCTCTTGTGTTTTAAGGTCCAAACTCTTCTAGTTATAAGCCTTAATTAGTATACTAACATACAAGAAGGAAAAACTTGGTCTTTGGCTTGGATTTGGGGGTTTACGGCCTAAGGAGCTTCTTAGGCCGTAAACTCCTCTTTGAATCTTGATTCCTATGGTTTTTGGCCCTCAAATTCAATGAAGCATGTCTAGAATAAGATAGGGGATGAGTACTTACGTTTGGAAGTCGGAAATTAGCGGGATCGGGGCCGATTTCGAGTCTAGAGAGAGAAAGTAGAGAGAGAGAGTGGGTGTGTAGTGAATGGGTGTTCAAATGTTGGGCACACCCATTGCATATGTCTCGGGAATCGCACCCGATACACGGCTACCCGATGTTTAAAGTTAACTGGGTTAAAACTTTTTACCCGGGTGAAGTGGTTGAAAAGGTAATATGACTTTATTAGGTTAAACGGGGTTAACGCATACGAGTTATATTCCTTATAATAATATCAAGCCATGTTAAATTTAGACATTCGGATATTGACGATTTCAAATATTACATAAAATAACGTATAGTGACACGTTCCGTTAGTGAAAATGGGATTTTTAACGGAATTAGGTTTGGGGTTGTCACATCATCCCCCCGTTAGGGGAATTTCGTCCCGAAATTTAGATTACAAACATATACGATGCTACAATACTACTAAGCGAAGAGATGAGGGTATTTGAGTTTCATTTGATCCTCGCGCTCCCAAGTGAATTCCGGTCCTCGCTTGGCGTTCCACCGAACCTTCACAATTGGGATGCGGCTTTGTTTCGTCCGTTTTACTTCACGATCTAAAACCTCGGCAGGTTCTTCCACGAAGTTGAGGCTCTCATTGATCTCGATCTCGTCAAGGGGATCACGAGAGTCTCGTCCGACAGACATTTCTTCAAGTTGGAAACGTGGAAGGTCGGATGTATGTTACTTAGTTCGCGGGGTAAGTTTAGTTTCTAAGCTACGGGGCCGATTCTGGCAATAATCTCAAAAGGCCCTATGTACCTTGGATTCAACTTTCCACGCTTCCCAAAGCGTATCGTGCCTTTCCAGGGCGAGACCTTCAGAAGGACCCGGTCTCCGACCTGAAATTCCAAGGGTTTCCTTCGTTTGTCGGCGTAGCTCTTCTGTCGATCCCTAGCGGCTTTTAGTCGTTCACATATCTGTACAATCTTCTCAGTCGTCTCTCGAATGATCTCTGGACCGGTGAGGGCGCTATCAGGAACTCGTCCTTTAGCTAACTGGGTGTCTCCCACCTCAGCCCAGCACAAAGGGGATCTGCACTTTCGGCCGTAGAGAGCTTCGAATGGAGCTGCCTTGATGCTCGTGTGATAACTATTGTTGTAGGAAAACTCCACAAGAGGTAAGTGCGTATCCCACGATTTCCCGAAATCGATCACACAAGCTCGCAACATGTCTTCTAAGGTTTGGATCGTCCTCTCACTTTGTCCGTCAGTCTGCGGATGGTAGGCTGTACTCATATCCAGCCTCGTCCCTAGTGCCTTTTGTAATGATTGCCAAAATCTAGAGGTGAATCTACTATCTCTGTCTGATATAATAGATATAGGGACGCCATGCAATCGCACTATTTCTTTTATATAAGTCCTAGTGAGCTTTTCCATCTTATCCGTCTCTTTGATGGGTAGGAAGTGGGCGGACTTGGTCAACCTGTCAACGATGACCCAAATGGTATCTAATCCACCTGCTGTCTTGGGCAGCTTGGTGATGAAGTCCATTATGATTCGCTCCTACTTCCATTCTGGTATTTCTGGTTGTTGGAGGAGTCCTGATGGCTTTTGAAATTCTACTTTGACCTTCGCGCAAGTAAGGCACTTACTTACAAAGATAGCGATCTCTGCTTTCATGTTCGGCCACCAGTATAGCTTTTTGAGATCCAGATACATCTTATCCGAACCCGGGTGGACGGAGTAACGAGTGTTGTGTGCTTCTTTCATAACCAAATCTCTGAAACCTCCATAGCATGGAGTCCAGATTCGGTCCATAAAGTAATAGGCTCCGTCACCCTTAACCTCCAGATTTTTATCCATTCCATGCAGGAATTCTCCCGTCACGTTTCCAGGCTTTAGAGCTTCCAGCTGAGCCTCTTTGATCTGCGTGGATAGATGTGAATGTATAGTCATTGTCAACGACTTGGTCCTTCGTCCGGAATATTCTTTCCTGCTCAGGGCGTCTGCTACCACGTTGGCTTTCCCCGGATGATATCTAATTTCACAGTCGTAATCGTTAAGTAATTCGACCCATCGACGCTGTCTCATGTTGAGTTCTTTTTGGTTTAGTATATGTTGGAGGCTTTTATGATCAGTGTACACCACGCTCTTCGTCCCATACAAGTAGTGTCTCCAGATTTTTAGTGCGAAGACGACCGCTCCTAACTCGAGGTCGTGAGTAGTGTAGTTCACTTCATGGTTCTTTAGTTGTCTCGAGGCATAGGCGATAACTTTGCCTCGTTGCATCAAGACACAACCGAGCCCCTGATTGGATGCATCACAGTATACGACAAAATCCTCTGTCCCCTCGGGAAGGGATAATACTGGTGCGGTGCATAGGGCTCGCTTCAGGGTCTGAAGTGCCCTCTCCTGTTTCTCTCCCCAGTCGAATGATACACCCTTCTGGGTTAGCATGGTGAGAGGTTTCGCAATCCGAGAGAAGTTTTGGATGAATCGACGGTAGTAGCCCGCGAGGCCTAGAAATTGACGAATTTCCGTAGGCGTCTTTGGTGCTGACCAGTTCTTAATAGCCTTGATTTTGGAGGGGTCCACGTGGATTCCTTCTTCACTGACCACGTGCCCTAAAAATTCTACTCTCCGGATCCAAAACTCGCACTTAGAGAACTTCGCATACAACTTCTCGGATCGCAGGGTTTCCAGGACTAATCGTAAATGGCTTCTGTGCTCTTCCTCGCTCCGAGAGTAGACAAGAATGTCGTCAATAAAGACGATGACGAACTGATCTAGATATGGACGACATACCCTATTCATCAAGTCCATGAATACTGCGGGGGCGTTAGTCAGTCCAAAGGGCATCACTACGAACTCGAAATGCCCGTAGCGGGTTCGGAAAGCTGTCTTTGGAACATCTTCCTCAAGCACCCGTAATTGGTGATACCCCGATCTAAGATCAATCTTGGAGAAGTAACTGGCTCCTTGGAGTTGGTCGAATAGGTCGTCGATACGAGGGAGAGGATAGCGATTTTTGATCGTGAGTTTATTGAGTTCCCTATAATCGATGCACATCCGAAACGACCCATCCTTTTTCTTCACGAACAAGACCGGAGCTCCCCAAGGTGAGAAGCTCGGTCTTACAAAACCCTTGCTAAGCAGTTCGTTGAGTTGACCGGATAGTTCTTGCATTTCGGCGGGCGCTAGGTGGTAGGGCGACTTAGCTACGGGGGTAGCTCCTGGGATTAGGTCGATTCTAAATTCAACCTGTCGTTTAGGAGGTAGGCCTGGGAGATCCTCCGGAAAGACATCAGGAAAATCGCATACCACTGGAATGTCTTTTGGATCTTTCGATTTCTGGTTAGTGTCGACGACGTGAGCCAGAAAGGCGCGATATTCCTTGCGCAAGTATTCTGAGCCTGAATACTAGAGATGATACGAAGGTTGTACTTGGCTTATCTCCGTATATCACTAGGGTCTCTCGATTCGGAAAGTTCAGGCGAATGGCTTTCTCGGAGCATAGAATGTCGGCGTAGTGAAGGCTTAGCCAATCCATACCAACAATGGCATCGAAAATTTTGATTGAGACTGGTATAAGATCGATTAGAAAGGGGTGATCATCTAATGTGAGAGTACAACCTATATAGATTTCATTAGAGCTTTTTGTCTTCCCATTAGCCATTTCTACAACGAATGTTTCTTTTAGTGGTTGAGGGGTTTGTTTGAGTAAGTGTTTAAAGTTTTGATTTATGAAGCTTCTTTCTGCACCACTATCGAATAAGACACAGGCATAAGAGTTGTTGAGAAGAAACGTACCCGTGACGACTGTGGGATCGGCTACTGCTTCATTGTGACCGATAGCAAGTAACCTTCCAGTTCCCCCAGCATTTGCAGTCTTCGGACAGTTCTTCTTAAAATGGCCCGCTTCGCCGCAGCCATAACAAGTTGGGGTCACTCCCGTACCAGGAACCTGTGTGATAGGTTTGGGAGGGGCCTTGCAAAATCGGACAATATGGCCCTTCCGACCGCAGTTGGAACACAGAAATTCACGGCATGGGCCGTTGTGGTGAAAAGGGCACTTGGGACACTTAGGCAAGTTCCCACTGTAAGCCTTCGGCGGGACTGGAGCAGCTGGTACGGCCGGGGTGGTGGCAGCATGAACCGCCACAACTTGCTGATCCCTGGAGGCGGTTTGAGTCTTCTTGCCCTTCTTCTTATCCCATCGTTTCCTTTTTCTGTCGGATGATCCGGATGGTGCAGTTGTTGTTGCTGGAGTGGAGGAGATTTCGTGGTTGATCAGACTCTGGGCCAATTCCTTGGCGCTGTCAAAAGTGGTAGGGCGTGAAGCCAGAACGTTTCCTCGATACGGGGGCACTAAACCCCAGATGTAACGCTCAATCTTCTTGCTTTCAGAGGGGATCATGTTGGGACACATAGCCGCCAAGTCGCAAAACCTGGCCGTATAAGCTGTTATGTCGGTCCCCTTCATTTTGAGGTTCCAGAGTTCTTCCTCAAGCTTCTGAACTTCGCCCCTAGGGCAGTACTCCCCTCTCATAAGATCTTTCAGAGTGTCCCAGCCCATGGCATTGGCTGTGACCAAGGAGAGTGCGTTGACATGGCCGTTCCACCATGACAAAGCCCTGTTAGTGAGGGTCGCAGTAGCGAACTTGATTTTGCTCTCTTCGGGACAAGAGCACATTTCGAATACAGCTTCGGTTCTTTCGAACCATTGGGACAATGCCAGAATTCCTCCGGTCCCATCAAAGAAAGTAGGTTTACAATTCATGAAGTCTTTATAAGTGCATCCCTGCACTCGCTGGTGGACTTCACCAAATCTAGAATTTCCACCGCTCGCATCACCCGAGTTCATTTGGGCCATGGCTGCTGTTACCGCTGCAGTCACAGCCGCTTGGAACAACACCGGATCGAACTGCGGAGGAGGAGGTGGTGGAGGAGGGGTTTGAGTTTCAGGTCTTCCTCTGCTGGGACGCTTTCGTGGAGGCATCCTTCACTGGAGGATCATAGAAATGATAGCAATAGTAAGAGCCTATTGCGAATATGAATAGAGTGTTTCGTGGATTAAATCAACATAATCCAAGATCAGGGTAAGAGCTATAGAAATAGAGAAATCATCTGCCAATATACTGGTATTAATGATGCAACAGAAGTTCATGAAAATTGACCTAGCAGTAGGTCTTACATCATACCATAGAGAAAATGTTGGCAGTTTAGAGGTTCAGCTAGAGTACTTTTAAACTAGGAATGTTTACAGACAAAAGACCTATGGAACATAGAGATAAAAGGCTAGTCCTTTAAACAAAGAGTGAGGTAACTAGATGTCTTCTACTGGCGACGGCTGTTTGTCGGGCGAACCCTCAGGTCCTCTAGTTGACGCATAACTTCTTGAAGGTGTCGATCATGAGTCCTTTGGCGTGCTCAGAGTTCCCTAACTTCAGCTCGGGATGCAGCCAGCTGATGCTGCAGAGCCTCGTTGGTCCTCCTTGTCCTGTCCACGGCTTCCTCGAGTTGGCGAATGCGAACAGTATTGAGGTTTGAGTTGGCATCCACTTCTACAATTCGACCAATAGCGGCTTGACCTTGCTCAACATTCCTGGCAATCCTTCGGATCATGATGGGCAGAACCCGATCCCCCGATCCTCCTTCGCTTATGTTGTTGAAACTTCGGTCTCCATTGTAAGGCAAGGGCTGACTCTGCTCCTTGCTCCATCGACGCAAGGATATTGACCACATAGGAGTGGGGCCCTGAAATGTCGGTCGGGGGTTAGGGTTCGGGGCTTCAGGAGGTTGGTTGTTGACTTCTGGCTCGGAGCTCGAGCTATCCGAGAAGCCTTCAGCATGATGATCATCCAAAGGAATAGGGTGATCGTCATCTGACTCCTCTTCGAGCCATCCTCCATTGCCCTGGTTCGGGAAGTACGGATCACCGGGTAGGTGGAAGCCAGCCATGCTATCTATGTGAGAAAGGGGGAAAGAAGATTAATAGACGTACTGTTCTAAGATGCTTATAGGAGGGATCATTACCAGTTGACCCAATACTTGCATAGTGCATACCGATCACATGTAACCGAAGCAAGATAGTCCTTCGAATAAACCACCCTAACTTCAGACCCCCAATCAAACAAGAACAGGGAATGAAGCAAAGGCTGCAGATTCTGAGTCTATAGCGCCCCAATCACATGTAATCGTGGTGTATCCACTTAGCAACTATTGTCCTACTAGTAACGACCCTTGATGATAACACATACGTATAATCTAGAGATACAGAATACTCCTATAGTATTCTTATGTTAGCGTTATTGTGGTATTTTTGGTAAGTTTTAGACTTGTTGCAACATCACAACCGAACTTAGGCACATGCTAGTCACCCTCAGGAACACGTAGTTGATCAGGCTACATCACCCTGAATGTGACTATATGTCTCTAAACCCAATTGTGCTGCCCAACAATCTTAATACGTTTGTTTTGTTCTAGGATGATACTGATTCCTGCGTTTCATAGTGATGTGTGTATATATATACTTAGTTAGATCTTTTAGATACTTAACAGTATATATTTTTGGTCAGAGTGTTTTAGTCCCGAAGTGTTTATAGTTCGTATATCTTGTATAGGTTGATATACTTGATTCACTATAAACAAAGCTCTGATACCAATCTGTCACACCCCAAAACCGATAACGGCGGAATACGTTTCGGGGTGGATGACGTAGTGAACAGTATCATCACAATTGTATAATAGTAGAAACAAGAATCATACAACCATAGTATTACATAGTGAATTTAATTACATGCGTGTTTTGTAATGTTTAACAATCACCCAAAAGTAAATCAAAAATAAGAGATGGGTCTTGTGCGCTCCACCTACTCCAAAAATGCCGCATCTGTACCTGTCTATCTTTGACCTGAAGATACAAGTTATTTTGAAAACAATTATCAACATAAAGCTGGTGAGTTCATAAGAGTTTAGTGTGAGTTTTTGTATACAAAGCATTAGTGTTAAGGATGTATCATTTATGTTCATAAGTAGTAGAAACTTAGAAAATCCGATATTTTCCAGGAAATACATTGTAAGTGACAATCTGTGAAAAGTAGGCATTCTTTATCTCTTTGAAAACAATTTATTGTAAAAAAAATACTTTGGCAAATCTCCAAATAACAAATGTGATAGGATAAGTTAAGCCCGTGACCCATGATAGAGGTGCGAGCTTCCTTTAGTGATAAATACTTACTTACTTCGGGATGTAGTTTAACATTTAGTGTAGTATTTTAGTGGAGTTGTTGGGTATTCCTTGTATATTACCAATAGTGAGGATAATAGAGGATCCCATGACCTTCCCGGTCATGCACAGTGTAGTGAAGTAGTGGCATCCCTACGCCTGTACGGTACGGACTGAGTTAACAGTCGGGATGTAATAGCGTTTGCCCCGTATAGATCTATACATGTAGAGTCGTCTCCTGCTGGAACACTCCGGGCGTAGTGAATAGCGAATAGAGTATCTCATAGCGGGTTAGTGTATTATTGTTTGTTTAGTGTGTTCTCTATTGTCATAGTGTAGTCATCTTTTAGTATGATCATAGTGTATTCTCTTACTAGTGTATCGTCTAGTAATAGTGAGTATTATAGTGTAGTTAGTAATAACTTTAGCGAGTAGTAGCAGTAGCGACCCTAACCATACCTATTATGGTTATCTTAGTGGGGATGTTTCTTAGCACGTTAGTGACTTTAGCATTAAGTGAAAGCAGTAATATTCGTATCCCACACTGATATACAGATTATATAAGTAAGAAATCAACGACAGTCGGACGGATAACTACTACCCTAAGCCCACAATCAAACAAGAACAGGAAATAAGGTGAGATATCGGTCCTAAGTCCTCCAAGTCTTATTCATATAAGTATATCAGAGTGGTTACATTTTATAAGCAAATTGATTAAATAAAAGTATTTTGCCAAATGAACATTTAAATTCTGGTTCAATGTTTAAAAATAGTTTGAAAAATGGTAAAACCCGTTTTTAAGGCATAGGGGCAAATCACATGTGATTTGAACTAAGAGTAGTAAATCACATGTGATTAATCCTTGTAACTCGGAAATCGTTCTGTAAAACTTTACATAAAAATTTATAAGCAACTTGTATCTCCCCCCTAAAACATGTAAAACACTTGAAAGGTTCATTAAAGGGGTATGAACTCACCTGAAATCACGGAAATCGGGTGAATCGGGTAAATCGGGTAAAAGTGTCGATTGAGCGTTTGGTACCAAATAACCACTTGTGCACCTTTTAGGACCCTAATGTCATATGAAATATATATTTTACAAGAAGTTAATCATCTTATGCTTTTCATTATAGAATTTGGACATTCTAGTGTCGTTTTCGGGGGTTTAAGGCCTAGAGAGGGTCCCCGGGAGTGGTACAAGGCCATGGATGATTTATGGGAGGGTTCTTGAGTTTACTCTCTTAGAGTTTATGGCCTAAAAGCCATTCATTGGGAGTTTACGGCCGTAAGCCCCCCTAGGCTTGGCCGTAAACTCAAGTGGTGTCCCAAAGTGTATGTTTAAGGCCTTATATCACTTCCTTAATTTAGTGGTGTGTGTTTTGGACCAAGAGGGATGGATTAAACATCAAAATTTGTGATATTTTTGGGGAGTTTACGGCCAAGACTTGTTCTTGGGCCGTAAACTCCTATAAGTCCTTTAAGATGATGGTTTTACTTGTACAACATGGTCCCAAATGGCTTAGAAAAACCCTAGAAGGCCCTATAGTGAGTTTGGAGCAATTTGGCACATATTTATGGGGAGTTTACGGCCCAAGAACATCTTTGGCCGTAAACTCTTCATTTGGTGTCAAAATGAAGTGTTTAATGGTACAACACACTTCCAAAGGCCTTAGATAAATTCCTTTCATGCATTAGGGTAGTTTAGGGGCTTGTTTGACACAAAAGTTTGGGTGTTTACGGCCCAAGCTTAGCCTTCGCCGTAAACTCCACTTTTTATGTTCAAATGATGATGTTTAATGCCTTTAGGCCTTCCTTGTTGTCAAGTCTAAATTCCTAAACACCCTAGAAGAGTTTTTGGAGCCTTAAACATGGATTTGGGGGGTGTTTGAGGTGTTTACGGCCTAAGCACATGCTTGGGCCGTAAACTCCTTTTTAAGCATCATTCTCTTGTGTTTTAAGGTCCAAACTCTTCTAGTTATAAGCCTTAATTAGTATACTAACATACAAGAAGGAAAAACTTGGTCTTTGGCTTGGATTTGGGGGTTTACGGCCTAAGGAGCTTCTTAGGCCGTAAACTCCTCTTTGAATCTTGATTCCTATGGTTTTTGGCCCTCAAATTCAATGAAGCATGTCTAGAATAAGATAGGGGATGAGTACTTACGTTTGGAAGTCGGAAATTAGCGGGATCGGGGCCGATTTCGAGTCTAGAGAGAGAAAGTAGAGAGAGAGAGTGGGTGTGTAGTGAATGGGTGTTCAAATGTTGGGCACACCCATTGCATATGTCTCGGGAATCGCACCCGATACACGGCTACCCGATGTTTAAAGTTAACTGGGTTAAAACTTTTTACCCGGGTGAAGTGGTTGAAAAGGTAATATAACTTTATTAGGTTAAACGGGGTTAACGCATACGAGTTATATTCCTTATAATAATATCAAGCCATGTTAAATTTAGACATTCGGATATTGACGATTTCAAATATTACATAAAATAACGTATAGTGACACGTTCCGTTAGTGAAAATGGGATTTTTAACGGAATTAGGTTTGGGGTTGTCACAGCGTTTGCGAATGAGATGATGTTTATCATCCCTCAATCCAAAGCTGAGGGAAATTTCAAAGAAAAGGATGAAGGTACTTACATGAAAATTCGATTTCATGCTGTTCTTGCCAAAGCTGCTGAGGAAGTCTGGTCACTGGTGAAAATTAAGAAGGTCATCAGTATCAAGAAGGATGTAGTATTTGAGAACACTATGCAAAATATCAAATACGTTATGGCCAGGGCAAATGGAAATGTTTGTGATTTCACAATTGCAGATTTTCCACTAATGAACTTGTATGATCTTATACAAGTTGCATTGATTCGGAAAGAGAAATCCTTTTCGTATCTTCAAAATACTGATCCTGAAGAATTCAATCTTACGGTTGCTCATGTCAAGATCTTCATTGAAAATTATTATGAGTGTTTAGCACTAACTGATGTTGAGTTAGCTACTGCTAAAGGATTGGAAATAACAACTCCAATGGAACCTACGAAGACCCAAGCTAATTTGAAGAAGTATGCAGATGGGGAGATCTGCTTAAAGTCGTTTAGATTGGTATTCGCAGGAAAAGACAAACCTAGGAAAGCGAAATGATTCTTGTTCCAGGCGTGCGAAGTGGAGAGATATCCGACGTCACAATATACGAACTTAATTGTTCGTATGAATCATTGTAAAAAAACAATGAAGGAGACAAGAAGGAGCTTAAGAAGATTATTTCTTGGTACACGGAAATACGAATGGTGATGCTGTATTCCATCCAACTACTCACGAATTAAGGTGTTCGACTATTATTACAAAGGGTGAGATTGTAAGAGTTAAAATGTGTTGTAATTAGTCGAAGTCTGTTATGTACCTTTCGTATCTTTTGTAATGTATTTACTAAGGTGCTTTTATACGAAGCTTAGTGTCAATGCCTTAGTATTTTTTTTGTACGCTTTATGTTTCTTATAAATAAGGAGCTTTACTAGAGTTAGATAAGAGTTTTACAGAACATATCTTTGTACTCTGAAAGCATTTGAGAAGCGTAATAGAGCTGAAAGAAGATCATATATACATTCGGTGTTCAATCTTTCATACTTACTTACTTTGATTCGTTACTTACTCAATTCATTGATTCATCACCTCGATATCCCAATCACAAACTTGAAGGGCATATTTGAGATTTAAACATGCTATTGACTTGCTCAATGAATCTCAAAAGATCTAGGAGTTTTCAAACCAATTAAAACTTTATAATCTATTTCATTTTTCGTGGTGGAAATTGGTAAATCGTCATTTAACTACCTTCAGATATTTTGTAGCTTGGATTATGACATCCCTCTTCCAAGTTATAAAATATTGTGTTGGGTTCTAGCCTTAATATTTCATTTGGGTGACTTATTAAGGACTATTTATCTAATCTAAACTTGTCTTTCTTCCTTTCAGATGTCTTCTAATAATGCTGCTACTGGCTCAAACCCAACATGCTCCTTCTCTCTCATGAAACTTTGTGGGAGAGTCATCTTTGATGGAACAAATTTCAATGATTGGGTTAGGAACATAAGGATGGTGACTCGCTACCAGGACAAGGAATATGTCCTTGACAAGGAGCTTAAGGAAATCGATGACTCTACTACTACTCCTTAGGAAATTACAGACTTTAGGGCACATGAGAAAGATGCCACCAAGGTAGCTTGTATCATGCTTGCCACTATGCCACCTGAACTCCAAAAGTCCTCTAAGGACTTCTACCCTTTTGAGATGCACCAAGATCTGATGGAAAGATACCATCCGAGGGCACGACAAGTGTGACAACCGTCAATTTTCAGTCAAGTCAAAGTCAACGAAAGTCAACAAGTCAAACCGGTCCGCTCATTTTGCCGTAAGTACTAGAGCTTATGATAAGAAACTCCTAAGCGACTCTTTATTCTAACAAGGGATCCTAAAATCAAAAAGTGCGTACACCTAGATCTCCTTAACCTAAAACTGAGGTACGTGGCGAGCCAAACCGATAAAACAATGTCGCATACTCATCGGGAGTATGCAAGATCCTTAAACAAGGCGTAACAGGATTTACGGACCTTGCAGTGCGTAGCCGGACACTCAAAAAGGACACCCATGAAACCTCACTCAATCGTTTTCACTCTATCTCTTCTTATGTCAAATCTCTCCCAAATCTCTCTAAGTGTGAGAAATCTCTCCCACATATCTCTTTTTATGTGAAATCTCTCCAAGAATGTCAAATCTCTCCCAAATCTCTCTAAGTATGTGAAATCTCTCCTACATATCTCTTTGTATGTGAAATCTCTCCAAGAATGTCAAATCTCTCCCAAATCTCTCTAAGTATGTGAAATCTCTCCCACATATCTCTTTGTATGTGAAATCTCTCCAAGAATGTCAAATCTCTCCCAAATCTCTCTAAGTATGTGAAATCTCTCCCACATATCTCTTTGTATGTGAAATCTCTCCAAGAATGTCAAATCTCTCCCAAATCTCTCTAAGTATGTGAAATCTCTCCAAGAATGTCAAATCTCTCCCAAATCTCTCTATGTATGTGAAATCTCTCCCACATATCTCTTTGTATGTGAAATCTCTCCAAGAATGTCAAATCTCTCCCAAATCTCTCTAAGTATGTGAAATCTCTCCCACATATCTCTTTGTATGAGAAACCTTTCCAAGTATGTCAAATCTCTCCCAAATCTCTCTGAGTATGTGGAATCTCTCTCAAATCTCTCTCGAAATCTCTCCCCAACTTTCTATAATCACTCGGGGCATTCCGACCCCCGAATTTGGCGAAAATAGCCCAAGAACGGAAGTCTACGCGAAAAACGGACTTAAGGAAACGAACCCTCCGAACCGAAAGTACTATTCATGAACCGAACCGAAAGTACTATTCATGAGGGTCCGAACCGAGAGTACTGTGCATTATCCGAACCGAGGTGTTGACTGATGAGCCGAACCGAGACTACTGTTCATCCGAACCGAACCACACAAAGAAGGAAGGTCCGAACCGAACCTCGCATAGAAGGGAAAATCCGAATCGAAAGTATTGTTCATTACTGTTCACAACAGTCCCTTCGGTTCTAGCCTCACTTCGGACCGAACCCCCTGACTTTTGCATCTGACTCCTCATCGGACCGAGCCTTCGGACGAACCCCGCCTTCGCTCCTTCTCCTAGCTCGCGCCTTCGCTTCCGAGACTAGCACCTCCCCTGACCGAACCTCGGCCGAGATCGGAAGGGTCTCGCTAGAAAGTTCATTTTTCACCCGTTTTCGAGTAATTTTGCGTTTTAAGCCCGTTTTTAATTATTTTAACATGGGATTTTCACCCAAAACTTTATTTTAAATTATAAGACCCCTAAATTAATGATTTAATCACATTTTAAGGATAAAACCTTATCCAAATAAGAGTTGGTAAAGTACAAATGTAGAGTGTTGACTTTACCTTATTTTATGACGCAAGCAACCCCCATACCCACTCCATGACCACCCACACTCCTTTCCACCATACCTTGTACCTTTTACCTCCCTCACAAGCCATCCCCACGTTTTTGAGAGCTGGATAATCATCCTCTCTCCTCATTTTCTCTCATTTGCTCTCATTTCACAAGAAGATCAAACTCTTTTCTCTCTCACTTTCTCTCTCTAGAAATTCGAGATTCAAGGGCTGATCTTGAGTCTTTCCTCCACATTTGGTAAGCATAATCCTTTCTCTTTATGATTATCTCAATTATTTCCACTCAAATCATGGATATCTTACACAAACTCCAATATATTTGTGTTAGAGCTTCGAATCTTCAAGTGATTCTTCAAGTGTTCTTGGGTTGAACACTTCTCTTCTTCAACACTTACCTACTGAAAACACTTAAGGTGAGTTCATACCCCTACATTTTCACGTTTTCTCAAGTTTTTAGGGGGGGAATACAAGTTAAAATACTTAGAACATAACTACATTTTTCTAACAGCTTTCATCAGAAAAGTTTCACTCCATTCACGGACTGTTTTGGACATCTTAAATATTTTTGTTTTCAAAACTGTTTTAGGTTCATGTAGTTCCACTTCTTAGCTTTAAAATGACTACTTGTACATCTCCATACGATTTTTCTACAATTTATGGTGATTTTTACAAAACTGCCTATCATTTCAAACATCAATCCGGACCAGTCTGTGATTATGGACTTTTTCACCCAAGTTAGAGGTCATTAAAAATTATAATGAAAATTATGACCAAACTAGACTCATTTTCCAAACTCTCAGAAGTTACAGAACCTGATTTGGACATTTTATGATTTTTCTACAATTTTTCCAATAACAGTTACAGAAAATGTTATTAACAGAAAAACACAATAAATTTCATTTCACCTTGTAACATGTTGAGCAAGGTATCCATCTTTATGTGATTATGTGTAGTTGCAATATATGACAAATTTTGTATTCTTACATAGACATACATCAGAAAACAAATGGATTTACACCTTCACAAGTATGACAATATATATATATATATATATATATATATATATATATATATATATATATATACGATATTACGAGGCTATATCCATTAAAATATAAACATTGATAAAATATGACAAGTAAGGCCTATGCTCATTTCCCACGAAATCAATCGATAAACTATAATAGGTATAGTTTAGGGTTATTCATATAACAAACACAATATTAAAGGTCTTACACTTACAATAGAGTTATTGCCGCTATGGACAATTAAGATAATCTATAACAAGTATAGTTAAGCCATTATACCCCCCCACAAACGAACGCGTTAGTTATAATTGGTATAGTTATGGTAAATACATATTACAAACAAAGTAATAAACTATAATAGGTATTGTTTATGTTTCATCTACCCTAGGGACATAATTACAAGAAAGGAATTCACCATCACTTTTCATAAGCTATTCATATGCATAGTTCAGGTTCACTAATCCCTATCACTCCCCGTTGAACTATGATATGTATAGGTTACACTCACCATCACCATCACTTTTGATAAGCTATTCATATGCATAGTTTAGGTTCACTAATCCCTATCACTCCTCGGTGAACTATGATATGTATAGGTTACACTCACCATCACCATCACTTTTGATAAGCTATTCATATGCATAGTTCAGGTTCACTAATCCCTATCACTCCCCGGTGAACTATGATATGTATAGGTTACACTCACCATCACCATCTCTTTTGATAAGCTATTCATATGCATAGTTCAGGTTCACTAATCCCTATCACTCCCCGGTGAACTATGATATGTATAGGTTACACTCACCAACATCACCACTTTGATAAGCTATCATATGCATAGTTCAGGTTCACTAATCCCTATTACTCCCCGGTGAACTATGATATGTATAGGTTATATTCACAATAGATTTTTGTATTGTTAGACTTCAACTATGATCGTTGAGCGTATATGCTTGAGTCATACAAGAATTTAGTCTGGATTGGCTTGGAATTGGTGGTGCCCGCCTCATCTCCTGTTCCTTGTTTGGTTGTGGACCTAGGGCGAACCCATTATATTCGACGTTTTATCTAACGTGAATCTTATATAACTTATATATGCTGGACAATTATAGGGGAAATCTACGGGTAAATCTAGAATACATCAACGCATCATATAGGATTATTCTGTATACACTTAATTAAGAAAATATTGGATTTTCTGGAGATCAAACTCTATCGATTTTAAAAGAGGAAAACGGTTTCTACTCCAAACAAAACTCTTATGAACTCACCAACTTAATTGTTGACACTTTTCAAAACTACTTGTATTCTCAGGGAATCAGTGAAATAGGAAAACTTCAGCGCTTTGAGGATGGGACGTTAAACCGTCAACAATTTATTTTTGTCATCATATTGTAATTGATTTTGAAACATGTAAACAAATACTTTGGTGTAACTTTTTCAATTATATTTATGATGGTTGTATTTACTTTGAGCACTATTATACATATTGTTGTGATACTGAACATGAAGTCCTCTACCCCTGGACTTTTCCGCCATCCTTGGTTTGGGGGTGTGACAGATTGGTATCAGAGCATTGTTTATAGTGAACTCAGTATATCGAACCACATAAGATATACAAACTATAAATACATTGGGACCGAAAGTCTCTGATTTAAAGTTTTCAAAACAACTATACTTTTAGAAACAAATAATTCCTCGGTAAAAGTAGGAGCATGTGCACACACACTAAGGTCAGTATCACGATGGGATGGAACAAAAGTAGTAATTGTTGAACAATACGAGTAGGCTTGGGGATGTATAGTCAGGACTGGGAATGACATAGCCTGATCAACTATGTCTCACCCAGAAATGATTATCATATGTCCAGGAATGGTCGTAGGTGTTGCAACAAGTCTAAAAACTTACCAACACTACCACAATGAAATACCATAGGGATATTTGGTGTTATTATAATTACTTATTTGAGAACTAAATAGATTTTTACCAACAGGTCAATAATTGCTTAGTGGATACATTAAAAATTACATGTATCCAGGACGTCATAGACTTAGAATCTGTGGGTCTTTACTTTACTTCCTGTTCTCGTTGGATTGGGGATTTAGTGTTAGGATCGCTTATTCGAAGGTCTATCCTGTCCCAAATACATATGACTAGTATGCACTAAACAATATATTGAAGTACCTGGTAAAGATCATCTTATAATTATCTAATTAGTACGTGTTTCTAACACCGACGTTTAAATTCCAAATTTCTTTATTTAATTAAGTCTAACATCGATTTAAGCATGCATAGTAGTAATGCCAAAGATTAAACTGAGAGCATAAACAATAGGAAATTCCAAGGCCGTCATAAGACCATTCTATGAATTTGCTTCGACTCCGCAATGGGACTGCATCATAGGGATGTAGGTCAAACTTTCGAGAACATGCTTCTACTCTATAGGTGAGCGGTTAAAATACATCTAGGTTCAATGTTAGCCCTGACTAGGAACTCTAATTCATTAAGAAGAATTACTAAGTTATTTGTTATGATTTCCTCGCTTATACATTCCCCAGTTATATATAACGAGTACCTGGTAGATAATAAAATGTGAGAATTCTGACTTAGTTTCTTTTCCTCGTTGGGATGTGAAACTGAAATAGAATCACACATTTTACTATCCGCCCAGTATTGGTTATATCATAATGTGTATAAGCTAAGTTTTCATGTATGATAACTCGTCTCTTAGTCAGAATCAAAATAATGTAGAGCCGACCTTAGTCATTTTCAAACTCCTTGCCTGATTTCGAATTTCGGGACAAAATACCCTCTAACGGGGGGATGATGTGACAACCGTCAATTTTCAGTCAAGTCAAAGTCAACGAAAGTCAACAAGTCAAACCGGTCCGCTCATTTTGCCATAAGTACTAGAGCTTATGATAAGAAACTCCTAAGCGACTCTTTATTCTAACAAGGGATCCTAAAATCAAAAAGTGCGTACACCTAGATCTCCTTAACCTAAAACTAAGGTACGTGGCGAGCCAAACCGATAAAACAATGTTGCATACTCATCGGGAGTATGCAAGATCCTTAAACAAGGCGTAACAGGATTTACGGACCTTGCAGTGCGTAGCCGGACACTCAAAAAGGACACCCATGAAACCTCTCTCAATCGTTTTCACTCTATCTCTTCTTATGTCAAATCTCTCCCAAATCTCTCTAAGTATGAGAAATCTCTCCCACATATCTCTTTGTATGTGAAATCTCTCCACAAATGTCAAATCGCTCCCAAATCTCTCTAAGTATGTGAAATCTCTCCCACATATCTCTTTGTATGTGAAATCTCTCCAAGAATGTCAAATCTCTCCCAAATCTCTCTAAGTATGTGAAATCTCTCCCACATATCTCTTTGTATGTGAAATCTCTCCAAGAATGTCAAATCTCTCCCAAATCTCTCTAAGTATGTGAAATCTCTCCCACATATCTCTTTGTATGTGAAATCTCTCCAAGAATGTCAAATCTCTCCCAAATCTCTCTAAGTATGTGAAATCTCTCCAAGAATGTCAAATCTCTCCCAAATCTCCCTAAGTATGTGAAATCTCTTCCACATATCTCTTTGTATGTGAAATCTCTCCAAGAATGTCAAATCTCTCCCAAATCTCTCTAAGTATGTGAAATCTCTCCCACATATCTCTTTGTATGAGAAACCTCTCCAAGTATGTCAAATCTCTCCCAAATCTCTCTGAGTATGTGGAATCTCTCTCAAATCTCTCTCAAAATCTCTCCCCAACTTTCTATAATCACTCGGGGCATTCCGACCCCCGAATTTGGCGAAAATAGCCCAAGAACAGAAGTCTACGTGAAAAACGGACTTAAGGAAACGAACCCTCCGAACCGAAAGTACTATTCATGAACCGAACCGAGAGTACTATTCATGAGGGTCCGAACCGAGAGTACTGTTCATTATCCGAACCGAGGTGTTGACTGATGAGCCGAACCGAGACTACTGTTCATCCAAACCGAACCACGCAAAGAAGGAAGGTCCGAACCGAACCTCGCATAGAAGGGAAAATCCGAATCGAAAGTATTGTTCATTACTGTTCAACAGTCCCTTCGGTTCTAGCCTCACTTCGGACCGAACCCCCTGACTTTTGCATCTGACTCCTCATCGGACCGAGCCTTCGGACGAACCCCGCCTTCGCTCCTTCTCCTAGCTCGCGCCTTCGCTTCCGAGACTAGCACCTCCCCTTACCGAACCTCGGCCGAGATCGGAAGGGTCTCGCTGGAAAGTTCATTTTTCACCCGTTTTCGAGTAATTTTGCGTTTTAAGCCCGTTTTTAATTATTTTAACATGGGATTTTCACCCAAAACTTTATTTTAAATTATAAGACCCCTAAATTAATGATTTAATCACATTTTAAGGATAAAACCTTATCCAAATAAGAGTTGGTAAAGTACAAAGTTAGAGTGTTGACTTTACCTTATTTTATGACGCAAGCAACTCCCATACCCACTCCATGACCACCCACACTCCTTTCCACCATACCTTGTACCTTTTACCTCCTCACAAGCCATCCCCACGTTTTTGAGAGCTGGATAATCATCATCTCTCCTCATTTTCTCTCATTTGCTCTCATTTCACAAGAAGATCAAACTCTTTTCTCTCTCACTTTCTCTCTCTAGAAATTCGAGATTCAAGGGCTGATCTTGAGTCTTTCCTCCACATTTGGTAAGCATAATCCATTCTCTTTATGATTATCTCAATTATTTCCACTCAAATCATGGATATCTTACACAAACTCCAATATATTTGTGTTAGAGCTTCGAATCTTCAAGTGATTCTTCAAGTGTTCTTGGGTTGAACACTTCTCTTCTTCAACACTTACCTACTGAAAACACTTAAAATGAGTTCATACCCGTACATTTTCACGTTTTCTCAAGTTTTTATGGGGGGAATACAAGTTAAAATACTTAGAACATAACTACATTTTTCTAACAGCTTTCATCAGAAAAGTTTCACTCCATTCACGGACTGTTTTGGACATCTTAAATATTTTTGTTTTCAAAACTGTTTTAGGTTCATGTAGCTCCACTTCTTAGCTTTAAAATGACTACTTGTACATCTCCATACGATTTTTCTACAATTTATGGTGATTTTTATAAAACTGCCTATCATTTCAAACGTCAATCCGGACCAGTCTGTGATTATGGACTTTTTCACCCAAGTTAGAGGTCATTAAAAATTCTAATGAAAATTATGAACAAACTAGACTCATTTTCCAAACTCTCAGAAGTTACAGAACCTGATTTGGACATTTTATGATTTTTCTACAATTTTTCCAATAAAAGTTATAGAAAAATGTTATTAACAGAAAAACACAATAAATGTCATTTCACCTTGTAACATGTTGATCAAGGTAACCATCGTTATGTGATTATGTGTAGTTGCAATATATGACAAATTTTGTATTCTTACATAGACATACATCAGAAAACAAATGGATTTACACCTTCACAAGTATGACAAATATATATATATATATATATATATATATATATATATATATACGATATTACGAGGCTATATCCATTAAAATATAAACATTGATAAATTATGACAAGTAAGGCTATGCTCATTTCCCACGAAATCAATCGATAAACTATAATAGGTATAGTTTAGGGTTATTCATATAACAAACACAATATTAAAGGTCTTACACTTACAAAAGAGTTATTGCTGCTATGGACGATTAAGATAATCTATAACAAGTATAGTTAAGCAATTATACCGCCACACAAACGAACGCGTTAGTTATAATCGGTATAGTTATGGTAAATACATATTACAAACAAAGTAATAAACTATAATAGGTATAGTTTATGTTTCATCTACCCTAGGAACTTAATTACAAGAAAGGAATTCACCATCACTTTTGATAAGCTATTCATATGCATAGTTCAGGTTCATTAATCCCTATCACTCCCCGGTGAACTATGATATGTATAGGTTACACTCACCATCACCATCACTTTTGATAAGCTATTCATATGCATAGTTCAGGTTCACTAATCCCTATCACTCCCCGGTGAACTATGATATGTATAGGTTACACTCACCATCACCATCACTTTTGATAAGCTATTCATATGCATAGTTCAGGTTCAGTAATCCCTATCACTCCCCGGTGAACTATGATATGTATAGGTTACACTCACCATCACCATCACTTTTGATAAGCTATTCATATGCATAGTTCAGGTTCACTAATCCCTATCACTCCCCGGTGAACTATGATATGTATAGGTTACACTCACCAACATCACCACTTTGATAAGCTATCATATGCATAGTTCAGGTTCACTAATCCCTATTACTCCCCGGTGAACTATGATATGTATAGGTTATATTCACAATAGATTTTTGTATTGTTAGACTTCAACTATGATCGTTGAGCGTATATGCTTGAGTCATACAAGAATTTAGTCTGGATTGGCTTGGAATTGGTGGTGCCCGCCTCATCTCCTGTTCCTTGTTTGGTTGTGGACCTAGGGCGGACCCATTATATTCGACGTTTTATCTAACCTGAATCTTATATAACTTATATATGCTGGACAATTATAGGGGAAATCTACGGGTAAATCTAGAATACATCAACGCATCAAATAGGATTATTCTGTATACACTTAATTAAGAAAATATTGGATTTTCTGGAGATCAAACTCTATCTATTTTAAAAGAGGAACACGGTTTCTACTCCAAACAAAACTCTTATGAACTCACCAACTTAATTGTTGACACTTTTCAAAACTACTTGTATTCTCAGGGAATCAGTGAAACAGGAAAACTTCAGCACTTTGAGGATGGGACGTTAAACCGTCAACAATTTATTTTTGTCATCATATTGTAATTTATTTTGAAACATGTAAACAAATACTTTGGTGTGACCTTTTCAATTATATTTATGATGGTTGTATTTACTTTGAGCACTATTATACATATTGTTGTGATACTGAACATGAAGTCCTCTACCCCTGGACGTTTCCGCCATCCTTGGTTTGGGGGTGTGACAACAAGAGAGGTATGAAATCATCTGCTCTATGATCACAACAAAGATGAAGGATGGTGAACCCATCACGACCCACCTATAGAAAATGCAAAGGTTCGTGGATCGTCTGCTCAAATTCAATGTGAACTTTGATGAGGAGTTGGCTATATATATCATTCTACACTCGTTACCTCCATGTTATGATCAGTTGCGAATTACCTACCATATGAACAAGGAGGGGGTCACTTTGAGTAAGCTTTAGGGACTTTTGAAGACTAAAGAAAGTGGTATTAAAGGTAAAATTGTTATGCCTACTCCTACTACTGCCCCTGTTCTAGCAATCGGGCAAGGTAAAGGGAAGAAGAGGAAGACCCCTTCCAAGGGCACCAAGGGAAAGTCTCTTGATGGCTCGTATTCAAGTGGAACCAAAGGTGGTCCTGCTACTCCCTCTTACAACCCAAAAGATGCACAATGCTTCTAGTGTCAGGAAAAGGGGCACTGGAAGCAAGCTGCTCTAAGCACCTGCAAGATGTTAAGGATGGGAAGGTTAAAACTACCCATGCAGGTATTTAAACTATTATGTCTAGCAACTCGCCACATACTAATTCTTGGGTCCTTGACACAGGTTGTGGAATTCACATTTTTTCTGATATGCAGAGCCTAAAAAGAAGTGAGCATGTGGAGCACAGGAAGATAAACTTAATCATGGGGAATAGGAAAGCATCACCTCTCACCAAGATTGGGGTTTACTCTTTATTGCTTAGTAGTGGGTTAACATTAGATTTAAATAAATGTTGTTACTCGTCTGAAATGGCGATAAATATCATTTCTTTTCATGGCTTGTACAAACAAGGATTTACTTTCTCATTCGATAATGATATTGGTGTTATTAATGTTTTTTACAATGATGTATTTTACATTAAAGCATTACCTTGTAATGGTGTATATGAAGTTATGAATATTGTAGACAACATAGGAAATAATGTATTGCATATTGATTCTTCCGTTAGTTTGGATACAACATCCTTGTGGCATTGTCGTCTTGGACATGTCAACAAGAAGCGCATAGGTCAACTCCAAAAGCCTGGAGTCTTGGAGTCACTTGACTTAAATTCAGATGATAGTTGCGAATATAGTTTACTTGGAAAAATGACTAAGTCACCCTTCACAGGTACTTGTGAAAGAGGTGATCGTTTGTTGGACCTCATACACACAGATGTGTGTGGACCTTTCAAAACCACCACAAGGGACACAAACTGCTTCTATGTGACTGTTACTGATGATTACAGTAGATATGACTATGTCTACTTGATCAAACATAAATCAGAAACCATTGAAAAGTTCAAAGAGTTCAAGCAAGAGGTGGAGAATCAGTTGGGTGGGAAAATAAAGATGCTCTGATCTGATCGGGGTGCTGAGTATCGGAGTATCGAGTTTCTTAACTATCTTAAGCAATGTGGGATTGTCTCCCAATTGACACCTCCTAGGACACCACAGCTGAATTGTGTGGCTGAGAGGCGTAATCGAACTTTATTGGACATGCTTCCTTCTATGATCAGTTAGGCTTCGTTAGCAATTTCTTTTTAGGGTATGCTTTAGAGACTGCTACCCACATCCTTAATCTAGTTCCAACTAAAAAGGTTGCCAAAACACCTCACGAGATGTGGACTGGGAAAGTTCCTACATTAGACCACATCAGGGTTTGGGGTTGCAAGGCTTTCATGAGACGCGAGACTCATGATAAGATCGATCCTAAAAGTGAGCGGTGTATTTTCATCGGTTACCCATAGAAATCCTTTGGTTACCTCTTCTACACACCCAGTGAAAATGTGGTCTTTGTATCAAGGAGAGGAATTTTTCATGAGAGAGAATTCATAAGCCAAGGAAACAGTTGGAGGAAAATTGACCTTGAAGAGCTTCATGAGTCAAGCGGTGAAGGAACCTCAAACACTAGCCAACAACCTGAGGAGGAAACTCCTGTTGAACCAATTGACCAGTCTGTACCTTTGAGGCGTTCCACTAGAGTTAGGAATGCACCTGAGCATTATTAAGGTTTCGATAGTACTGCATAAGGTGATAGATTGATCAGTGATAGTACACTGGTTAATCTGGATGAACCTAAAAACTATAAGGAAGCCATGGCAGGCCTTGAGTCAGCTAAATGGAAAGAGGCTATGGACATCGAGATTCAGTCCATGCATGACAATCAAGTTTGGAACTTGGTTGACAATGTACCGGGTCGTAAGATAGTTGGATGCAAATGGATCTTCAAGAAGAAGACCGACATGGATGGGAAAGTACACACTTATAAGGCGTGACTGGTTGCAAAGTGCTTTACTCAAACTCCGGGAGTTGACTATGATGAGACCTTCTTACCAATAGAGAAGGTTAAATCTATTAGGGTTATGCTAGCCGTAGTTGCTTTTCATGACTATGAAATATGGCAAATGGATGTTAAAACCGCTTTCCTTAATGGAAGATGGCTGATGAAGTTTACATGAGTCAGCCAGAGGGTTTTGTCGATGCAAAGTACCCTAATAGAGTGTGTAAGCTTGAGAGATCCATTTATGGACTGAAACAAGCATCTCATAGATGGAATCTTTGTTTCGATGAGAAAGTCAAAGAGTTTGGCTTTTCAAGAAGTGAGGATGAGTCTTGTGTATATGTCAAGTCTAGTTTGAGTATAGTTAGTTTTTTGGTATTGTATGTCGATGACATACTACTCATAGGAAACGACATCCCAACCTTACAGGATGTTAAGTTCTGGCTTGGGAAGTGCTTCGCTATGAAGTACCATGGAGAAGCTGCCTGTATTCTGGGAATAAGGATACTGAGAGACAGGAGTAAGAGACTAATTGGACTTAGTCAAAGTACTTGGATAAGGTGCTGAAAAGGATTAACATGTAGGATTCTAAATAAGGTGACTTGCCAATCCAGTGTAATGCTAAACTGGGTAAGACTCAGAGTCCGAGTACAATGGCTGAGATAGCTAAAATGAGTCATGTACCATATGTTTCCTCTGTGGGCTCAATCATGTTTGCTATGACTTGTATTCACCCTGATGTGGCCTTTGCTTTGAGTATGGTCATCAGATATCAAGGGAACCCCAACAAGGCTCAGTGGATTGCGGTAATGAAGATTCTCAAGTACCTACGGAGGACTAGGGACCGGGTCCTTACGTTCGGTGGGAGTGATGACTTGAGAGTATTGGGTATAGCGATGCTAGCATTCAGAATGATAGGGAGAATTTCCAATCTCATTCAGGATGGGTCTTTAACCTAAATGGAGGAGAAATTACTTGGAAAAGTTCCAAGCAAGAAACAGTAACTGATTCAACATACGAGTCAGAGTACACAACAGTAAGCGAGACAGAAAAGGAGGCAATATGGCTAAAGAACTTCATTGGAGACCTTGGAGTTGTACAAACTACAAAGGAGCCTATGGAGATTTTCTGTGATAATGAGAGTGCAGTTACTTTAGCCAAGGAACCAATGGATCACAGTAGATCCAGGCACATCGATAGAAAATACCACTTTATTAGACATCGTATAGAAGGACTCCTCGTGGCAAAGAAGATATCATCAAATGAGAACCCGACAGATCCCATCATGAAGGGACTGAATAAGGTTAAGCTTATACAATATACGAGGCGCATTGGGCTGATGGGTGATATTAGTTTTAGTAATTAGATAGCTTTCAAACTTTTAATAGTTGAAATGTAATTGACATTTGATGTTTAAATAATAGGTGTCTTTATTTAGTAGTATGGTATTATCTTGTGTTAATCATTTACTATTGTTTCATTTTGCATGTTTTGACTTCCATAATAATTATATTATTTTAAACCATCCACGGTCGTTTATAATTTGGAAGTAAGTGCTGAAATAAGACTGTCATGAATTGGGTTTGTAGATTTGTCTGAATTCTATTAGACATAGCAATGGTTGCTACAACATTCACGAATGCTCATAAGGTCTGAGTATTGGATTCAACCAATGCTCACTTGTATCACTTCATGGAATTTACCTCGAGTGATCGTGAGACAGTAATATCATATAAGTCTTCAAACCACGAGATATGAGTTATTGGCTATGAGTTGATTGAACATTGATAGTGCGAAACCGCATCAGTAACATGATGTTATAAAATTTGCTATTATGTACAATACCTAGTACAAGCATATGAGTCGGAGTTTATTTGTTCCTTTTAGTCCTTGGAGGATTAAAAGCAATATCTTGGGCCCCTCAATGATTTTGTTTTGACTTATGTGTCGGGCCCGGTCAGAACTAAATTGATGTGTTTGATTAAGTTCTATGTCAAACAAATCGAATATCGGGAAAAAAACTGCTAGACAATAGGTACGACGTTGTTCCATGTATTTTTCTGGCTGATATCTTGAGAAAAGAGGATTATATGGTCACTTATCTTAAAATGGCGCGTTCTAGTTCCACGATACTTTGTAGAGCTACGACTGCTAGTCGGATCCTAAAATCATACGTGCAGCCATAGTTATTAGACTTATCCAAGTGGGAGACTGTTGGATAAGGTGTTTAAGTCCATAACTATATTTGGTGTGTACTTGACCCAGCTTAGCATGGTCCGTTTTGGTTGCATGGCACCGGAACAATTGGATAAACAAAATGAGAAAAGGCACTTGTGATTTGTTAATATAATATAAGTTCTAATATATTAAATCATATTATTTAATTAGTATTAATGAAGAATTAATTTGGAATTAATTTTGTGATCAAAAGAGACTAATTAAATATACGGGGATTGATTGTGTAAATCATTCATTCTTATATAGAAGGCTTATGACCCATGATTCATTGTATTGGGCTAAAACCCATAGGGTGATCCATGGATGCTCCATGGAGGTTAAAACCCATGGATCATGGAGGAAATGAAAATTCATGCACATTAGGCTTTGCATGTTGTAACCCTACAGGTGACACACTATATAAAGGACCTCATAGCAAGCAAAATCGGCCACTAGACATACAAGTGAGGGCTAGCCAAATTTTTGAGTAAAAGTGTTCTTCTCTCAAGTTATTCCAGTAGGTGTGGTGTTGTGTGAGACATTTGAAGCATCACACTTGGGGTGCTAGGCTCACAAGGTCTTAAGGAATCAAGCTACAAGAAAAGGTATGTCATTCTACTAGTTTTTATATTACATATGCCTTATGATATGCTAGTTAGGATGAAACCTTGGAAAAAATCAAATTTGCATGCATAATAGTGAAAACATAGATCTAAGGTTTCTAGGGTTGCATGCAAACCATAGGAGTGTTAGAATGCTCAAAACCCATCACTGACCCCCAGTCTTAGAATCAGCGGTAATAGACCGCTTTGGAGCTTCCCTCAACTGCAGCTTAATCTCCAACTCACGCCGCCTAGCGGCCTCTGATTGGGATGAACCAATAATCATGATTGGGATGAACCAAGTGGTAGAGATTGTAACAAGGTTTCCAAAAATATGAAGAACACTGAAATCCAAGTTATAACGAAGAAGTTATCACCAATCGAAAATCTGCGACAAAACCAGCAAAACACTATTCAGTGTAAAAACGGAAATTTCAATAAAAGGCTTCTTAGCCTTAACAATCTAAATGAAAGTTGGATTTTATATTAAATCGACAGCTTTCTTAAAAAGAACGCCAAAATCTGACTTCCTGTGAGGAAGTTATGATTTTTCTAAGTTTTAGTATAGCAGTGTACAACTAAAAAACTCGAAATAAAGATCGAGTGGTTTTTAGCCGACACAACCTAAACGAGATTTGAAGGTCTCGTCATTAGTACTAAAACGGTAAAAAGAAAGACAAAAACGGATTTTCCTGTCAAGGTCTGTTAAAAATAATAATATTAAAAATAAATTCAAAATTAGCGGATGACGTCTAAATAAAAGTCATAGAATATAAATGCACCTCATGTAGATAAAGAACGTCAAAAATATAGTTTGTATGCAAAAGTTATGAATTGCAGAAATTTTTGGCTCAAAAACTGAAAAAATCGCATAGTCACCCTTCTGCCACGTCACCCTCGCATGTGATCCTCCACGCGTCGTCTTCTGATTGGACCGCAGCCTCGCATGGCACCCGCTGATTGGTCTGAAGTCGTCATCCTCCTTCCTCATTGGACTGAAGTTCGGTCCACTTAGAAACCTCCATCTGTCCGACACTCACACGTGACCTTCATAGGAGCTGCCGCGTGTCCTACTGACTCACCTCCTCGCCTCGCCACCTGCCTGCTGAGTCAACCTTCGGACCACACCCTCACACCCCTATATAGAGGGTGCGAGACTTCTCGGATTTGAGAGGTTTTTCACCACAAATTTCACCATCTTTTACCTTTACACCCCCTAGACTTTCTCACCACCCCCCAAGGCCCCAGTATCGTGTCTATAGCCCGAAGCAAGCCCCGGAGCCCCAAAATTCTCAAGAAGTTAACCTTTCTCCAGTCGAAACTCTGCCCGATTTGAGCCATTTTCTCATTAAACAAACTCCTTTTCGGGAAATGAAACGCTGCCCGAATCACCGCTTATCAAAGTGAGTTCATACCCCTATAATTTACCTTTTTAATGGTTTTTAAATGCTTTTTAGTGGGGGGATACAAGTTTAACACTATTAAATTGTGTTAATAACTATATGTGATAATCATCACACAAAGAGTTTACGTATGCTTTGAAGAATTACCAAATACATCCAAAATGACTTAAATCCATGTTAAATCTTTGAAGTCATGTAAACTCCGTTAAATTCTTTGAAAAATGTTTTATAAACTATTTCAAATTATAAATGCCAGAATCATGTTTATATATGTATAAATATATAAATTACATTTGAAGGGCTAAGGACTAATGAATTATCTAATTTCATTTTCCTTGTTTGGATGTGGAATTAAGGCGGTGTTATTTGTCCGAAGGTCGTTTCCTTCTTAATTATATATATATATATATATATATATATATATATATATATATATATATATATATATATATATATTATACATACATGAATATAAAAGGTTACTTCATTCGATATCATTACCTTTGTATCAGAATGAGCAAATGTGTTCATCCATGAGAAATCATGCTAATCAGATAGAGCATATAAATTATAATAGGTATAATTTATGATTCAAAACTAAATATACAATTATGATTCACATTCCAAGGAAAGTGCCAACAATTCATTTACCAATATCAGGATATGTAAAATACTTTTAGTATATGGATAATATATTAAAGACGTAATAATATATCATATCGGGTTTGCATTAACAAGGTTACAATACAACGTACCAGGGTTAGCAATCATGGGGTAATAATACATCGTAATCTCGTTGAAACAATAAATTTGTGAGACTCTTCATGGTGTACTTACCTAAATACTACCTTAAGTCCTGACTTATTAACCAGAATCTCCTGGAGGGAGAGCGTGAATTTGTGTATAGATTTATACAGGACTGATAATCCCGCACCTTCACTTTTTGCTACAGTTTGGCCGGCAGGCCTAGGGTGACGAATGTCATATCGTTTCCGACGCCTGAAGAACGTCGCATCAGGAACATCAGTCATATTAGTATGGTTAATAGAACTCACATGGATAAACAACGAGTGAATTACTAAGTAATATACTTCTCTTAAAACAGTAAGAAAACATAATTACATTCCGACCAAATATACCTTCTGTATTTTTTACTTACATTAAAAGCTATGTATCCTGAAATCAAGTATGGTAATTATACTTGTACTTCTGGTTTTGAACATTTAAAACCACGAGGCAGTATTCTGGATAATATAATATTTTCCAGGATTAATACCAAGGTTTTTACTATAGAACAGATATAACTAAGAATACTTTTTCAAATGAAACAGTTTATGGGATTAAACCACTTATACAAAGGAAACAGTTTATGGGATTAAACCACTTTTACAAATGGAACGGTTTATGGGATTAAAACACTTTTAAAATGAAATGATTTATGGGATTAATATACTTTTATAGATGAAACGGTTTATAGGATTAAACTACTTTTAAAATTGGAACTTAATCGTTCACACTCTGTAAACTAGTATAACATAAAGGACATTGAGTGGTTAATTCTATAATTTTTCTTAGTTTTTCATCAGATTTATACATAAGTAATATCCGATTGACAGTGAAATGTGTGACTTCCGCCTTACTTCCTGTTCCTTGTTTGGTTGTGGGTTTAGGGTAGATACACCCGTTTAACTGTCCATTCGATATTAGGTTATATATAATTAGTATAAACTAAGTAATTGTTGAGGGAACTATTGAGGTTATCAGTTTATCACCTCAGGAAATATAGGATTCTTAAAGGAACCAACGAACTTTTCCAAGAACTTAGAGTATACTTTATAGAACTAAAATACTTATGAGCTCACCAGCTTAAATGCTGATCTACTCTCTTTTCAAATTAACTTGTATTCTTAGCAATCCAGTAGACAGGTGCACTCCCGAAGCTTTTGAGAAGACTACCTTGTACCGTACCGCGACTCTTGTCTTCTACTGTACCTACTTTAGTGTTTGAATATGTAATGTTTGAACACTTATGTAAAACTTATACTTATTAATGCAATGGTTGTTTGTACTTTGATTACTATATTGCATGTGTTGTGATACTTACCTAAAGTCCTCCCCTAACGTTTCCACCGTTCTGGTATGGGGGTGTAACCGATTGGTATTAGAGCATTGTTTATAGTGAACTAAGTATATCAGTCATAAAAGATATACAACTATAAACCCATTGGGATAAAAACACTTTGACCAAGAGTTATACTTCAAAAAAATAACAATGGTTTATAAAAGTATAAGTACATGCAGAATATATATACTAGAATGAGTATCACAAAAGGAATAAAACAAAAGTATTTGGATGTTGGACATTACAATTAAACATGGATAGTAATGTAATCATATCTAGGATCAATATAGCCTGATCAACTATATTCAGTTGAGATATGACCAACATGTGTTTGGGAGTGATTGTAGTGTTGCAATAAGTCTAAAACATACCTACGTACCAAAACAATTCTAGAAAAAAACATATAGGTTAAAATACTATAGGAGTATTTGGGTGCTATAACAAGAAAACTGAAAACTTATCAACTTCTTATATCTAGAAGTCCAAGAATCAAATTTATAATTAAAATACCATGGAAGTATTTTAAATAAACTTTTGGGAAATGTTAAAAAGGTCTTCTCTGATAAATCTATAATTACTAAGTCGATAAGTTAAGGTTATAGATCGCCGAGATTTTAGAGACTTAGAATAGGTGATTTTCACTCTACTTCCTTTTCCTTGTTTGGATGTGGTTTTAGAGTAGGATTACTTATTCAAAGGTCTATTTGATATGGATTATATATAATCAGTAGACACCATGTGATTATAGAAGGACCACAAAGAATCACCTTCGTAAAAATTTAAATTTTCTCATAGATTCTTTAGTAATTCCCGTTCTCATATAAACCCCTTAGATAGATACTTGGGCAATCAATAGAAGAGTCAAGGAGGATCCAACATAATTTCATTAGGAGAATTCAGAGAGATAAACGTATGAGACGTAAAGAAAGTATAGAAATAATTTAGTGCCCTTACCCTATTAAGGACACCAATTAGAGATTCCTATGAACTTCCGAGATTCAAAATCTTCATTACGAAATAATGGGGATCAGTATCAGAAACGGAAGTAAGACAGCTCGGGAATTCAATATACCTACAGTGGAGAAGGACATCATATAGATACTAGGAGAGACCAACTCATTACCACCCATAATAGAACTAAGAACGGAGGAAAACCACACATGATTCATGTGAAGTGTTTAAGCACCTTTTCATTTAAGTAATAACTAATAAATAATACAACCTAGTGAGTTAGTGTTTACATTAATCACATTAGGCTTTGAGCTTATCTTCTTTTCCTATCACGGCTAATAACAATAAATCGGATCACGAAATCTCAATTGATAGTGATTACTTCTCAAATTCATAAGTCTATTTTATGTAGACACTCTTATGAATTGTTTTCAAATATTTTTTAAATTTGGGAAAACGATATCCACCAATCGAAGGTAACTTTGTTTGTATGACACTTGCTGCAGTCAACACCCCATCAGCCCTGTTATTCCAGCACCAACCACGTTGTACTTAGGAAACCTCCCACACTGCAGCAAGTGCCACTACCATCATCGTGGAGGTTGTCGAGAGCTGCATTGCAATAGATGCAACATGAAAGGGCACACTGCTCGCATTTGTAGAACCCCGGTTGAGTTCATCACTTCCACTACCAATGTTGAAACCATTCCAATATGTCACCTTTGTGGTGAAATAGGAAATTATAAGAGGGACTATCCAACAGAGAATAACAACAAGGGAGC
The DNA here is from genome assembly GCF_051521515.1 of Lactuca serriola. Classification (NCBI taxonomy): domain Eukaryota; kingdom Viridiplantae; phylum Streptophyta; class Magnoliopsida; order Asterales; family Asteraceae; genus Lactuca; species Lactuca serriola. The sequence goes on along the minus strand of NC_136412.1, from coordinate 159,490,098 downwards.
AGGAGGAAATTGACCCCATTGCATGGGAAGGTATCAAAGAACCCTGCTATACTTTTAGTACGCTCCCAAACCCCAGTAATTATCTATAATTATGATTACTCTCCCGTTCAAATTAAATCACAACATTCATATTAAATTTGAAACCCTAATAGCTAAGCTATGATGACTTAATGTATACATAAGAGTCATTTATAATTAAGATTTGTAGACTTAGAGTGAGTAATCCCGCCTCATTTCATGTTCCTTGTTTGGTTGCGGATTTAAAGCAGGGTTGCTAAATCAAAGGTCTTACCAATCTTAATTATACATGACTTGTATACACCAAGCGATTATAGAGAGATCTAGTAAGGATCATTCATGAAAGTTCAAATTATCAGAATCCTCGTATTGGTAGTACCCACCAATTTCGAATCAAAAAGGGGATTCGTAACAGTAATAACAAAATAAAATCAGAAGTGTTGAAAATTTAGGTACATATGATGGTTCATCATCCTAGTAATCATTCCTCCTATAAAGACTTAATATCTATTTCATTGAGAAAATTCTGACATCCTCATTCGACATGGTTTGGCTTGGCCCTTACCATGTGAAAATTCTTATGATGTGTAACAGAACTTTTTCCTTAATCAGCAATAAGGTGAAATTTTTTCCAATCCATAACGCAAACTCTTAGGTTGTCTCTCATTTGAAAACTTCAGAAGTACCCATATGAAAGGTACCACACCTTTCTAGCCTACTCAGTAGACAAGAAACTTCAAATGAAAAGCACTTAAGTAGTCTTAGAAGTTATTAACCACCAAAGTACCCCAATAGATCTATATGGAAATCATTATACCATAGGTCAAGTTCAAGAGACTAAGAGTTCATTAGGTTAATCTATCGCTGCTAAGCGTATACACGAGAATGATATATAATTTAGACTTCACAAAATTAAGGATGGGTAATTCCGCCCTATCTCATGTTCCTTGTTTGGTTGTGAACCTAGGGCATAGTCACCCATCCGAACGTTTTGTGAAATCTAAATTATATACGAATTGAATACACGAGGTGATGGTGGCTAAGCTATGTATGAGTCCAATCATGAACGTCGGTGCAAAAGTCTGCATCATGTATTATACCAGCAGGAATTCGACATGAGAACATGACAGTGGCTCGAACTACTAAATGACTATGAATTCGAAATTCTTTATCATCCCGACAAAGCCAATATAGTAGCTGACACCCTAAGTCGGAAAGAATACTTAGGTCATAGAGCCAATCATTGGCTATGATAACCCATTTAAATCTGTCCACACAAAGTAAGAAGGCTCAACAGGAAGCCTTGAAACCAAAAAATGTGGCAAGTAGAGAAGATAACTAGAATGTGTGAGTGCACGATATTTCGATATCTATTATCTCCCCTAAGATAATAGAATCATCTCCCAGTTCAGGCAGTCATTTCAGAAATCTATGGGAACTAGAGTAGTCTTGGGCATATGTGATCGACTATGGTAAAGTATGGGATAGTTACCAATTAGTTGAGTCCTTTATCATGTTATCATTTAAGTTGCTCCATTCGAAACCTTCTATGGTCGCAAGTGCAGATCCTATCTACACGGGACTAAAATTGGTGACACACAACTAGTTGGAGGTCCAATTTCCAAATAGCGCCCTCGCTGGACTGGAATTATTCCAAGAAACTACCAAAAAGAGAATACGAATCAAGAAGCGACATAAAGCTTCCAGAGTTAATCAGAGAAGCTACAACTTCAGTAAAAGGAAATCCTTGGAATTCTAGGTTGATGACCTTGTCATATGAAGGTCTCGCCCCGAAATGACATGATACGCTTGAGAAAGCATTGAATACTAAATCCAAGGTATATAGGACCATTTGAGATTCTTACTAGAATCGATCTTGTACTTATAAACTTAAAATACCACAAAAACATAATAAAATTCATCCCATCTTTCACATATCTAATCTAAAGAGGTGTCTATCCGATGAAACACTTGTTATTTCACTCAATGAAATCAAGTTAAATAAAAGTCTACACTTTGTAGAAGAACCAACGAAACCATGGATAAGGAAATCTAAATAACCAAGCAAAGTCTTATCCCGTTAGTGAAGGTTCGCCGAATTACAAACCGGGGACCTGAATTCACTTGGGAAAGGGAAGATTAGACCTAGTCCATGAGCATCAATTTAGACTTAATTTCCGGACGAAATTCCCTCTAACGGGGGGATAATCTGACACTAGTTAAATTTAGCTCAAAAATTAATTGATCAATAATCATGATTGGGATGAACCAAGTGGTATAGATTGTAACAAGGTTTCTGAAAATATAAAGAACACTGAAATCTGAGTTATAACGAAGAAGTTATGACCAATCGAAAATCCACGACAAAACTGGCAAAACGCTACTCAGTGTAAAAACGGAAATTTCAATAAAAGGCTTTTTAGCCTTAAAAATCTAAATGAAAGTTGTATTTTATGTTAAATCGAGAACTTTCATAAAAAGAAAGCCAAAATATGACTTCGTATGAGGATGTTGTGATTTTTCTAAGTTTCAGTATAGCAGTGTACAGCTAAAAAACTCGAAATAAAGATCGAGTGGTTTTTAGCTGACACAACATAAACGAGAATTGGAGGTCTCATCATTAGTAGTAAAATGGTAAAAAAAGACAGACAAAAACGGATGTTGGATGAAGAAGTTATGAATTTTTAACGAATTTTCCTGTCCTAGTCTGTTAAAAATAATAATATTAAAAATAAATTCAAGATAAGCCGACGAAGTCTAAACGAAAGTCATAGAATATAATTTTACCTACGCGTGCATATAAAGAACGTCAAAAATGGAGTTTTATGCAAAAGTTATGAAATTTTGAAGTTTATGATTCAAAAACTAAATATACAAGTATGATTCACATTCCAAGGAAAGTACCAACAATTCATTTACCAATATCAGTATATGTATAATACTTTTAGTAGATGGATAATATATTAAAGACGTAATAATACATCATACCGGGTTTGCATTAACAAGGGTACAATACAAAGTACCAGGGTTAGCAATCATGGGGTGATAATATGTCACAACTAGAAATTTTGTGTCTTGTAATCACTACACTCAAGTAAAATGTAGAATCAAAAACTTAAGAGCATGTATGATGCTTACTCTATGACAACAAAATTTCAATCCAATACACCATACAAGTACTACAAATAGTCAACAAGCAATTGGAAACCCGAGAAGTTCTTGTTTAGGTCCATTTTGGACTAGGACTTCCTTATTGGACTCAATGGACCAATAAGCTTCCAATTTGACTATCATGGGATTAGAACCTTTAAATGGGCTCTAATTGGACCTAATTCCATTTAATTCAATATTTTGGGCCATATTGGGCCTAGAATGAGATAGATTAATTATATGAACCATTTTGGATCATAATTAACCTAATCTAACCTAATGGGTCATAAAAATCATATTTATATTTTTTTTTGGGCCAAAAATCATCCAACCTAGCTATAACATGGGCTTAAGGGCAAAAAGCCCAAAAATCTCCTCTCACCTTCCCCATTCTCGGCCCAAGCCCAAAATAAGAGGAGAGTTGACTTTGTGAGTGACACCTCACAATTATTCAAGGGACTTCCATGCTAGAGGACTCATACTTCCATGCACCATCCTTTCATACTTCTCTCTTTTCTCCTTTCATCTTGATTCTCGGTCGATCCCAAACACACACACACACATAATTCTCCCACAAATCTCTCAAGGAAACTCCCTCCACTCTTCATCAAGATCTCGAATTTTAGAAGGTTTTTCAAGAAGATATTTCCAAAAATTCTTCATCTAAGGTAAGATTATGCTTGGATCTATGATCTAGATTCTTTTTTTATCAAAAATCTCTTTCTAATCCGTGCAAAAATCATAATCACTCTCTTAGAAACTCCTTATGATCGAAATCAACAAGGGAAGACTTGTTAGAGCCGAAAACAACATCAAACTTCTTCCAATCTTCTCCAAAACCGAAACCCAACTCAAGGTGAGCTTCATACCCCCTGTTTTTCGGTTTTTATAAGTTTTGTGGGCGGGGGGGGGGGGGGGGGATACAAGCAAATGTCTAGATCTATGAGTATATGTATGCTTTGTATGATTTCTATGTTTATTTACATGTTCTTATGTGATTATGGTGTTGAATCTAGTCAAAAAGTCCTTAAAACCGAGATTTGCATTAGGATGTATGAAAGAAGTATAAAACATATTATTAGACTCAAATAATTTTTAGAAAAATAACCAAGTTGGTTAATATGAATTCCTTGGGCTAAAAGTCCCATTTTTGGACTCAAAATGTTAAAAATATAAGGTTAAAGGGCCCAAAATGACAAAATACAAATTCTGATGGATGAAATGAGTCAAAGCAGTTTCAACAATGTATTTTTCTAGAAATATTCTCTTTGAAGGATTAAATGTGAAATTTTTAAGCATAATGGGCAAAAAATGAACTTTTCGGCCCAATAAAGCCCAAATTGCGAGATTTTCAAATTAGACGGGCTGAAACTGTATTTTTCTGTAAAACAGGGGACTACTAGTGCTCCAAGTCCATTTCAAGGGTCAAAAATGCTTTTCATATTTAAAAGGGACCAAAGATGCAAAAAATTTCTATTTTGGGCCAAAAGTGTAAAAATTGCGAAAATAAGGGTTTCAGCCCAGAAAAATTTCATTTGAGGGATTAAAACTGTTTTTCAAATAACTTTGAGCTGAAAAATACCTTTTCTACAAGTTTTGATACTAAAGTGTCAAGAAAAATGGTTTAAGGACTAAAATAGAAATTCTTTTATACAAAGTGTCAAAAGTGTAAATTTATTCAAAAGAAAGGGGCTGAAAAATGTAAAATTCTAATGTTTTAAACAATAAATCCGACATGATGTAATACTAGTACCTCGACTATCGGCTAAATATAATACACCTTCAACACAAAAAATCGTTATCAAACGAATTGATTCGGTCTCGAATCAATAACGAATCCGAAATTACTAACACGACGATACTTCAATACACACGCGGAAATCTCGGGAATTCAATAGACACGCGGAAATTTCGGGAAGTCAATACACACGTGGGAATACACCAGACGTCGATACACCGTCTTTGGGCCCGAAAGTTTCAAATCGTGCTTGTTGGGCCTAGCTAGCCCAATGACATGATCTTTAGGCCCAAAGGAAACTCGCTTACATGTAGTTGGGTTTTATATGACCTAATTCCGTGTAAAAGGACTTTTACAGGCTTTGTGCTATTGGACCCCAAGGGTCCTCTCGTGCAGCTAGTAAAGTCGAGAATTCACCAAATGCGAATCGGGCTAAGGGCCCTTCGCATTCACAATAGCGTTGAACGACTTATGGAAAATATCGGGGGCTTCGCACCCTCTTTTCCTCCTCGGTTGTGGGGCTATGAGAAGTCCGGGTGATTGGATTAAGTGAATAGTGCGAACGACGCCTAAGGGATCGTTTGTATAGTTGTAAACTAGTCATTTTCATTAATGTGCGTTTATAACAATTCACAATCCATAATTAATCCAACGTCACCGGGACTCAACGAATACACCCGTCGCAACGAAATAACAAAATATAAATCATTTGATACACCTACGAGTTACATACCGAGTTTTACAAATTGTACTTTTACATCTATAGAAACAAACAAGCATACTTACGGATCTCCACCCTTTTTATACTATGCTCTTTTTAGAAAATATCGGATTTTCTGGTGATTTTCAAAACAATACAAACCACTATATTTCAAACATTACTTATGAACTCACCAACATTTCATATGTTGACGTTTTTTTCAAAATACTTGTATTCTCAGGTGACAGGTAAATCGAAAAAGGAAAAATGTACTCAGTAACGTCTTGCTGTTGTTTTAATTAGTATCAAACAATTTACTTTTGGGCATGTAAACGCTACCAGTTGTAATATTTCAATGCTTCGTAATGTATGATGTTATGTTTCATGTATATTCATTGTGATGGTATTCAATTGAGTCGCAATAGCCCTCAGACGTTTCCGCCGTCTGGTTCGGGGGTGTGACAGGTTGGTATCAGAGCTCTGTTTATAGTGAACTAGCATATCTAACCATACATTGATATGCAACGATAAACCAAAAGAGGGAGTAACACAACTCTGAACAAAACAAGTAAAATACAACAATAAAATACCTTTTCTTGCATTAGGAATAAGGAACATAACGCCGAACCAAACAAGATAATGCTAGTATTTTGGTTAATTTAGGACTGTTCTTAGTGGTACCAAGGAGTGGATGTAGCCTGATCAACTACATTCTCTCCAAAGTATAACTAACACACGTTCTGATGAGATCGTGATAGCTAGGGAACCTAAAACTATACCCCTTTATCACTAAAAAGAGAACGCCTGCTTAGTCTGTACAATAGTTGTAGCATCCTAGGAATAATGTTAGCATATATACATAGTCACGCAGACAGCATGGCTGGTTTTCATCACCCCGGAGACCCTTATTTCCCTAATAAGAGGAATAACGGATGGTTAGAGGAAGAGCCTGAGGAAGACCCCGAAGAGGAATCTGACGGGGAACCGGAGGCAGGAGTCGAGGGCGAGCCTGCCGAACTAGAAGAAGACGAAGTGAACTTCGAGGAGGAACCCGATGACAGTGAAGGGGGTGATTTAGACGCGGAGTCTGAAGTCATCAACCCCCCTTACCCGATCAGGGTGCCTGCTTACCGTGTGGGCCCCACTGGTCCTACCCCTCCCTGGGTATTGATCTTTGGAGATGGAGCAGACAGTAGGGATAGCGACCACCGTTCGGCATGTCGCGCGAGTTCTTTGACCTGAGGGATGGAGGAACGGCCGACCGAGCCCTACCGGTCATGGTGAGGCGATTACGGAACACTGGCGATCTTGCTCAGGGCACTGCTGATCAGGTACGCTAGTTGTGGACTAGGGTCGAGCGTGCGGAACAGGAGACACGTGACGTCCTTTGGGAGTTCCACATGAGGCAGGTAAGGTGGGAGTCTCGACTCCAGGACGTAGAACGACTAGTGGCTCGTCTTCAGGGAGCATCCACATCCTCGGCACCACCTCCGGACGCAGCTCATCGCGGTTAGGGATAGACTTATCTTAGTAGGTCATTAGGAACTATGCTATGTACCCCGACTCTATGTTTAAGTGACTACACTACTCATAGAGCCGTTATGTTGTCGAACTAGTGTCACTCATGTATGCTTTTACGAGCAAATTTTCATGTATCAAGTGCGGATAATATTAGCAAACTTTTGCGTGCTTTGTTAGGATATTACAAATTGCTATGTGTTGAGAATCTATGATTGTATGTTAAATGGTAGGAGTGTTTAAGTTCGTACCTTGCACCTAGTTAGTAGGGTCACATCCTCCCAGAAACCCCAAACACTCAACATCTTTCCGTTTCATGACAGAAAGATGCCTTGCCGACCTACTCGCGGAAACCCTGGACCAACCCCACCCGAAGTTGACTCCACTTCATTCCAGGCGGCCGTGTCTGTTGCGGTCACCGCAGCTATGGCACAAATTCACCAAGGGAACAACGGAGGAGGCAACGGGCAAGGGGCAGGGAGTTCGAACAACGGGATGAATCAAGGACCCACCAAAACATGTACCTAGAAGGACTTCACAAACACCAAACCACGAACTTTTAACGGCACTGGAGGAGTGATCACTCTGAAGCGATGGATTGAGAAGGTGGAATCGGTATTTGAGATATGCGATTGTCCTGAGGAGATGAAAGTGAAGTTCGCAGCCTGCACTTTTGTTGATCAAGCGCTCACTTGGTGGAACGGACACGTGGAAGCCATGACACTCCCTGTACCCAACTCCATGCCGTGGTCGGAAATGAAAGAAATGTTGATGGCTGAATACTGCCCACGAGGTGAGATTCAGAAAATGGAGCAAGAGCTGTGGAAGCTCACTATGCAGAATGCGAATATTGATGCCTACATATCAAGATTTAGTGAACTATCTCTGTTATGCCCAGGTATGATCACCTCGGAAGGAAAGCAGATTGAGCGATTCATTTGGGGACTAACATCACAAATCCAAGGAAATGTGATAGCTGCAAACCCCGAAACATATGACAGTGCAAAAAGATTAGCGAAGAAGCTGTATGACCATAAGAACAAAAAGGGTAAGAAGCCAGCGGAGACTGAGGGCAAGAAGGAAGGTGATGGAAAGAAAGGGAAGAACAACAAGAGGAAGGGGCGTCAGGGGCCTGAGACCTCTAAGAAGCAGCAGACAGTGCTGCCACCGCACCGGTTCCAGCCACACCACATGCTCCAGCCTCAGCTGCTTCAAATCCTCCCAGACCTTATTCTGGTAATCTTCCCAAGTGCAACAAGTGCGGTTTCCATCACAATGGAGAATGCAAGGAGTTGCAGTGCACCAGTTGTAATCGAAGGGGACACACGGCGAGGTACTGCAGGACCTACCCTCCCCATAACAAACAACAAGGAAACAGCAACAACAACAACAATCGCAACAACAACAACAACATCACCACCGGCGGCAACAATGCAGGGCGTAGCCACACCTGCTATGGGTGTGGGAGGACTGGGCATTTCCGCCGAGATTGCCCTAACAACAACAATCCCGGAAACGGAGGAACAGGAAGGATGCTGACCATGGGACAGGGAGAGGCGATTCAGGACCCCGCTGTTGTTACCGGTACGTTTCTCCTAAACCACACTTATGCATGCATCCTATTTGACACCGGAGCAGAGCGAAGTTTCGTGAGCAATAGATTTAAGCATTTATTAAAACAACAATGCCAGAAGCTCAATGAAACCTTTACGGTGGAAATGGCCAATGGGAAAACCAAATCCACCGGGGAAATCTACATCAGATGTACCCTAACCCTAAACCAACACGTCTTTCGAATAGACTTAATGCATATGTCCATTAGGAGTTTCGACGTGATTATTGGCATGGACTGGTTAAGCCCCCGCCATGCTGAAATTATGCGTCACGAGAAGGCCGTTCGCCTTCACCTTCCCAATCACGAAACCCTACTAATTTACGGAGACAAACCTAGCATGAACCTTCGCCTCATCTCGTGCATCCAGGCACGAAAACATCTACTAAAGAACAATTTGGCGTTCCTGGCTCACATAGTGGATAAAACCAAGGAAGAGGTTAACGTTCATGACATTCCCATAGCATGTGAGTTCCCAGACGTGTTTCCTGAAGATCTTCCAGGAGTACCCCCAGAGAGACAAGTGGAGTTCCGAATTGACCTCGTTCTAGGAGCAACTCCTCTCGCTAAATCACCCTATCGGTTAGCTCCTGCTGAAGTGCAAGAATTGTCCAGCCAACTTAGTGAACTCTTGGACAAGGGATTCATCCACCCTACTTACTCGCCATGGGGAGCTCCTGTCCTCTTTGTCAAAAAGAAGGACGGATCTTTTAGAATGTGCATCGATTACAGAGAGTTAAATAAACTCACTGTTAAAAATCGCAACCCACTCTCACGAATCGATGATCTATTTGACCAGCTCCAAGGAGCTAGTTATTTTTCTAAGATAGATCTACGGTCCGGATACCACCAACTCAAATTCCGAGAAGAGGATATTCCAAAAACCGCTTTCCGAACTCGTTACGGACATTATGAATTTTTCGTAATGCCCTTCGGTCTATCAAATGCCCCTGCCGCATTTATGGATCTGATGAACCGAATCTGTCGACCATTCTGCGACAACTTTATCATTGTCTTCATTGACGACATCCTCGTCTATTCCCGAAGCAAAGAAGAGCATGGCCAACATCTCCGACAAATCCTAGATACTCTGCGATCGGAAAAGCTACACGCAAAACTCTCCAAGTGTGAGTTCTGGCTCTGGAGTGTGAACTTCCTAGGTCATGTAGTTAGCCAAGATGGAATTCATGTGGATCCCTCTATGGTCAAAGCTGTTGAAGGATGGGCAATGTCACACCCGCAAACCTGAACGGCGGAAACATTCGGGGGCGGATGACTTCATGTGGTAACGTAACAAATGAATACATAGTAAAGAAAGCAATACAACCATCATATATATAATTGAAAGTTTACATTTGTCAAAAGTTACATGTTCAAAAACAATTACAATATGATGTCAAAATACGAGATTAAACTGGCGCCGCAACATCCCTTCATCAAAAGTATAACGAATACCTGAAATTACTGATTTCCTGGGACATACAAGTAATTTTGAAAGAGTAGATCAGCATTTAAGCTGGTAAGTTTCATGAGTATTTAAGTGACAATGTTTGTATGAAATGAAATGTTTTGTCTTTGTTTGTTTGCTTCTAGAAAATCCTATATTTTCTACTAGTATAAAAGTAGCCTTCACACTCACGACCAATGTTTGTTTCAAAAATGTATGTAAGTGTAAAATAACCAATGTGTATGAAAAACCTTGTAAATCAATGCATTTTTAATACCCCATGTGAGTTTTATAACCATACTATTGACTCGAAATGCCTATACACAACGTTCTTCAGGCGTTGGAATGTTATGACGTTTGTCACCCCAAAAGGTGGACTGCAGCTAACAGTCAGGGCGCGGGTTGTCAACCCCGTATGGATCTATACACAAACACCATGCTCCCCCTCCAAGGGATTCTGTTATATAATACAGGACTTGAAATGTGTACTCGAACGTACATGAAGTTAGTGTCTCACAAAACCGTGGTATAAAAACAGATCTACTTGTTAAAGTGTTACGTTTGTTCTTGTATACAAAAGTGACTTCTTGAAATTCATGTTTCTAGTACATAAGAGTTAGAAATTTGTTCGTAAAACTATATTTATTATAGTTTTCTAAAAGTGTGTCTCGTTTTTTTATAAATACCTAGAAAATGAATCATTTGTTATGAAAGCATAGATTTTTGGTGTAGAGTCTATGATAAACAAGTATACATATAATCTAAGAAAAGTTTAGTTTATACATGCATTTACAACAATTTATATTTCAAAAGATAGAATGCTATTTTAACATATGTTATATATATGAAAGTTCCTTATAAAGTTTGTAAATCGCATGTGATTTGGATATACGAAAGCATATAAAAGAGTTCTTTATGTAACACACGATAATACTCGTGTGTTTTACTTGTAATCCCCCCCTTGAAAGCATATAAAAGAATTTATAGAACATTTAAAAGGTAAATTAAGGGGTATGAACTCACTTGAAAGTTTGAAGATAGCAAGATGGAAAATCGGGCAGAGTTTCATCTCGGGAAACGGATTTTTCTCGGGATTCTCGGGAATCTCGGGAGTAAAATCGACCCTCGGGACTTCAGCAAAAAGACCAGAGCTTCGCGTTTGAACGGGCATGGAAAACGAGGCAATATCGTGAGAGAAAGGAGAGAAATGAGCATTTTTCTCGGAAGCCTTCGCATGCTATTTATAGGGGGTGTCTGAGAAGCCTTGTACGCGGGGCGTACGCTCGTACGCGTACGTCATGCATGACCGAAGCCTCGACTGCCTCGGCTTCGGATGGGATGGATCAGACTGGTGGGTTCAGATGGGATGGCGGGTCAGACGGGTCGGTCGGACGGGCGGGTCGGACGGGTCGGTAGCCTCGCATAGGGCGACGTGGACGATCAGAGGCCAAGGCCCTCGGGTACGCAGGGCGTACAGGGGTACGCAGCGCGTACCTCGGATGAGGACGCTGACTCCTCTTTGGATAATGTTTGATTTTTGAATTAAATAAATATATAATTTATTTAATAAACTTCAAAAAGTCATATATTCTTCATACGAACTCCGTTTTCGATGGTCTTCATATCCCCGCGTAGGTGAGACTACGCTCTACACTCCGTTGGCAAATTCCGAAATTATTTTTATTATTTATTTTATAACTCATCGTGTTTAAGGAATTTCTTCAAAAATTCATAACATCTTTATCTGACGTCGGTTTGTGCCAAACTTTTTACCGCTGAAATACCATTGTCGAGACCTTCGATTCTCATTTAGGTCATTCCGGCCAAAAGTCACTCGACCTCCGATTCGAGTTTTTAGCTGTCTGTTGCTAAGATGAACTTGGAAAAATCATAACTTCAATATACGAAGTCGGATTTGGGCGTTCTTTTTACGTACGATAATGGTTTAAAAACATTTAAACATAGAAGGAATTTAAATAGAATTATTTGGACATTTTATTATGAAATTTAATTTGATTAACTCAAAAGTGGTTACAATACTTGACCTTTTAGGTCATTACAAAGAGTTGAAGTATCGGGTTGTCATATCATCCCCCCGTTAGAGAGAATTTTGTCCCGAAATTTAAAGTAGTAAAGATACTAGTGAACATGAAAGAGATGAGGGTATTTTTGTGTCATCTGATCTTCGCGTTCCCTTGTGAATTCAGGACCCCGCTTGGCATTCCAGCGAACCTTCACAATGGGTATGCGACTTTGTTTTGTTTGTTTGACCTCTCGGTCCATGATTTCTACTGGTTCTTCCACAAAGTTGAGGCTCTCGTTGATCTCGATATCGTCGAGTGGAATAACAAGAGTCTCGTCGGACAGACACTTTTTCAAGTTTGAGACGTGGAAGGTGGGATGGATGTTACTAAGTTCGCGTGGTAGGTTAAGCTTGTAAGCCACAGGGCCGATTCTGGCAAGAATCTCGAAAGGCCCTATGTATCTTGGATTTAGTTTCCCACGCTTTCCAAAGCGTATTAAACCCTTCCACGGTGAGACCTTTAATAAGACGTGGTCTCCTACCTGGAATTCCAAAGGTTTCCTCCTTTGGTCAGCGTAGCTTTTCTGTCGGTCTCTAGAGGCTTTCAATCGCTCACGAATCTGAACGATCTTCTCTGTCGTTTCTCGTATGATTTCCGGATCGGTGAGAGTGCTTTCAAGAACTCTTCCTCTAGCTAATTGGGTATCGCCAACTTCAGTCCAACACAGAGGGATCTGCACTTTCGACCATAGAGGGCTTCAAACGGCGCAACCTTTATGCTTGTATGATAACTATTGTTGTATGAAAATTCGACAAGGGGTAAATGGATATCCCATGCCTTTCCAAAGTCAATCACACAGGCTCTCAGCATATCTTCTAAAGTTTGTATTGTTCTCTCACTTTGCCCGTCTGTTTGTGGGTGGTAAGCTGTACTCATAGTCCCCAGGGAACTTTGTAGTGACTGCCAAAATCTTGAAGTGAATCTACTATCTCTATCGGAGATAATGGATATCGAAACACCTTGTAGTCGCACTACTTCCCTTAAGTAAGTTCTTGTAAGCTTTTCCATTTTGTCAGTCTCCTTGATGGGTAGGAAATGCGCGGATTTGGTCAATCTGTCGACAATGACCCATATGGTATCGAGTCCACTTGTCATCTTGGGTAACTTGGTTATGAAGTCCATAGTAATCCGCTCGTATTTCCATTCTAGTATCTCTGGTTGTTGTAGTAATCCTGACGGTTTCTGATACTCAACCTTAACCTTAGCGCAAGTAAGACATTTACTCACGAAGGTAGCAATTTCTGTTTTAATGTTAGGCCACCAGTACAGTTTCTTAAGATCCAGATACATTTTATCTGAACCCGGGTGAACAGAATACCTTGAAATGTGAGCTTCGGTCATGACTACGTTTCTGAAACCACCATGTTTCGGGGTCCAGATTCGGTCCATGAGATAGTAGGCTCCGCCACCCTTGACTTCTAGATTCTTTTCCATTCTTTGCAGGGATTCACCCGCCACATTTTCAGGTTGCAAAGCTTCCATTTGTGCCTCCCTAATTTGTGTGGTAAGTGGGAATGGATGGTCATAGTAAGAGATTTGACCCTCCGACTAGTGTATTCCTTTTGACTGAGGGCGTCAGCTACTACGTTGGCCTTGCCAGGATGATAACGAATTTCGCATTCGTAGTCATTTAGTAACTCAACCCATCGTTGTTGTCGCATGTTGAGTTCCTTCTGATCGAAAATGTGTTGAAGGCTCTTGTGATCGGTGAAAATAGTACTCTTTGTTCCGTATAAGTAGTGTCTCCAGATCTTCAGAGCAAATACCACTGCTCCTAACTCGAGATCGTGTGTCGTATAGTTCACTTCGTGTGTCTTAAGCTGTCGGGAGGCATAAGCGATAACCTTCCCTCTATGCATAAGAACACAACCAAGTCCTTGATTTGACACATCACAATACACTACGAAGTCTTCTATCCCTTCGGGGAGGGATAGTATCGGTGCGGTGCACAAGGCCTGCTTTAGTGTCTGGAATGCCTTCGCATAGAGTTTCTCCATTCGCAGTGTTTCTAGGACTTTTCGTAGGTGCTGACTATGCTCTTCCTCACTTCGGGAGTAGACAAGTATATCATCGAGAAAGAAGATGACGAAATGATCCAAGTAAGGATGGCATACCCTATTCATTAGGTCCATAAATACCGCTGGTGCATTGGTTAATCCGAACGGCATCACTACAAATTCGTAGTGTCCATAACGAGTTCGGAAAGCTGTCTTTGGAATATCCCCCTCTAGAACTCGTAATTGGTGATATCCGGATCGTAGATCTATCTTTGAGAAGTAGCTTGCTCCTTGAAGTTGATCGAATAGGCCGTCAATACGGGGTAAAGGATAACGGTTCTTGACAGTAAGTTTGTTCAGCTCTCTGTAGTCGATGCACATACGAAATGATCTGTCTTTCTTCTTTACAAACAAAACCGGTGCTCCCCATGGTGAGAAACTTGGTCTTATGAATCCTTTTTGAAGGAGTTCATTAAGTTGACTGGAAAGTTCCTGCATCTCTGCTGGTGCGAGACGATAAGGCGACTTCACTACTGGGGTAGCCCCCAGAACTATGTCGATTCTGAATTCGACTTGACGTTGAGGTGGTAATCCTGGTAGTTCTTCTGGGAAGATATCGGGAAAGTCGCGTACTACGGAAATGTTCTTGATGTCCTTCAGTTCTTGACTTGTATCAACGATGTGCGCTAGGAATGCTCGACAATCCTTCCGCAAGCACTTTCGAGCTTGGATGCACGAAATAATGCGAAGGTTTGTACTCGATTTGTCGCCGTAGATAACTAAAGTTTCGTTGTAAGGGAGATTGACACGGACTGCTTTCTCAAAGCACATGATGTCGGCTTGATATGTGCATATTTAATGTGTATTTAGTATAGTTTTTATTCATATATTAGCTAAATTATCGCATATTATGGACAAAAGGTACTTAAAAGTGTTAAATTATGCTTTTCAGTCCAAAGATGAAGCTCGGAAGCAAAAGGAAGCAAGACAAGCAGTTAGGAGCTCGAGGGTGGAATGAAGAAGGAAAAACACTTAAAAAAGCTTCTACTCGTCGAGTCAGATAGCTACTCGACGAGTCCGGTCGAGGAATCAGAAGGATAATGACTCGGGATCCCAGTTAGTTATCGCGATACGGGGAATGTGAGAGGGACTCGACGAGTCACCACTTGACTCGACGAGTCGGATCGCTTATTTAAAGATAATTCCACAGATCGATGAGGAGGAGTTCTAGGACGATTCAGAAGTATCTTGCTACGATTGAGAAGCCTGAAAAACCCTAGAAGACGACGAAGGAAGCTAGAATTCAATTCCGGAGAGTTATTAAGGCAAAATTTCATCATTCCATTTATTCTTTTGTTTATTCCTCATGACTAAGCAATTTGACTTTGATTGTTTGCTGTTATTTACTTTAATTATGAGCTAAAACCTTTAGACATCTATTTGGGGATACAATGTTGACAATATGGTTTGATTGATTGGTAGGATTAATTCTAAGTTGGTGAATTTTTGTTATTTTAGCTTGCTAAAGAACCTTGTGTGTGAATAATAATTAATTTTCTGTTAATAGGAAGATAATTGATTAGCATGAACATCTATTGATTATTGTCCTCATATGATATATTGTGACCACATAGTTATATGTCTAGGATTAATGAATATGAAACTAGAATTAATAAGAAAATTGAGTAAATTCATGTGCAAGCTTGTAAGATGACTATCAAATGAGAGGTTAATTAAAAAGACTAAATTAGTTAACTATTGCAAGTCTAACTTAACCCGAATGATTAATCTAGTAAATGTAATTAAATTAGACAATTGGCCACTATTTGAGTTAGTTTATTTGCTAAGGATTAGGGTAGTGAACATGAACCTAATCACTTGAATCGGTAACCAACGAAAGAATTAATCCATTGCACTATTACCTTAAAAATCAACCATAGAGTTAACCAAGTTGAACTAAACAGAAGTTCCTTTCCAATTATTGAATCTAGTTAAATCGTTATTTTCTAGCTTTAAATTAGTAATAATTAGTAAGTTTCTAGTCTTGTAAAACTAGAGAACAACCCCTGCTTTTTAATTAACTTAGATTAAATTAGTTTTAGTTTAATTTGCCGTTCCCTGTGTTCGATATCCTGCATATTTAGCTATACCACAATTGATAGGTTCACTACCTTTTGTGTGTTATTTGATAATTAAAAGTAGGTTTAAAACTAGTGGGTTTTACACACATCAAGTTTTTGGCGCCGTTGCCGGGGAACGGTTCTAAAATTAATAATAAAGTCTAGTTTAATCGATCCTTTGTGTGGGATTTATCTTACACAAAGTTATTTACAAAGCAAATCCAGTAAGTAGACTTAGTTTTATTACAATTCTGTTTTTTTTACTAGAAATTTTTCTTTTCTGTTTTTGCCTTGCACTCGCCGAGTGCACTCGCGTCGACTTGGCGAGTCCATCGCTGTGTTAGTCTTTATTTTTTTGATTCCGTTTTTGTTCCTTTTACGCGTTTCGTTTCTTTTGTTTTGTTTTTTTTAGCTGTTTCATGACCCGAGGATCGGACACACCTCTAGTACCACCTTTGGAAGACCCGGAATCCGCACTAAAGAGAAGCAAGGGAAAAGCCGTAGGAGAAACCGCAACTTCAAAGAACTCACCACTCAAGAACTTGAAATCCGTTTTCAGCAAGAAGAAAGGCAGCAAATCAGGAGCATCCAGTGCCTCGTTAACAATTGAAGAACCAATTCACGAAGATATCGAGTACGAGACCGAGGAAGAAGAAGAGCATATTTCCGAGCACGAAACCGATTCCAAAGAAGAGTTAGCTATCACTATGGCTAACATCGATGAAGTCCCCATGGGGGAGTGGAAGAAAAGGATGCGTGATGACACCGGGCCGGGACTTGTGCAACCCGCAATTCCCGCAATCGCTACGTTTGAGCTAAAGGGCCATATTCTCGCTCAACTCAAGGAGATCCCTTTTTACGGGAGAGATCATGAAGACGCCTATAAGCACTTGGATGAAGTAAATGATGTTGCAGATTACTTCAATGTACCCAATGTGCCTCGCGAGAACCAGCTTCTTCGCATGCTTCCTGTCACGTTTAAAGGCGCTGCAAAAGATTGGTTAAAATCACTTCCTCCCGGATCGGTCACCACATGGGCCAAGAGGAGAGAAGAGTTCATAGACCATTTCTGCCCGCCCTCCAAGATAGCCAAGCTAAAGAAAGCCATTGCCAACTTCGAGCAACAACCCGGCGAATCTTTTTATGAAGCTTGGGAAAGGTACAAGAGCCTACTTAGAAATTGCCCACACCATGATCTTAATAGCCAACAAGAGGTCTCCATCTTTTATGATGGAGTTAATGTCACCACAAGGCAACTACTCGATTTACAAGGCCCGCTCACCCGAAAGCCACCTCCGTAAATAAAGGAATTAATTGAAGAATTCTCTAAGCATTCTAGAGAATACCACAATCCGAGGAATGAAGTGAGTCGTGGAGCAGTAAAATCGGTGAACGATGGCATGGCGGCGGTAATAGCTAAACTCGATAGCCTAGACCGAAGAATGACGAAAATGGATCAAACGATCCATGCTATTAGGGTAGGATGCGAAAATTGTGGCGGCCCCCATCTTACCAAGGATTGTGATCGAGACGAGAATGGAAATAAAAAGGCTCAAGTATTCTATTCCAGTGGCGATAGATACGATGAAGACTGGAGGAAAACGAAGAAGGAATGGCTCCCATACGAAGAATATAAAAAGGCTAAGGTGGAGAAATACAAACAGAGGGAGAGGGGATTCTATCAAAAGGAAGAGCCGGTGACGGAAAAGAAGGCAAATTTAGAAGATATACTCACAAGGTTCATAACCGCGTCCGAGAAAAGACATAATGATCACGATTTAGCAATGCAAGAAACTAGAAACATGTTGAGGAATCAGCAAGCTTCCATTCTCAACATTGAGAAACAGCTGGGACAGCTTGCACATCAAGTGAATGAAAGAAGACCGGGTCAACTTCCGAGCAACACCGAGCCCAATCCAAGAATGGAGAACGTGAGCGTAATAATCTCCAGCAGTGAAGAAAAACTTACAGAAGCACTAAGGATCTCCAAGAAGAAGGAAGAAAATGTAGAAGAATCGGAGCCAGCCACACTCGACATGACTCGCCGAGTCACTCCTATGGACTCGACGAGTCCATGCGAAATTGAGAAACCCATCAGTTCTTCGAAACCTTATAAGCCTCCACTGCCATACCCAACCAAAGCCATGCCTGCAGAAAAAGTTGAAGCATACAGAACCTTCATGAATCATGTTAACACTTTACAAGTTAATGTGCCATTTATGGAAACAATACTTCAAACGCCTAAATACTTCAACTTGCTTAAGGGCCTTTTTGCTGCTAGGAAGGATTTAGCTGAAGTTGCAGAAGTATTGATGAGTGAACTGTCTAAAACGAAGGGTGATCCAGGAAATATTGTGCTTTCGTGTCAATTTGGTAATAAAGTCTTCACACGAGCATTAGCTGACTCAGGGGCAAGCATCAATATGATGCCTTTGTCATTCTATAAGAAGTTGAATCTACCAGAACCAAAACCGGTGAATATGAAGATCCATTTGGCAGACAAGACAACAATCCATCCAAAAGGCGTTTGTGAAGATCTCCTTATAAAAGTTGACAAGTTTATTTTCCCAGTAGACTTCGTGGTTGTTGATATGGAAGAAGACCCCGAAATTCCAATTATTTTGGGGAGATCCTTCTTGAACACCGCATGTGCTTTAATTGATATAAATGAGTCTACATTGACATTGAGAGTAGGTGATGAGGCTGTGACGTTTAAAGCTATTCCTGAAATCAAGCAAGAAGAGGAAAAGATTGATGAAGTCTCACTGATCCAATTGGATGATGAGATATTAGAACAAGAGCTTGCACGTTTGATGAAAGAAGACCCAAGCAAGTTTTTGATGCACTCTGAAGAAGAAGGAGATGTTAACAAGGACTTGGATGAATTAGAAAAGCTACTGGTAGGAGCCCACTCAGAAAAAAAAAACCAAGATTTTATGGAATTCGTACCGACTCGCCGAGTCACTTTAATGGACTTGACGAGTCCAGTCGATTTGGGCAAACACTTGGCCGACTTAGATCTGCTTGTTACTAGTTCTTCACACACCTTGGATTTCAATAATATACAGGATTCTTTAGAAGAACAAACAGCAGAAAGAGGAAAGGAAAGGAGAGTCCAATACGCCGATGTAGCATGTCTTCATACGGTTCATCTTGAAGATGGGTTAAGCACTGGAACGAACGAAGAGAAAAAGGAAAGGAGGGAGGAAGCTGATCACCTATTCACCACTAAACCTAGAGCACGAACCATTATGAAATATGAAGTTATTAAATTTAAAGAGAAGGAGGTTCAAGAGTTGGTGAAAAAGAAGGGGGTAAAGAAGAAAAAGAGAAAAAGGGAACCCAAGCAGCTGAAGATGAGGCAATGAAAAGAAAAAGGGATGCATTAAAAAGGGCTTACAAGAAAAAGATCAACGCTTACAAGACCAAGTACAAATCACAAAAAGTTAGGCGTGCGTTCCCGATGCTCGAAGATGACAAAATGTAGATGGGAAGGAGTCTAGCTAATGACTCCTCAAAAAGAAGCGCTTGGCGGGAGGCAACCCGTTATATAGAGTTTGCTTTCTTTTACATTTTAGTTTTCTTTTTATTTATTTATTTTCCCTTCATTTTTTTTTTTTAATTCTTAATCTTCCAAATCATCGGGCATGTCTGCTTGAGAGTGTGCATAAGCTAAGTGTGGGGTGAAATGATTTACAATACATAACAAAATTTTGAAAATTATGCATTTTTTATACGCGACTCGCCGAGTCTGACCACGACTCGACGAGTCCACATGGATTTCAGAAAAGAATTGACTTCGCGACCAGACTCGCCGAGTCTGACCACGACTCGACGAGTCGGTATTATTTACAGAAAAAAAAATTCGAAATTACTTTTACATTGGGTAAGTAGGATTTTAACCCTAAGAATCAGATTTCACAAACCACACTCGTCGGGTGCCACTATTTTCATTCTCTCTCAAGCATTCATCATTCTTCTTCAAGTTCTTTCAAATTTCTCAAGCCCAATCCAAAAAGGTAACAAATTTCTTCCTGTTTTCTGTTAAGAGCATGATTATAAGGCCATCCATGGTAGTAATTGCATGAAAAACCCGTTTTTGAGAAGTATTAAATTTCTAGGGTTTTGATTTTTCATGAATTAAGTTGTTTTGAATGTCTATTTTGGCCTTAATACATCAATACTAAGTGTTGAGACAAAACCCTTGAAAGAATTTACAGGTTTTATGGTCCAATTTGTAGTGACCCGCCGACCGACTCGTGCAGGTTGCGCGACTTGCCGAGTAGGGCCTGGACTCGACGAGTCCAGTCGAGTTACAGACAGGAGACATTTTTTTTTAATTATATTCTGTGTTTTCTGGGTTTTGTGTGTTTATTTTGCAGACATCATGTTCAGAAGGGGACAAACTTCAAGTGGCAACCAAGGGGAGTTTACATGGCTAAACTTCCCGCAAATTGAGTCCGCTTCAACAATGCAGAAATGGAAGAAGAAGTTATCTGATATTAAGAAGAAGGAGGTTTATGTGCCAAACAGGATTGATTGGGAGTGGCTGCAAAGTGTTCGATATGAGGAGGAATTAGCTCCTTACCTTTTAAAGGAGTTCCAACATGAAGGTGAAACAATGATCTGCGACGGGTGGAGCCGGGTCTTCTGTATACAAGAGTCGGTCTATTTAGAGCTTTGTTTGGAGTTTTTCTCCATGGTGTATTTCACCGGGGGAGTGGATGTCTATCAACCAACAAGCTTCAGTTTCTGCCTCGGGGGAGAATTTCGTCAATGCTCGGTAGTGGATCTTGCCTGCCGACTAGGGATCCGATCAGCCCTTGGTTTCAACACCCATCTTTCGGGCCTTTTTAGCACAAGCACATATGGCATTTCCTGATGGAGTTACAAGCACGGGTTGGTGGAATACCATTGTGAATAAAGTTTACATCCCGAAGTCTGCACAGGAAGGGAGCATCCGATCCCCAACACACCGCCTCATTCACCGCCTTATTTCTTCCACCATCAATCAAAGAAAAGATGATGACAAGGTTTCCAACCTTGACGTCTTCTATTTATGGAGTATAATTACACCCGGTGTCTTTTGCAACATCCCTTGGTGTATAGCTTCATACCTTTCGGAGGGTGCGGTCAAGGATCGCAAAACCTCCCGTATTAATGGTGGGATGTTTGTCACCCGATTGGCCAACTCATTCGGGCTGATGAACCGCGGTGCATGGAACTTCATGACATTGATCCCGACACCTCCGTTCAATCCCATTCTTTTCCGAAGAGCACGGATTATTGAAGACTATGGTGGTGGCCATTATGCCATCCCAAATGATGACCCCGTTGTTGGTCCTGAAGCACCGGGAAGGAGGGTGAGATCAAGAAGAGAGCGGGATGTGGAGGACGAGCCGCCAGTGATTCCGGTTGAGAATGAAGACGTACCAATGGATTGGTACCATGTGGAGATGAGGCGGATGCAGGATCAAATGGCGAGGGGGCTGAACTTTTGCAACCAATCCCATATACGACTTTTTGACCACTTCAATATCCCACATATTGATGGTGGAAATTACCCCTTTATTCCATCTTGGGATGAGGTGATTGGTGCGAGACGAAGTGGAGCCGGAGGAAGTGGAGCCGCCAATGATGATGAGGAGGACGAAGATTGATTTTTGTGTTTTAATTAAACAATTTTTATTTTTGTTTTGTTTTTATTCTTATTTGGTGTGTATGACTTGTTTGAGATTTTATTGTGTTTAATGATTGTATGCTTTAGTTATTTTTCAGGATTGGATTAGGATTGCTTGCTTAGGATGGTTTAGAGTTATAGCATGGATGTTATCACGAGTGAAAGCGAGTCAAGGAAGCAGAACTTTAACGTCAAAGTGTCGTGTTCGGTCCTTAGGGGTATGAGCAATTGAGTCTAAACATGGGGAAGAGTTAGAGAAGTTTTTAGAAGCTAAAACAGTTGCAAAATACCAAGTTATTTTTGTTCAGTGGCCTACTCGACGAGTGCACTAAGCTGACTCGCCGAGTCGCCTTGTATTTCTACATATTCTGAGAAGGCGCGCTGGTACTCGGCGAGTCCACCATAAGACTCGACGAGTCATTCAATTTTTATACCGACGGACTGCTGATTTGATGTTGCTACTTGTCCCACTTGCTCACTTATTCTTCCATATCCATTCTTGAAGATCTTACGTTGATTTTCGCGTATTTGGAGCGACCCACACGAGACGAGACACCCAAGGCATGGATGAGATGTTACCATGTCTAAATTTGATTGAAGTTGGAGCTTAAATGAGAGTGATCAACCTATCCACTACTATCCCAGGGGAGTTTGTTCCAATTCCCTCTCTAGTTTCTTTTTATGTTTTTATGCATCATATGCAATGAGGGCATTGCATCACATAAGTGTGGGGTAGGGGGTTGGTTACATAATAGTCAATTTTAAAAAATTTTGCATACCAAAAGTATTATTTAGGACTTAATTAGAAAACTTTGGTAATAAAAAAAAATTAGGATTCCATGTTAGGATTATGTTAATAATTGCATGAAAACCCAAATGTTTAGTTCAGTCTATGTACGTTCTAGTGCATTTGTGGCTTCCTTATTCTAGTGAAATCATGAGACAAAAACACGAACTTGCTCAGCTTGAGCGATGCAATATGTTTAGCAGCCTAAACCTAAAATGTATCCAGGAAATTTTTTATCATTAGCCAATAAAGGTTGAGATTGAGCGCCCCTGCTTAAGCATGTAGGGTTTTGAGTGAAAAAAAAAGTGAGGTATACATGTAAAAAAAAAAAGAGAGAGAATTACAAGAAAAGTTGTAAGAATTTTGGAGCAAATGAAGTGAAGATCTAAAGATCAAAATTCCAAGAAATCCAAAAAATTTGAAGATGCCAAAAGTCAATACAAGTTGGTGAATTCAAAGATATCAAAGATCAAATTATCAAGAAAGTGAAGAATTCAAAGAATTCCATAGTGGTATCAAAATTGTAATTTTCTAGAATATGTATGCTTGGGTTGCTCAATTAAAAATACCTTGAGGGTAAAGAGGTTTTCTGAGGATGGATTCGGAGGGTTGCATAAAATGAGCATAGTTCGGGGTGAGTGGGCGGATGTTTATGAGGATTGTGAGTATTTGGAACATGGGGGGGTTCTTTAGGAAAAATTGTAGACACAAATGCATGCGTTGCGGTCTTGGCAAAATGGTTGGGTTAGATTGGAGTTGTTATACATAATTCTAATGTGTTAAAATTCAGTTTTGCTTGATGGAAAGCAAAAGACAAGTGTGGGGTATTTTGATATGTGCATATTTAGTGTGTATTTAGTATAGTTTTTATTCATATATTAGCTAAATTATCGCATATTATGGACAAAAGGTACTTAAAAGTGTTAAATTATGTTTTTTAGTCCAAAGATGAAGCTCGAAAGCAAAAGGAAGCAAGAGAAGCAGTTAGGAGCTCGAGGGTGGAATGAAGAAGGAAAAACACTTAAAAAAGCTTCTACTCGTCGAGTGAGATAGCTACTTGACGAGTCCGGTCGAGGAATCAGAAGGATAATGACTCGGGATCCCAGTTAGTTATCGCGATACGGGGAATGTGAGAGGGACTCGACGAGTCACCACTTGACTCGACGAGTCGGATCGCTTATTTAAAGATAATTCCACAGATCGATGAGGAGGAGTTCTGGGACGTTTCAGAAGTATCTTGCTACGATTGAGAAGCCTGAAAAACCCTAGAAGACGATGAAGGAAGCTAGAATTCAATTCCGGAGAGTAATTAAGGCAAAATTTCATCATTCCATTTATTCTTTTGTTTATTCATCATGACTAAGCAATTTGACTTTGATTGTTTGCTATTATTTACTTTAATTCTAAGCTAAAACCTTTAGACTTCTGTTTGGGGATACAAAGTTGACAATATGGTTTGATTGATTGGTAGGATTAATTCTAAGTTGGTGAATTTTTGTTATTTTAGCTTGCTAAAGAACCTTGTGTGTGAATAATAATTAATTTTCTGTTAATAGGAAGATAATTGATTAGCATGAACATCTATTGATTATTGTCCTCATATGATATATTGTGACCACATAGTTATATGTCTAGGATTAATGAATATGAAACTAGAATTAATAAGAAAATTGAGTAAATTCATGTGCAAGCTTGTAAGATGACTATCAAACAAGAGGTTAATTAAAAAGACTAAATTAGTTAACTATTGCAAGTCTAACTTAACCCGAATGATTAATCTAGTAAATGTAATTAAATTAGACAATTGGCCACTGTTTGAGTTAGTTTATTTGCTAAGGATTAGGGTAGTGAACATGAACCTAATCACTTGAATCGGTAACCAATGAAAGAATTAATCCATTGCACTATTACCTTAAAAATCAACCATAGAGTTAACCAAGTTGAACTAAACAGAAGTTCCTTTCCAATTATTGAATCTAGTTAAATCGTTATTTTCTAGCTTAAATTAGTAATAATTAGTAAGTTTCTAGTCTTGTAAAACTAGAGAACAAACCCTGATTTTTAATTAACTTAGATTAAATTAGTTTTAGTTTAATTTGCCGTTCCCTGTGTTCGATACCCTGCTTATTTAGCTATACCACAATTGATAGGTTCACTGCCTTTTGTGTGTTATTTGATAATTAAAAGTAGGTTTAAAACTAGTGGGTTTTACACACATCACGGCTCCAAGAAGGCTCAACCAACCCATGCCGACTATGACGTCGAAACTTTTAATTTAGACCGGCATGAGATTGATTGGAAAAGAATGGCCGTCTAACGTTAACGTACAGCCCATGTATATGCAGTTAGTGTTTTCGACTTTTCCATTGGACATCTCTATAGTGAATGATTTTTCTAACGTGATAGGTTTAGGTTTAAGTAAATGAATAAAGTTTTGACTCACGAAGCTTCTCTCCGCTCCACTATCGAATAATATGCATGCATATGAATTATCGAGAAGGAACGTACCAGCAACTATAGTTGGGTCAGCTACAGCTTCGTCGTGGCCTATTGCCAAAACTCGTCCCACACCGCCGGTGCCTGCTGCCTTAGGACAGTTCCTCTTGTAATGGCCCACCTCGCCACAACCGTAGCAAGTCTGTCCTACACCCGCACCAGGAACTTGAGTGATCGGCTTTGCGGGGTCCTTGCAGAAACAAGCTGTGTGTCCCTTCCTGTTGCAGTTGGCGCACTGCATTTCCCGACAAGGTCCATGGTGGTGGTAATTGCATTTGGTGCACTTTGGGAGGTTACCTACATAAGGTTTTGTTGGGTAGGTATTTGTAGGAGCTGTAGTAGGTACAGTGGCAGCATTCACTGAAACCAGTTGTTTCTTTGCGGATTCTTGGGAAGACCCACCCTTCCCTTTATTCCACATTCTCTTCCTACTATTGTTGTTGTTGTTGTTGTTGTAGTTGTTGTTGTTGTTGTTTCCTTTCTGTGGTTCTGGTGCAAAAGTGGTTGAGTTCTGATGACCTCCATAGTCAATCAGAGATTGTGCCAGGTCCTTAGCACTTTCAAAGGTGTCAGGTTTGGAAGCTAACACGCTCGATCGAATTTGGGGCGTTAGTCCCCAGATGTACCTTTCTATTTTCTTTTTCTCTGGAGCAATCATATCAGGACAAAGGATTGCCAGCTCGCAGAATCTATTGGTATAAGTAGCGATGTCGGTACCAACCATTCCGAGAGTCCATAGTTCGTGTTCGAGCTTTTGAATCTCTCCCCGGGGGCAGTATTCTCTCATCATCATGGCTTTCAGGCTCTCCCAGCTTATGGAGTTTGCCACGATTAGGGTAAGTACTTTAACGTGGCCATTCCACCAAGTTAAAGCTTTATCAATAAGGGTGAAAGTTGCAAATTTGAATTTGATGTGCTCGGGACAGGAGCAGATTTCAAAGACTGCCTTCGTCCTTTCAATCCACTGCCTCAGGGCCATCACACCACCAGTTCCATAAAACATCCAGGGCTTGGCATTAGTGAAGTCCTTATAAGTGCATTCTCGAGGTGGTCCATGACTCTCGCCATGGTTGGATGGGTGTGTGCCAGATCCCGAGCGATTAGTACTCGAGTTATTGATCTGTGACATGGCAGCTGCCACCGCTGCCGTGACTGCTGCTTGGAACATAACAGTATCAAATTGAGGTGGTGGAGGCGGTGGTGGTACAGGTGCTTCCCCACCGTTGTTTCGCCTTGGGTTCCTACGCGGAGGCATCCTTCAACTATAGGTTGAAAAGACAAGGATAAGAATTTCATAGAATAGAAAATGTATGTGTCTCATGAACTAAATCGCTATAGTTCAACAACAGATGATAGTATGAGTCTTAAAATAGAAGAATGAAAGTTATTTGTAAGACTGAAGGTATGAAACAAGTATTTGGTTTCTCAAAGACCTTTCAAGGTTTGAACGAAATACTTAACATAGTAATAATAGTGTCACTTATATTAATATAAAAGTTGTTACAACGATCATGAAAATTTGACCCCTATAAGGGTCTCCGAGTACAAAGTTCGAGAAATTTAAAGACTTTTAGCCGATGTCCTAAGTTATAACAAAATTTGAGTTTTTGACTAGCACTACTTGCGACGTAGGTTACGCTTGGAGCTTGACTCCGCATCTGATTGCTTCGACTCCATTAGTCGCCTATCAAAAGCGGCTTGTTGTTCCCTCAGTTCAGCGAGGGCTGCAATCATTTGCGCTTGAAATGCTTCGGTTTGGAGTTGAGCATTGTCTTTTATCTTGTCCAGCCTACGGATGTTAGAAGTGTGAACCCGGACTTCCACGTTGACATCCCGGAGTCGACTGGCTTGAACTCCAGACTGATAGGACTGATTAGCTAACTTACCCACCATTACCGGGAGTGCTCGATCAGCCGAACCTCCGCCGCGGACATCATAGAAATCCCGCCACATGTCGTAGGGAGGGCGTAGGTTTTGCTGTTGGCTCCAATGGTGGAGGTGACTTCCCCAGACGGGAGTCGGTCCTTGAAAGTTTCTTACGAAGACGGGAGGTTGAATGGGTGGTGGAT
Source organism: Lactuca serriola (assembly GCF_051521515.1). Taxonomy (NCBI): domain Eukaryota; kingdom Viridiplantae; phylum Streptophyta; class Magnoliopsida; order Asterales; family Asteraceae; genus Lactuca; species Lactuca serriola. Next base: position 159,462,682 of record NC_136412.1, on the reverse strand, counting down.
CGATAACTTCCGGCTCTGAGTCGGTACCGGAGTCATCACCCACTTCTATGGGTTCCTCGTCCTCTTCGGGATCATCTTCGATCCATCCTCCGTTGCCTTGGTTGGGAAAGTAGTGGTCGCCAGGGTGGTGAAATACAGCCATTTGACTGTACGAGAAATAGGGTTATAAGAATGGAATAAAGTTGAAACATGAAAAGCATGTAAGTTAAACTAGTTTAGATAGCAAATACTCGTATAGTATTTAAATTCTTGTGTTTGATTCTAGTAATGGTTTGGTAAGTTTTGACTTGTTGCTTACTACGATCATTCCTCGATATACGTTGGTCCAATCTCGGGCAAATATAGTTGATCACGCTATATTTGTCCAAAATCTGATTACATATATCGAATCTCAATCGTAGTGTCAACTTGTCTAAATACTTGTATAGTTGGATAATATGAAAAAAAGAATTTGTGGTATGCATGTAATTGTACTTAAATGAACTATCAATTTAAGTTGAACGTAATGCTGCTTAAGCGTAAATGAACTTGTATAGTTTGTATATCTTATGTGGTTCGATATACTTAGTTCACTATAAACATTGCTCTGATACCAATCTGTCACACCCCCAAACCTGAACGGCGGAAACATTCGGGGGCGGATGACTTCATGTGGTAACGTAACAAATGAATGCATAGTAAAGAAAGCAATACAACCATCATATATATAATTGAAAGTTTACATTTGTCAAAAGTTACATGTTCAAAACCAATTAGAATATGATGTCAAAATACGAGATTAAACTAGCGCCGCAGCATCCCTTCATCAAAAGCATAATGAATACCTGAAATTACTGATTTCCTGGGACATACAAGTAATTTTGATAGAGTACATCAGCATTTAAGTTGGTGAGTTTCATGAGTATTTAAGTGATAATGTTTGTATGAAATGAAATGTTTTGTCTTTGTTTTTTTGCTTCTAGAAAATCCTATATTTTCTACTAGTACAAAAGTAGCCTTCACTGAAGACCAATGTTTGTTTCAAAAATGTATGTAAGTGTAAAATAACCAATGTGTATGAAAAACCTTGTAAATCAATGCATTTTTAATACCCCATGTGAGTTTTATAACCATACTATTGACTCGGAATGCCTATACACAACGTTCTTCAGGCGTTGGAATGTTATGACGTTTGTCACCCCAAACGGTGGACTGCAGCTAACAGTCAGGGCGCGGGTTGTGAAGCCCGTATAGATCTATACACAAATACCATGCTCCCCCTCCAAGGGATTTTGGTATATAATACAGGACTTGAAATGTGTACTTGAAGGTACATGAAGTTAGTGTCTCACAAAACCGTGGTATAAAAACAGATCTACTTGTTAAAATGTTACGTTTGTTCTTGTATACGAAAGTGACTTCTTGAAATTCATGTTTCTAGTACATAAGAGTTAGAAATTTGTTCGTAAAACTATACCTATTATAGCTTTTTAAAAGTGTGTCTCGTTTGTTTATAAATACCTAGAAAAGGAATCATTTGTTATGAAAGCATAGATTTTCGGTGTAGAGTCTATGATAGACAAGTATACATATAATCTAAGAAAAGTTTAGTTTATACATGCATTAACAACAATTTATATTTCAAAAGATAGAATGCTATTTTAACATATGTTATATATATATGAAAGTTCCTTATAAAGTTTGTAAATCGCATGTGATTTGGATATATGAAAGCATATAAAAGAGTTCTTTATGTAACACACGATAATACTCGTGTGTTTTACTTGTAATCCCCCCCTTCAAAGCATATAAAAGAATTTATAGAACATTTAAAAGGTAAATTAAGGGGTATGAACTCACTTGAAAGTTTGAAGATAGCGAGATGGAAAACCGGGCAGAGTTTCGTCTCGGGAAACGGATTTTTCTCGGGATTCTCGGGAATCTTGGGAGTAAAATCGACCCTCGGGACTTCAGCAAAAAGACCAGAGCTTCGGGTTTGAACGGGCACGGAAAACGAGACAATATCATGAGAGAAAGGAGAGAAATGAGCATTTTTCTCGGAAGCCTTCGCATGCTATTTATAGGGGGGGTCTGAGAAGCCTCGTACGTGGGGCGTACACTCGTACGCAGCGCGTACGCGTACGTCATGCATGACCAAAGCCTCGACTGCCTCGGCTTCGGATGGGACGGATCAAACTGGCGGGTTCGGATGGGACGGCGGGTCGGACGGGTCGGTCGGATGGGCGGGTCAGACGGGTCGGTAGCCTCGCATAGGGCGACGTGGACGATCAGAGGCCAAGGCCCTCGGGTACGCAGGGCGTACAGGGGTACGCAGCATGTACCTCGGATGAGGACGCTGACTCCTCTTCGGATGAGGACGCTGACTCCGTTTTCGATGGTCTTTATATCCCCGCATAGCTGTCTGTTGCTAAGCTGAAGTTGGAAAAATCATAACTTCAATATACGAAGTCGGATTTGGGCGTTCTTTTTACGTACGATAATGGTTTAAAGACATTTAAACATAGAAGGAATTTAACTAGAATTATTTGGACATTTTATTATGAAAGTTAATTTTATTAACTCAAAAGTGGTTACAATACTTGACCTTTTAGGTCAGTACAAAGAGTTGAAGTATCGGTTTGTCACAGGAAATCCCGACAACACGCACGGAAATCCGTCTATTCTTGGGTCTAGCAGGCTTCTATAGGAGATTCATTCACAACTTCTCTAAGGTCGCCAGGCCACTTACCTCGCTTACACAAAAGGCCGTACCATTCAAATGGACGGACAAACAAGAGGTCGCATTCCGAACCCTGAAACAAGCTCTCTGTAGTGCCCCGGTACTATCACTACCGGAGGGAACGGAAGATTTAGTGGTCTATTGTGACGCGTCAAATCAGGGCTTAGGTTGCGTTCTCATGCAGCGTGGAAGGGTGATAGCTTACGCATCCCGCCAACTAAAGACACACGAAGTGAATTATATGACCCATGACCTAGAATTGGGAGCCGTGGTCTTTGCCCTAAAAATTTGGAGGCATTACCTTTACGGTACGAAGTGCACCATCTTCACGGACCACAAGAGTCTCTAGCACATCTTGAACCAGAAAGAGTTAAACATGAGGCAACGAAGATGGGTTGAATTTTTAAACGATTACGAGTGTGAGATCAAGTACCACCCAGGCAAGGCCAACGTGGTAGCTGACGCATTAAGTCGGAAGGAGTATTCTAATCGTCGTACGAAAACTCTCTCAATAACCATTCAATCTCACCTAGCCACTCGAATTGTAGTAGCCCAGTCAGAGGCCATGAAGATGAAAAATAGAGCAAGCGAAGCATTGCGCGGAATGGAGAAGAACCTAGAGGCAAAGGAGAATGGAGTATACTATTTCATGAACCGTATTTGGGTCCCTAAACTTGGAGGCTTTAGGGAGGTAGTTATGAAGGAAGCCCACAAGACGCGATACTCCATTCATCCCAGCTCAGACAAAATGTATTTGGATATTAAACAACACTATTGGTGGTCTAACATGAAGGCGGAAATTTCCACCTATGTTAGTAAGTGCCTTACGTGTGCCAAGGTAAAGGTGGAGTACCAGAAGCCCTCAGGGTTATTACAGCAACCGGTAATCCCTGAGTGGAAATGGGAGGGGATTTCTATGGATTTCGTGACCAAGCTACCCAAGACGTCGGATGGACTAGACACCATATGGGTAATAGTAGACCGACGGACGAAATCTGCCCATTTCCTGCCAATAAAAGAATCTTACAATATGGAGAGATTGACACGTTTATACATTCGAGAAATCGTGAGACTCCACGGAGTACCAGTGTCTATTATCTCGGATAGGGACAGTAGGTTCACTTCACGTTTTTGGCAATCACTCTAGAAAGCACAGGGAACTCATCTCGACATGAGCACTCCTTATCATCCAAAAATGGATGGTCAAAGTGAACGAAGCATTCAAACGCTCAAAGACATGCTCCGCGCATGTGTGATAGACTTTGGGAAGTCTTGGTATACCCACTTACCCTTTGTCGAATTCTCGTATAACAACAGTTACCATTCGAGCATCAAGGTCGCTCCTTTCGAAGCACTATACGGGCGTAAGTGTAGATCACCGTTATGTTGGGCTGAGGTGGGTGATACCCAACTAGCAAAAGCACATACGTCGGACAAGGCGCTAACGGGACCGGAGATCATTCGTGAAACCACAGAAAAGATCATTCAAATCAGAGCTCGATTACAAGCATCGCGCGACCGACAAAAGAGCTACGCCGATAAACGGCGAAAGCCCTTAGAATTTCAAGTCGGGGATCGAGTACTGTTGAAAGTCTCACCCTAGAAAGGAGTTAATCGTTTTGGAAAACGGGGAAAACTGAACCCACGATACATTGGACCTTTCCAGATCGTCGCCCGAATAGGTCCAGTGGCGTATAAACTGCAAATACCCGCGGAGCTAAACAGTGTACACCCCGTGTTCCATGTCTCTAATCTAAAGAAGTGTATATCGGATGAAACACTCGTCATTCCCCATCACGAGATCGAAATCAACGAGAATCTCCTGTTCGTTGAAGAACCGGTTGAAATCATGGACAGGGAGTGAAGCGTACTAAGAAAAGTCGCATCCCGATCGTCAAAGTACGGTGGAACGCGAAGCGTGGGCCAGAATTCACGTGGGAACGCGAAGACCAAATGAAGCAACTAGAAATTTTGTGTCTTGTAATCACTAAACTCAAGTAAAATGTAGAATCAAAAACTTAAGAGCATGTATGATGCTTACTCTAGGACAACAAAATTTCAATCCAATACACCATACAAATACTACAAATAGTCAACAAGCAATTGGAAACCCTAGAAGTTCTTGTTTAGGTCCATTTTGGACTAGGACTTCCTTATTGGACTCAATGGACCAATAAGCTTCCAATTTGACTATCATGGGATTAGAACCTTTAAATGGGCTCTAATTGGACCCAATTCCATTTAATTCAATATTTTGGGCCATATTGGGCCTAGAATGAGATAGATTAATTATATGAACCATTTTGGATCATAATTAACCTAATCTAACCTAATGGGTCATACAAATCATATTTATATTTTTTTTGGGCCAAAAATCATCCAACCTACCTATAACATGGGCTTAAGGGCAAAAAGCCCAAAAATCTCCTCTCACCCTCCCCATTCTCGGCCCAAGCCCAAAAGAAGAGGAGAGTTGACTTTGTGAGTGACACCTCACAATTATTCAAGGGACTTTCATGCAAGAGGACTCATACTTCCATGCACCATCCTTTCAAACTTCTCTCTTCTCTCCTTTCTTCTTGATTCTCGGCCGATCCCAAACACACACACACACACAATTCTCCCACAAATCTCTCAAGGAAACTCCCTCCACTCTTCATCAAGATCTCGAATTTTAGAAGGTTTTTCAAGAAGATATTTCCACAAATTCTTCATCTGAGGTAAGATTATGCTTGGATCTATGATCTAGATTCTTTGTTTTATCAAAAATCTCTTTCTAATCCATGCAAAAATCGTGATCACTCTCTTAGAAACTCCCTAAGTTCGAAATTAACAAGGGAAGACTTGTTAGAGCCGAAAACAACATCAAACTTCTTCCAATCTTCTTCCAATCTTCTCCAAAACCGAAATCAACAAGGGGCCCTTCGCATTCACGATAGCGTTGAACGACTTATGGAAAATATCGGGGGCTTTGCACCCTTTTTTCCTCCTCGGTTGTGGGGCTATGAGAAGTCCGGGTGATTGGATTAAGTGAATAGTGCGAACGACACCTAAGGGATCGTTTGTATAGTTGTAAACTAGTCATTTTCATTAATGTGTGTTTCTAACAATTCACAATCCATAATTAATCCAACGTCACCGGGACTCAACGAATACACCCGTCGCAACGAAATAACAAAATATAAATCATTTGATGCAAGGTATTAGGAAATCATCGGGTTTTCCTAGGGTTTTCAATTAATACACCTACGAGTTACATACCGAGTTTTACAAATTGTACTTTTACATCTATAGAAACAAACAAGCATACTTACGGATCTCCACCCTTTTTATACTATGCTCTTTTCAGAAAATATCGGATTTTCTGGTGATTTTCAAAACAATACAAACCACTATATTTCAAACATTACTTATGAACTCACCAACATTTCATATGTTGACTTTTTTTCAAAATACTTGTATTCTCAGGTGACAGGTAAATCAAAAAAGGATAAATGTACTCAATAACATCTTGCTGTTGTTTTAATTAGTATCAAACAATTTACTTTCGGGCATGTAATATTATGGATCAATGTACTGAATGTAAACGCTACCAGTTGTAGTATTTCAATGCTTGGTAATGTATGATGTTATCTTTCATGTATATTCATTGTGATGGTATTCAATTGAGTCACAATAGCCCTCGGACGTTTCCGCCGTTTGGTTCGGGGGTGTGACATAATACATCGTAATCTCGTTGAAACAATAAATTTGTGAGACTCTTCATGGTGTACTTACCTAAGTATGACCTTAAGTCATGACTTATTAACCAGAATCTCCTGGAGGGAGAGCGTGAATTTGTGTATAGATGTATACGGGACTGAAAATCCTACACCTTCATTATTCGCTACAGTTTGGCCAACAGGCCTAGGGTGACAAATGTCATATCGTTTCTGACGCCTGAAGAACGTCGCATCAGGCACATCAGTCATATTGGTATGGTTAATAGAACTCACATGGATAAAACAACGAGAGAATTACTAAGTAATATACTTCTCTTAAAACAGTAAGAAAAGATAATTACATCCAGACCAAATATACCTTCTGTAGTTTTTACTTACAGTAAAAGCTACATATCATGAAATCAAGTATGGTAAATATACTTGTACTTCTAGTTGTGAACATTTAAAACCACGAGGCAGTATTATGGATAATTTAATATATTCCAGGATTAATACCAAGGTTTTTACTATAGAATAGATATAACTGAGAATACTTTTATAAATGAAACAGTTTATGGGATTGAACCACTTATACAAAGGAAACAGTTTATGGGATTAAACCACTTTTACAAATAGAACGGTTTATGGATTTAACCAAATTTTCAAATGAAACGGTTTATAGGATTAAAATACTTTTACAGATGAAACGATTTATGGGATTAAACTACTTTTACATTTTGGAACCTAATCATTCAGTCTCTTTAAATTATTATAACATAAAGGACATTTAGTGGTTAATTCTATAATTCCTTAGTTTTTCATCAGAGTTATACATAAGTAATATCCGATTGACAGTGAAATGTGTGACTTCTGCCTTACTTCCTATTCCTTGTCTGGTTGTAGGCTTTGGGTTGATACACCCATTTAACTGTCCATTCGATATTAGGTTATATATAATTAGTATAAACTAAGTAATTGCAGAGGGAACTATTGAGGTTATCAGTTTATCACCTCTGGAAATATAGGATTTTTGGAGGAACCAACGAACTTTTCCATGAACTTAGAGTATAATTTATAGAGCTAAAATACTTATCAGCTCACCAACTTAAATGCTGATCTAGTCTCTTTTCGAATTAACTTGTATTCTCAGGAATCCAGTAGATAGGTACACTCCCGAAGCTTTTGAGAAGACTACCTAGTACCGTACCGCGAATCTTGTCTTCTACTATACCTACTTTAGTGTTTGAATATTTAATGTTTGAACACTTATGTAAAACTTATAATTATTAATGCAATGGTTGTTTGTACTTTGATTACTATATTGCATGTGTTGTGATACCTACCTAGAGTCCTCCGCCCCCGAACGTTTTCGCCATTCTGGTTTGGGAGTGTAACAGCCTCCTATAAATCCAGTATTGTATCACATTGTTAGGTGACAACAAACTGATGAATGTCAGTCTTGAGCATGCTCAGGTAACGTGTCATCTGAGCCTGCTCGGAAGCAAACTTTGGGCAAAATATCACCCTCTCAATAAAGATGCGAGTGACCTCCATAACCGACTATGTACCCTGTATCAGATCCAAGAACTCCTGTGCCAACCATTCTCGCTCGACACATGGAATGTAGCAAGTGTGGAACATGTCCCTAAACTGCTCCTAAGTAACAACAGCTCTTTGGTCATTCGTATATGACCCAGTCACCAACCTCCACCAATCCTTTGCCCTAGTCTATAACAAGTTCAGGGCACATCTGACCTTCTTGTCTGTAGGACACGAACATGTGAAGAAATACCCTTACATATTAGATAACCACCACATAGCCTTGATGGGATCCTGAATCCCATCAAAAGTAGGGGGCTTCGTTTTATCGAAGTCCCGGTACTGGAATGCCCTACTAACTCGCCCCCTGTTGTTGTTACAGCTGTTGAAGTTGTTGTTGCAGCCGTCTCATCAAGGGTTTAGTATCTGTCATCCAAATACTCCATCATAGTGGTCTTAATAGACCCAAACAACTCCGGAATCTGACCCTGGACAATCTCAACCACCTCATTGCAGATGATCTCCCATAGACGATCCTTCGTCAGCACTGGCCCATCATGGCTAATAATCTCGGGCGCTGTCGGGGCCTCCTGATCGCCCTGCCCTGATCCCCGATCCGGATAGATTCACAAAATGCCTCGTAACCACCATGCTGAAATATATAACAGGAAGATATCAGATAATTCGCATAAATAACAGGGAACCAACTCCCTACTAAACCCTAGGGGTTGTGACTTCCTTTCTACGCGTATGGGTCTCGTGCTATTAATAGTACGGGCCCATACTACCTTCCACACCTACCCATATTTTTCTCAAGTATCACCATACGACCCTAAAAATACACATATACATGGTGGTCACTCAATCCTCACTCCTAGAGGAAGGCTAACTGTCTCACAACTGATCTACCGGCCTCACACTACTCACCTATCCATGAAACTTCCATCAACCCTACATCACTAGTGTATTCTAGCCATACATAATGCTGGACCCTATAGAGTTTTGAATATCTGATCCTACCCTAAGCCCCCAATCAAACAAGAACATAACATAAGGCCAAACCAAACATTCTCAGGCTATAAGATCGTAATTGTGTACAGGCGTGATGCATACACAAGTAACTATATTAATGATGTCAATCTCATATAAGAAATTCTATCTTGCACTTCCGGAAGATCCCTAGCCTAGTACTAGCATGTTGTTCTAACATATCACGATATCAAATAATTGTATGGTATTTTGGGGTGTACTTACTGGCTCCAGCTAATCGTACACCCTGCATCCTCCTTTACTTATTTTGAAAATCATTTTAAAATTATTTTGAAAATCCTTCCTTGATTTGAGAATGGATTCACATGAATGTTCCTCCAATTCACTCAAACCAAGGATCTGTTACCAACTTGTAACACCCATAAAATCATGCCAAATTTAAACTTTTTCAAAATATTTTAGACCATTTAACATTACAAAGTTTTTTTTAAAATAATAAATATCGGAGTATCCCAATATCAAATCATAAAAATAAAAACAACATCAGGAGCAGTACGATCATGCATTCGCCTTCCCGCGATCACCAGAAGTACCTGAAACAATAATCGATAAATGTAACCTTGAAGGCTTAGTGATTTACCACTAGAATACAAACCTCATATAACGATGATCATATCATATAAACAAATACAGAATAGCATGCATATTGAGCCTTCAGCCTGACTGGACGGCCTCGCAGGCCTTCAGTCTATATGGACCGCACTCCGAGCCTTCGGCATGTCTGGACCACCTCGCAGGGCCTTCAGCCTATCCAGACCGCTCGCCAGGCCTTCACTCTAACTATCATACCATCCTAGGTTTATAGTCTATCCGGTCCGCCCTGGGTATGTTTCCTTTCAGCAAAAAGGAGGACCGCCTCAACCCATCAAAACAAACATGTGCACATAACTATCATACGCTAGCATACATATATAACATTCAAACTGATCTAACAGTTCATATAGCATAGCAACATCCTATAACCAGGACACCGATCTAACCAGGTCACTAATCATAAACATATCCTCATCCTAACTACCATGATGTAAACCAATAACCATATCATGTCATAATCCATATACAATCCATAAAGAGCCGACCTTCGTGCCTTAGACCTTGTTGATATAGCGAGGATAACTCACCTTGCGAGTAGTGCTGAAGTATTGAAATCTATGACTGCTGTCTCATCGGAAATCTCAAACTATCACATAATAAATATCAAGTCAATATACACGATACTAGTCATGACTAAGGGTCCACACAATCCATGATGTCCATTCTCTTTATTGGGCCAATGCCCAATATTAAGTTCATAACCTTAAAAGTCCTTATGTAAAGCCTATTATTGGCCCAATTTACCAAATTAGGTCCAACTCCCTAATTCGGCCTAATTCCAAAATCCTTTATCAAAACTTGGCCCAAAGCATCATATTCATAATGTCAAGGAAAGGTCCAAATCTAATTTGCCCACAAACAATCCAAAAACGAAAGCCTAATTTTCAAAGGCCCTACAGAGGACGTACGCGGGGCATACTCCTTTGGGACGCTCGGCGTAAACGTTCTGAGGTTGACCACCATGGGGTGGTTGACCTAGTATGCTGGGCGTATAGGATTTACGCTAGGCGTACGCGGGGTTTTGCCAAAACCCTAATAAGTGCTTAAGGGCCTAACCACTGAAGCCGAAACATCAGATCCAGTGACATAATGTGCCTAGGGCCCATAATGTCACGAACTTTATCACTTTAGATGTCTAGAAAGCTCTTAATACTTGGACTTAATCCATTAACACCTTCTTGCTCCATGCATGGGAGATATGCAACTATTCGGACCTCATTTTTATCACTTAAGACCCATTCTAGGGTCTGGAAGGACAACTTAATATGACCAAAATGCATCATGCACCATATTGAGGTTTTTAGGACAAGAAATGTGCCAAGAACCTAAAAAAATACAAGGTCTACTCAAAATAGTTGCCAAGCTAGAAGCTTTTTACCTTTGGAGTTCCTAAAGCACAAGAAAACATCAGATCTACAAGTTGGCCTTCCTTCTCCAACTATTTGATGCAATGGCTTCACCTTCAAGAGCTCTAAACACACACCAACTCACTCTCACACATAAAGGTAGGGTTTGAGACGTTTCTATAAGATGGATGCTGAGAATGATGAGATAAAATGAACCGTAAGGATGTTTATATAGCCCCCAACCCGAAATATTGGGGTTTCATTCTGATATAAGTACACCCAACATACACAAGTGTATGCCCACGTACTAAGGTGGGCCTTAGTACGCTTAGCGTACTATTATATACACGCAACATACTCCTTCTTGGCCCGAGGTTGCAACCTTGGCCCTTATACTTATCTTGACACTACACTTCCAACCCCAGGGACTACAAATAACCAAGTAATGATAGAAGAGTGTTCGGAAATACCTACAAAAATCTTGGGATTTTACACACACACACACCCACTATATATATATATATATATATATATATATATATATATATATATATATACATATATATACATATATATATATATGTATGTATATATATACATATATATATATATATCAGATAGAATAATATATATAATAAGTATAGCGTATAAAATACAACACAAACGGCCAAGGGAGCCCCCATGACAAGAGTTACATGAGACATAATTCATCAATATGCTGATTGATATTAAGCTAGCACCCAACCTATAGTCATTAATTCTAAAATGACCAAGAGAGATATGTATATATCTATACAAGATTAACACTCCCACCTACGGTTGCTAGCTACAACTTGATGGCAAGTCGAAGCAGTAATAACTTTGTAAACACACCGGACGTCCGATGAAGCGTCGCGGTGTTTTTGACATCAATAGTCAAAACTCGATTATAGGAACTCATCGTAAATTTTTTAAAACTAAAACTAGCTATGATAAAAATACTATTAGGAACTAGCTAAGTAGTCATAGTACATAAAAACTTGAGGAATCGAGTTTAGGTCAACCATCATCTAACTATCTTAGACTACAACTACGAACCTACCTATGGAAATAGCAATAATACGACAAACTCAAGGAAGTGAGTTTAGGATAAACAAAACAAATAAAATACCCACATACGTTTTATAATAATAAAACACGTAGACTCACCAACATTATGTTGACCTTTCAAACCACATGTATTCTCAGGAGAATGAACTCGTCAGATGGAGGAGATAACCCTAATGATGCAGCCTGGAACTTATGTGCTTTGCTTTTGTACTTTGCTTTCGTAACCTAACTGTACCTCAGACAATTATGCAATATGTTTTATTTAATGATAAATAGTTGTGTTGTTTAGTACATCATGTGTATTGTTCAGCAAATATATTGGCCTAAAATCCCAACATCCTAACGTCACATAGCCTGATGTTCCCCCCGCCAGCCAAGGGTATGACAGAGTGCTATCAGACCTACAGATTAAAGAGAACTTGTAATTCCTTAGGAAATACAACTATAATATAGGACTACACTCTGATTAGGTTTAGTCATCTAAGCCTAATACTAAGTATTAATATTAGTTACCCTACGTCTTGACTACTTACGGGAGAGGTGTCTACTTTGAACTAACGCTTGGGTTGCTGGATTTTAAAAAGGGTATATGCTAAAATGATTAAGAGCAATATAGATATGCTCATATAAGTATATCTACTACCCAAAAATATGAACCCACAAAGTCACAACTCAGGATTTTAGGTCAAAAACCATATTTAGAGTTGGTACAGTACAACGATCATACTACGACTAGACGTAGACTCGCAACTAAGTTTTATTATGGTTTGACCAACCCACGACTGAACTCAGATACGGTGGTTGGAAATCTAAACGCTTGAGGACTTCTGGATTGGATGTTGAGGCAAGGATTCTATACTCAAAAGCTTCTCTTAGAGAAATCTATGTATGGGGATGGCTAACTCAACGACATCTACACTCGAGCATATTTTCGTCTTAGGAACATCTAATTTACAACATAGTGGGGGGACTCAAGAGAGTACAGACTTGCAAATTCCAACAAATTAACTTACGTCTCGACATTAACTTTAGGAATCTAGAAATGGCACCTCCGAGAATTTCCAGATCTATTCAAGGTATTCAAGTTGATCAGGATGCTCAGTCACCACAAAGTAACCCACCCCTAGAACACACATATATTGAGGTAATGGTCGAATTAAGAATTACTGAGGCACTAGCCGTCCATGGAAATCACACAAACTTTGGAACAAGAGGAGAAAGCTCCCAAGGAAATGAGAAAGGTGCAACAAGATCATGCACCAACAAGGATTTCATGAGATCCAAACTGTCACACCCCCAAACCTAAACGGCGGAAACGTTCGGGGGTGGATGACTTCATGTGGTAACGTAACAAATGAATACATAGTAAAGAAAGCAATACAACCATCATATATATAATTGAAAGTTTACATTTGTCAAAAGTTACATGTTCAAAACCAATTACAATATGTTGTCAAAATATGAGATTAAACTGGCGCCGCAAGATCCCTTCTTCAAAAGCATATTGATACCTGAAATTACTGAATCCTTGGGACATACAAGTAATTTTGAAAGAGTAGATCAGCATTTAAGCTGGTGAGTTTCATAAGTATTAAATGAAAATGTTTGTATGAAATGAAATGTTTTGTCCTTGTTTGTTTGTTTCTAGAAAATCCTATATTTTCTACTAGTATAAAAGTAGCCTTCTCTCAAGACCAATGTTTGTTTCTAAAAATGTATGTAAGTGTAAAATAACCAACATGTTTGAAAACCTCGTAAATCAATGTATTTTTAATACCCCATGTGAGTTTTATAACCATACTATTGACTCGGAATGCCTATACACAACGTTTTTCAGGCGTTGGAATGTTATGACGTTTGTCACCCCAAATGGTGGACTGTAGCTAACAGTCAAGGCGTGGGTTGTCAAGCCCGTATAAATCTATACATAAACACCATGCTCCCCCTCCAAGGGATTCTGGTATATAATACAGGACTTGAAATGTGTAATCGAACGTACGTGAAGTTAATGTCTCACAAACCGTGGTATAAAAACAGATTTACGTGTTAAAATGTTTCGTTTGTTCTTGTATATGAAAGTGACTTCTTGAAAATCGTGTTTCTAGTATGTAAAAGTTAGCAATATCCTCATAAAACTATACCTATTATAGTTTTCTAAAAGCGTGTCTCGTTTGTTTAGAAATACCTAGAAAAGGAATCACTTGTTATGAAAGTATAGATTTTTTTAGAGCCTAAGATAGACAAGTATACATATAATCTAAGAAAATGTTTAGTTTATACATGGATTACAACAATTTGTATTTCAAAAGATAGAATGCTATTGTAATATATTTTATATATGAGAGTTCCCTATAAAATTTTATAAATCACATATGATTTGGTTAAATAAAAGCATATAATAATTCTTTATATAACACACGATGATACTCGTGTGTTTTACTTGTATTCCCCCCTTGAAAGCATATAAAATCATTTATAGAACATTTAAAAGGTTGATTAACGGGTATGAACTCACTTGAAAGTTTGAAGAAAGCGAGATGGAAACCGGGCAGAGTTTCGTCTCGGGAAACGGATTTTTCTCGGGATTCTCGGGAATCTTGGGAGTAAAAACGACCTTCGGGACTTGGGCAAAATGATCGGGGCTTCGGGTTAGAATGGGCACGGAAAACGAGGCAAGAACGCAAAAGAAAAGAGAGAAATGGAGCCCTTTCTTACGAACCCTCGCATCCCTTTTATAGGGGCTGGAACTGCCTCGGTACGTGGGGCGTACGCGTACGTCATGCATGACCGAGTCCTCGACTGCCTCGGACTTCGGATGGGACAAGCTAGCTTCGCATAGACCCGGACGTGGACGATCCGAGGCCTAGGCCTTGAGTACGCGGGGCGTACTTCGACCTTATCTGCTGACTCCCTTCGGATAATACCAAACAATTATAATTAAATTTATATTTAATTTAATTAATAAACTTCGAAAATTCATATCTTCTTCATACGAATTCCGTTTTTGATGGTCTTTATATCCACGCGTAGGTGAGACTACACTCTACAACTTTCGTTTAGACTCCGTCGACAAATTTCGAAAATATTTTTATTATTTATTTTTAAAGTGCCGTGTTTAAGGAATTTCTCTAAAAATTCATAACTTCTTTATCTGACGTCGGTTTTTGCCAGACTTTTTACCGCTGAATTACCATTGTCGAGACCTTCGATTCTCGTTTAGGTCATTCCGGCCAAAAGTCGCTCGATCTCCGATTCTAGTTTTTAGCTGTCTGTTGCTATGCCGAACTTGGAAAGTCATAACTCCAATATACGAGGTTGGATTTGGGCGTTCTTTTATACGTACGATCACGGTTTAATGACATTAAACATAGTAGGAATTTAAGTAGAAACTTTTTGGACATTTTATTATCAAAGTTAATTTCATTAACTCAAAAGTGGTTACAATACTTGACTTTTTAGGTCATTACAAATAGTTGAAATATCGGGTTGTCACATCATCCCCCCGTTAGAGGGAATTTCGTCCCAAAATTTAAAGTAGCAAAGATACAAGTGGATCAGAGAAAAAGATGAGGGTACTTTTGTTTCATCTAATCTTCGCGTTCCCATGTGAATTCTGGTCCCCGCTTGGCATTCCAGCGAAGCTTCACGATGGGTATGCGTCTTTGCTTTGTTTGTTTAACCTTTCGGTGCATGATTTCTACCGGTTCTTCCATAAAGTTGAGGCCCTCGTTGACCTTGATCTCGTCGAGTGGAATAACAAGAGTCTCATCGGACAGACACTTTTTCATGTTCGAGACATGGGAGGTTGGATGTATGTTACTAAGTTCACGCGGTAGGTTAAGTTTGTAAGCCACAGGGCCGATTTTAGCAAGAATTTCGAAAGGCCCTATGTATCTTGGATTTAGTTTCACACGCTTTCCAAAGCGTATTAAAACTTTCCACGGTGAGACCTTCAATAAAACGTGGTCTCCAACCTAGAATTCCAAAGGTTTCCTCCTTTGTTCAACGTAGCTTTTCTGTTGGTCTATGGAGGCTTTCAACCGTTCATGAATTTGAATGATCTTCTCTGTCGTTTCTCGTATGATTTTCGGATCGGTGAGAGTGCTTTCAGGAACTCGTCCTCTAGCTAACTGGGTATCGCCAACTTCAGTCCATCACAGAGGGGATCTGCACTTTCGACCATAGAGGGCTTCAAACGGAGCAACCTTTATGCTTGTATGATAACTATTGTTGTATGAAAATTCGACAAGGGGTAAATGGATATCCCATGCCTTTTCGAAGTCAATCACACAAGCTCTCAGCATATCTTCCAAAGTTTGTATCGTTCTCTCACTTTGCCCGTCTGTTTGTGGGTGGTAGGCTGTACTCATATCTAGCCTAGTCCCCAGGGAACTTTGTAGTGACTGCCAGAATCTTGAAGTGAATCTACTATCTCTATCGGAGATAATGGATATCGGAACACCGTGCAGTCGCACTACTTCCCTTATGTAAGTTCTTGTAAGCTTTTCCATTTTGTCAGTCTCCTTGATTGGTAGGAAATGCGCGGATTTGGTCAATCTGTCGACGATGACCCATATGGTATCAAGTCCACACGTCGTCTTGGGCAACTTGGTTATGAAGTCCATAGTAATTCGTTCCTATTTCCATTCTAGTATCTCCGGTTGTTGTAGTAATCCTGACGATTTTTGATACTCGACTTTAACCTTTGCGCAAGTAAGGCATTTACTTACAAAGGTAGCAATTTCTGCTTTCATGTTAGGCCACTAGTACAATTTCTTAATATCCAGATACATTTTATCTGAACCTGGGTGAACGGAATATCTTGTGTTGTGTTCTTCGGTCATGACTACGTCTCTGAAACCACCATGTTTCGGTGTCGAGATTCGGTCCATGAGATAATATGCTCCGCCACCCTTGAATTCTAGATTCTTTTCCATTCCTCGCAGGGATTCACCCGTGTGACAACCCGATATTTCAATTCTTTGTAATGAACTAAAAAGTCAAGTATTGTAACCACTTTTGAGTTAATAAAGTTCACTTTGATAATAAAATGTCCAAAAATTTCTATTTAAATTCCTTCTATGTTTAAATGTATTTAAACCATGATCGTACGTAAAAAGAACGCCCAAATCCGACTTCGTATATTGAAGTTAAGATTTTTCCAAGTTCGGCTTAGCAACAAACAACTAAAAACTCGAATCGAAGATCGAGCGACTTTTGGCCAGAATAACCTAAACGAGAATCGAAGGTCTCGACAATAGTATTTCAGCGGTAAAAAGTCTGGCAAAAACCAACGTCAAATAAAGAAGTTATGAATTTTTAAAGAAATTCCTTAATCACATCGTTTTAATAAATAAATAATAAAAATAATTTCGGAATTTGCCAACGGAATCTAAATGAATGTTGTAGAGCGTAGTCTCACCTACGCGTGGATATAAAGACCGTCGAAAACGGAGTTCGTATGAAGAAGATATGATTTTTTGAAGTTTATTTAATAAATTATATATTTATTTAATTCAAAAATCTGGTAATATCCAAAGAGGAGTCAGCGTCCTCATCCGAGGTACGCCTCGCGTAACCCTGTACGCCCTACGTACCCGAGGGCCTTGGTCTCTGTCCGTCCACGTCGCCCCTATGCGAAGCTACCGACCCGCCCATCCGACCCGCCGTCCCATTCGAAGCCGAGGTAGTCGAGGACTCGGTCATGCATGACGTACGAGTACGCGCTGCATACTAGCATACGCCCCGCGTACCGAGGCTTCTCAGACCCCCTATAAATAGCATGCGAAGGCTTCCGAAAAACTTGCTCATTTCTCTCCTTTCTCTCACGATCTTGCCTCGTTTTCTGTGCCCGTTCAAACCCGAAGCTCTGGTCTTTTTGCTCAAGTCCCGAGGGTCGATTTTACTCCCGAGATTCCCGAGAATCCCGAGAAAAATCCATTTCCCGAGACAAAACTCTGCCCGGTTTTCCATCTCGCTATCTTCAAACTTTCAAATGAGTTCATACCCCTTAATTAACCCTTTTTAATTATTCTAAATGCTTTTATATGCTTTCTAAAGGGGGGAAATACAAGTAAAACACACGACTACTATCGGGTGTTATATATAAAGATTTTTATACATTTTTATTAAGTAGAATCATATGTGATTCATAAACTATATATGGAACTTTCATATATATAAAATATGTTATATTCCATCTTTTGAAATATAAATTGTTGTAATGCATGTATAAAGTAAACATTTTTCTAGAATATATGTATACTTGCCTATCTTAGACTCTACACCAAAAATCTATGCTTTCGTAACAAATGATTCCTTTTCTAGGTATTTCTAAACAAACGAGACACACTTTTAGAAAACTATCATAGGTATAGTTTTACGAACAAATTCCTAACTCTTATGTACTAGAAACATGAATTTCACGAAGTCACTTTCGTATACAAGAACAAACGTAACATTTTAACAAGTAGATCTGTTTTTATACCACGGTTTTTGTGAGACACTAACTTCACGTACGTTCTAGTACACATTTCAAGTCCTGTATTATATACCATAATCACTTGGAGGGGGAGCATGGTGTTTGTGTATAGATCTATACGGGCTTGACAACCCGCGCCCTGACTGTTAGCTACAGTCCACCGTTTGGGGTGACAAACGTCATAACATTCCAACGCCTGAAGAACGTTGTGTATAGGCATTCCGAGTCAATAGTATGGTTATAAAACTCACATGGGGTATGAAAAATGCATTGATTTACAAGGTTTTCAAAACACATTGGTTATTTTACACTTACATACATTTTAGAAACAAACATTGGTCTTGAGTGAAGGCTACTTTTATACTAGTAGAAAATATAGGATTTTCTAAACACAAACAAACAAAGACAAAACATTTCATTTTATACAAACATTGTCACTTAAATACTTATGAAACTCACCGGCTTAAATGCTAATCTACTCTTTCAAAATTACTTGTATGTCCCAGGGAATCAGTAACTTCAGGTATCATTATGCTTTTGATGAAGGGATGCTGCGGCGCCAGTTTAATCTCGTATTTTGACATCATATTGTAATTGGTTTTGAACATGTAACTTTTGACAAATGTAAACTTTCAATTATATATATGATGGTTGTATTTCTTTCTTTACTATGTATTCATTTGTTACGTTACCACATGAAGTCATCCGCCCCCGAACATTTCCTCCGTTCAGGTTTGGGGGTGTGATAGATTGGTATCAGAGCAATGTTTATAGTGAACTAAGTATATCGAACCACATAAGATATACAAACTATAAATGCTTAAGGGACTAATACTCTCTGACAAAACAATTTTTCTTTTTACGCTTAAGCAGCGTTGCGTTTAACTTAAATTGATAGTTCATTTAAGTACAATTACATGCATACCACAAATTATTTTCATGATATCTAACTATACAACAAGTATTTAGACAAGTTGACACCACGATTAAGACTCGATGTATGTAATCAGATTTTGGACAAATATAGCGTGATCAACTATATTTGCATGAGATTGGACCAACGTATATCGAGGAATGATCGTAGTACGCAACAAGTCAAAACTTACCAAACCATTACAAGAATCAAACACAAGAATTTAAATACTATAGGAGTATTTGCTATCTAAACTAGTTTAACTTACATGTTTTGCATGTTCCAACTGATGGGTTTTATCCATAAGAACTTTCCTATGTGCGCATGCAAAAACCCTAATGCTTGGATCTAGGCTTTCTAATAAACATGCTTTGAATCCAAGACTTCTAATGACTACTTAGGTTAAATAACAACATTGAAACAGATCTAGAACCATACCTTTGAGTTCCTTGTTGATCTTGAGGTCTTGGAGCTTCTAGAGTCACAAATGTCACTCCTCTAATGGCTTACAAACACCAATAGCAAGGAAGATAATTTAGGAGAGAGGAGAGGGGAGGAAATCGGCCAGGGTTCTCTTGCTTGAAGAGAGGTGCCGATTTCCTTATGCCATGGGGTCTATTTATACTTGTAGACTCCTTAAGGGTTACAACCTAAACCCTAATTGGATAATCTTCTCTTAAGGCTATCCAAATCCTTTCCATAGATAAGCCTTGGACGATTTTGAAGCTATCCTAGCTTCTAGAATCCGTCCCTAGCATATCCATAAGGATTTACAGTCTAAAGCTTAACTATCAAACAGTTGACAGTTTATACCCCTTTATTTAAGTAATCTCTTTAAGTCACCAAATTAATTGTAATTAATTCTATGACTTATATTAATCAAATAACAATATATTATTCATTATATTATTCTCATAATATATTAATAATATTTACTCTCTCGTAATAAATCATCCTATCAAGTTGCTATGGTGAAGGCAACCCAAAAGGACCATGCACAACCGGGTCAAATACTTGCCTAATATAGTTGCAGCCTTAGACACTATTCCAACAGTCTCCCACTTGGATAAGTCTGGTAACTATATACACAAGTACAATTCGGCTTGCAATCGTAGCTCTCAAAGACGCTGTCAAACTCTGATCTAATCAATCTTGTCCTTTAGATAAGGGAACGTACAGTCCTCTGTTAGATATCATGCCGACAATCCTATGGAATGGTGAGTCAAGCATTTAGGTTTCTCGATCTCTGATTTATTTGACATAGAACTTAATCGAACACATCAATTCAGTTCTGACCGGGCCCGGCACATAAGTCAAATCAAATCATCGAGCGGCCGAGATATCGCTTTTACCTTCTTAGATAAAAGTTACAGATAAACTTCGACTTATATGCATTTACTTATTCATTAACCAACTATACACAACAATACGTTTTATAACACCGAGTTACTGATGCATTTTTGTATTATCAATGTACAATCAATTAACAAATAACAAATCATATATCTAGGTTTTAAGACCATATGATATTATCGTCTTGCGATCACCCTTTATATCATATTCCATTAGGTGATTCCAGCAAGCGCGGGTTCGTTCCAATGCTCAAAACTAGTTCATAAGCACTCATGAACGTTGCAGCAACCCTTTGCTATGTCTAACACCATTTAGACATTCTACACACCAATTCATGACAATCTTCATTCATATCTACTTCCAACATATGAACGATTGTGGACCATTTGAACAATTTCTATTATTCTTAATAATCTTAATTATTCTGGAAGTCAAAACATGCAAAAAAAAAACAATAGCTAAACAATTAACACAAGATAGTAACATTACTCATAAATAAAACTCCTTTATTTAATCATAAAATGTCAATACATTTATCTATTACACGTTTCTAATACTATCTAATCTATGCTAACATCATCCTTCAGCCCAATACTCCTAGCATGCTGCAAGTGCTTAACCCTACTCAGTCCCTTCGTAAGCAGATCTGCTAGCTTATCTTCTGATGATATCCTCTTCACTACGAGTTGTCCTTCTTCTACACGATGTATAATGAAATGATACTTTCTGTCGATATGTCTTGATCTACCATGATCCCTCGGTTCCTTGGTCAAGGCAACTGCGCCTTCGTTATCACAGAAAATCTCCATTGGCTCCTTTATGACAGGTACAACTCCAAGATCACCGATGAAGTTCTTTAGCCATATTTCCTCCATCGACGCTTCGCTCGCTGCAATGTACTCTGATTCGCACGTTGAATCAGCTACAGTCTCCTGTTTGGAACTCTTCCATGTCACTGCTCCTCCATTTAGGGTAAAGACCCAGCCCGACTGCGAACGGTAGTTGTCCCTGTCAGTCTGAAAACTGGCGTCACTATACCCTCGCACCTTCAAGTCATCACTCCCTCCGAGGACTAAGAACCATTCCTTCGTCCTCCGAAGGTACTTAAGGATGTTTTTCACCGCAATCCAATGTGCTTTGCCAGGATTCCCTTGATATCTGCTAACCATGCTCAAAGCGAAGGCTACATCAGGGCGAGTACAAGTCATAGCGTACATGATTGAGCCAACTGCGGAAGCGTATGGTACTCGACTCATTTCTGCTATCTCAGCTTCGGTACTCGGACTTTGAGTCTTACTGAATTTGGCATTACTTTGTATCGGTAATTCTCCCTTCTTCGAGTTTTCCATACTAAAACGTTTTAGTACCTTCTCTAAGTAAGTATTCTGACTAAGTCCAATTAGTCTCTTACTTCTTTCTCTTACTATCCTTATTCCCAAAATGTAAGAAGCCTCTCCGAGGTCCTTCATAGCGAAGCACTTCCCGAGCCAGGACTTAACCTCCTGCAGAGTCGGGATGTCGTTTCCTATGAGTAATAAGTCATCGACATATAGAATGAGGAAGCTTACTATACTCCCACTGGCTTTGACATATACACAAGACTCGTCTTCGCTTCGTACAAATCCAAACTCTTTGACTTTCTCATCGAAGCAAGGATTCCATCTGCGAGACGCTTGCTTAAGTCCATAAATGGACTTCTCAAGCTTACACACTCTATTTGGATGCTTCGGATCCACAAACCCCTCTGGCTGAGCCATGTAAACATCCTCAGCCAACATTCCATTAAGGAAAGTGGTCTTGACATCCATTTGCCAAATCTCATAGTCATGAAATGCGGCAATAGCTAGCATCACTCTAATAGATTTAATCTTTACAACTGGTGAAATGTCTCATCATAGTCAACTCCAGGAGTTTGAGTAAAGCCCTTCGCAACCAATCGCGCTTTATATGTGTGTACGTTTCCATCCACGTCGGTCTTCTTCTTGAAGATCCATTTGCACCCAACGGTCTTACGTCCGGGCACATAGTCAACCAAATTCCAAACTTGGTTATCATACATGGATTGGATCTCGCTATCCATTGCCTCTTTCCACTTTGCAGACTCCGAGCCTGCCATGGCTTCCTTATAGCTATTAGGTTCATCAAGATTTAATAGTGTACCATCACTAATATACGTGTCCCCTTCGGTAGTAATATGAAAGCCATAAAACTGGGGATGAACTCTAACTCTATCGGAACGTCTAAGGGGTAAGGATTCGTCATGGGTTCAACCGGAGTTTCCTCCTCGGGTTGAGTGCCAGCGGTAGAGGTTCCTTCATCTATCGACTCTTGAATCTCTTCAAGTTCGATTTGCCTCCCACTGTCTCCTTGGCTTATGAGTTCTTGCTCTCGGAAAACTCCTCTCCTCGCAACAAAGACAACATTGTCCTTCGGCCTATAGAAGAGATATCCAAAGGATGTCTGCGGGTAGCCGATGAAAATACATCGCTCACTTCGAGGTTCGAGCTTGTCGTGAGTATCTCGTCTTATGAAAGCCTCGCAACCCCAAACCTTGATATGTGCCAACGAGGGAGCTTTCCCTGTCCACATCTCGTGAGGTGTTTTGGCAACCTTCTCAGTAGGGACTCGGTTAAGGATATGGGCGGCAGTCTCTAAGGCGTACCCCCAAAAAGAGATAGGTAGTGAAGCACGACTCATCATAGAGCGAACCATATCCAATAAGGTTCGATTACGCCTTTCTGCCACACCATTCAACTGCGGTGTCCTAGGAGGCGTCAATTGTTAAACTATTCCACACTCCTTGAGATAATCGTGGAATTCAAGACTTAGGTACTCTCCTCCTCGATCGGATCAAAGCATCTAGATTTTCCTGCCCAATTGGTTCTCCACTTCATTCTTGAACTCTTTGAACTTTTCAAAGGTTTCTGACTTTTGCTTGATTAAGTAGATATACCCATATCTACTATAGTCATCGGTAAAAGTCACGTAGAAGCGGTTCCCATCCTTCGTGGTTGATTTAAACGGTCCACATACATCGGTATGTATTAGGTCCAAAAGACCCTTGCCCCTTTCACATGTACTCATGAAGGGTGACTTAGTCATCATTCCAAGCAAACAAGATTCGCATGTGTCATCTTCCCTAAGGTCGAATGACGCCAACACTCCATCCTTTTGGAGTTGGGCTATGTGTTTCTTGTTGACATGTCCATGACGACAATGCCACAAGGATGCTTTATCCATACTAGTGGAAGAATCAATATTGAAAACATCATTTCCTAAGTTATCAACAATCATAACGGTTTCATATATTCCATTACATGGTATAGCTTCAAAGTAAAAGACACCATTTAGATAAGCCAAAATAGAACCATTCTCATTATTAAAAGAAAATCTAAATCCTTGTCTATATAAACCATGAAATGAAATGATGTTTCTAGCCATTTCTGGCGAATAGCAACAATTGTTCAAATCTAAAACCAAACTATTCCTAAGCACTAATGAATACACTCCAATCTTGGTCACAGGCGACGATCTTCTGTTCCCCTTGATTAGATTGATCCTTCCTTGCCCCACATCCCTACTTCTTCTTAGTCCCTACACATTAGAACAAATGTGGTAACCACAACCGGTATCAAGAACCCAAGAAATAGCATGATTAGAATCGTTAGATTTAATTGTATATATACCTGCGCAAGATGGCTTGATCTTTCCTTCTTTGATTGGTTGCAGGTACTCTGGGCAGCTTCTCTTCCAATGTCCTATCTTGTGGCAGTGGTGGCACTCTGCCTCCTTCGGGTTAGGACAGGGCTTGGCGGGATCAACTTTGGTCCCACTAGAAGAGGCACCATCTCGGGCTTTAACCTTGCGATGGTTCTTTGATGAAGCCTTCCTTTTCTTTCCCTTTCCTTGACCAATAGCCAAGACAGGAGCAGCGGGCGGATTGGGAGTAGGTGCAACAGACTTGTCTTTGAAGTTGCTCTCAGCGACCCTCAATAGACCTTGGAGTTTGCTTAGTGTGACCTCTTCTTTGTTCATGTGGTAGCTCATCCTAAATTGGTTGTACATCGGAGGCAAAGAGTGAAGCACCATGTCGATCGCCAAGTCTTCACCGAAGTCAACGTTTAACTTGCGATGGCGGTCGACATACCTTTGCATCTTTTGCAGGTGCACGGTAAGAGATTCTCCATGACCCATCTTGGCGGAAATCATGTTGGTGAAAATCTCATAACGCTCTTGTCTCGCGTTTTGGTGGTATCTCTCCAATAAGTCTTGATGCATCTCGTACGGGTACATGTCCTCGTAGGACTTTTGGAATTCGGAGTTCATGGTGGCAATCATGATGCAATGTACCTTCGTTGCATCTCGCTCATGAGTCTCAAAAGCGGTGATTTCGGCTGGAGTAGCGATTTCGGGGTTTATTTTCTTGAGCTTCTCATCGAGGATATACTCCTTATCCTCATAGCGAGCAATGGTGCGAATGTATCTTATCCATTCGCTAAAGTTCGTTCCATCGAAGGTGACCTTTTGGCAAAGGCTCATCAACGTGAAAGAACTAGCAGCAGCGTTGTTAGCGTTCGACATCTATAAAAGAAAAGGACAAAGATAGATTAGAATAAGAATCCCTAATTATCACCCAATAAGAAAAATTAGGGCTAGGATCCAACAATAACATTTACATACTAGAAAAGGGGTGCCGTAATCTAACATGCAAATAAATTGAAGGTAAGTGACTGACAATTCACTAATTCTCCATCACAAAACTTAAACTATTAGTCCTAAGTGTTTTTGAGAATTCCTAGGTTCGGATGAGATTCATTGAAACTATTCAACGGCATGTTTAAATCTCGATATGCCCCTCTAGTTTGTGACTGGGATACCGAGGATCACAAAGCAAGTGTGAATTACCATGCAAATTCACATGGTGCCTTCATTGTAACAATCACCTATTCGATGTGCCGGTAAACCACACACGCTCCATCGAACTATGATAAACAATGAATCAGCCTTTGCCACCTTCTCTTAGAACCAATTAGTGTGCCGGTAAACCACACACGATCCACTAACTTCTTAGCAAGGTGCAAAGTGTGATTTCATGGGATTGCATCAATTCACTTTTCCTAAAGTAACTAAGATTGGGAAATTTTAAAATATGTGTAGTTACTTTATATTTCTTATTATACTCTTAATGAGAGGATGAGGTTGCCCTATCCTACCCGTTCGGCTAACGACCCTCCACCAATCAAGCAAGCGGTGGGTGTGAGTGTACACCCATTAAGCGCCATTTTATAGGCCGCAACCTTATACCCACCTTATAGATCGGCTTCGTGAATGAGGCCTACTAACGGTAAGACTAGCATTTAGTTATACATATATATATATATATATATATATATATATATATATATATATATATATATTATTCTAGTAATATCATATTAGTATAGGGTTGTATTTTAAACCTTTCTAAAAATCTAGGGTTTGAAATTTAAGTTGTCTAAATTAAAACTTTTTAATCACAAATATAAATTTCAAAACTTGAGGGTAAGTTTTAAACATTTTAAAACATGGAGGCTCAAAAACAAATAATTCCAATTAACAATTAATATCCTAATTAACTATATTTGATTTTATTCAAGATTTCTTTGAAAGATAATTACCAAAATAATTAAAATAATTAATTAATTATCATATAAGGAAATTAAATATTTTATTAGTTGATAAATACCTTTAACTAGATCAAGATAGTCGTATATATCAAAAAATCGGATTTAGATTGATCTATTATAATTAAGGTAAGTTTCCATAAGATAATTATGAAAAAATCCCGAATATGGCCGTTCCCGACGCCTAGACTCGCCGAGCGCACAAAGGGACACGCCGAGTCAGGCCTACTCGCCGAGTCCACTTTGGAACTCGCCGAGTCCATGACTCAGAAACCAAAAAATCGAATTTTGCAAGTTTGTATCAGTTAATCAAGCAACAATTTAAAGAAAACCAAGCTAGGATCTGATACCACTGATGGGTTTTAGCCATAAGAACTTTCCTATGTGCGCATGCAAAAACCCTAATGCTTGGATCTAGGCTTTCTAATAAACATGCTTTGAATCCAAGACTTCTAATGACTAATTAGGTTAAATAACAACATTGAAACAGATCAAGAACCATACCTTTGATTTCCTTGTTGATCTTGAGGTCTTGGAGCTTCTAGAGTCACAAATGTCACTCCTCTAATAGCTTACAAACACCAATAGCAAGGAAGATGATTTAGGAGAGAGGAGAGGGGAGGAAATCGGCCAGGGTTCTCTCGCTTTAAGAGAGGTGCCGATTTCCTTATGCCATGGGGTCTATTTATACTTTTAGACTCCTTAAGGGTTACAACCTAAACCCTAATTGGATAATCTTCTCTTAAGGCTATCCAAATCCTTTCCATAGATAAGCCTTGGACGATTTTGAAGCTATCCTAGCTTCTAGAATCCGTCCCTAGCATATCCATAAGGATTTATAGTCTAAAGCTTAACTATCAAACAGCTGACAGTTTATACCCCTTTATTTAATTAATCTCTTTAAGTCACCAAATTAATTATAATTAATTCTATGACTTATATTAATCAAATCATCCTATCAAGTTGCTATGGTGAAGGCAACCCAAAAGGACCATGCACAACCGGGTCAAATACTTGCCTAATATAGTTGCAGCCTTAGACACTATTCCAACACCAACATTATTCAATTCTTATAACCGTATTTCTCGTACAGTCAAATGGCTGGATTTCACCACCCTGGAGACCCCTACTTTCCCAACCAAGGCAACGGAGGGTGGATCGAAGATGATCCCGGAGAGGATGAAGAACCCATAGAAGTGGGTGATGACTCCGGTACCGACTCAGAGCCGGAAGTGATCGATCCACCACCCATTCAACCTCTCGTCTTCGTAAGGAACTTTCAGGGACCGACTCCCGTCTGGGAAAGTCACCTCCATCATTGGAGCCAACAACAAAACCTACGCCCTCCCTACGGCATGTGCCGGGACTTCTATGATGTCCGCGGTGGAGGTTCGGCTGATCGAGCACTCCCAGTAATGGTGGGTAAGTTAGCCAATCAGTCCTATCAGTCCGGAGTTCAAGCTAGCCGACGTCGGGATGTCAACGTGGAAGTGCAGGTTCACACTTCTGACATCCGTAGGCTGGAAAAGATACAAGACAATGCTCAACTCCAAACCGAAGCATTCCAAGCGCAATTGATTTCAGCCCTCGCTGAACTGAGGGAACAACAAGCCGCTTTTGATAGGCGTCTAATGGAGTCGAAGCAATCAGATGCAGAGTCAAGCTCCAAGCGCAACCTACGTCGCAAGTAGTGCTTGTCAAAGACTCAAATTTTGTTATAGCTTAGGACATCGGCTAAAAGTCTTTAAATTTCTCGAACTTTGTAATCAGAGACCCTTATAGGGGTCAAATTTTCATGATCGTTGTAACAACTTTTATATTAATATAAGTGACACTATTATTACTACGTTAAGTATTTCGTTCAAACCTTGAATGGTCTTTGAGAAACCAAATACTTGTTTCATATTTTCAGTCTTACAAATAACTTTCATTCTTCTATTTTAAGACTCATACTATCATTTGTTGTTGAACTATAGCAATTTAGTTCATTAGACACATACACTTTCTATTCAATGGAATTCTTATCCTTACCTTTTCAACCTATAGTTGAAGGATGCCTCCGCGTAGGAATCCAAGGCGAAGCAATAGTGGGCAAGCACCTGTACCACCACCACCTCTACCACCTCAATTTGATGTTCTTATGTTCCAAGCAGCAGTCACCGCAGCGGTGGCAGCTGCCATGTCACAGATCAATAACTCGAGTACTAATGGCTCGAGATCTGGCACACACCCATTTAACCATGGCGAGAGTCATGGATCACCTCGAGAATGCACCTATAAGGACTTCACTAATGCCAAGCCCCGGATGTTTTATGGAACTGGTGGTGTGATGGACCTGAGGCAGTGGATTGAAAGGACGGAGGCAGTCTTTGAAATCTGCTCTTTTCCCGAGCACAGCAAAGTCAAATTTGCAACTTTCACCCTTATTGATAAAGTTTTAACTTGGTGGAATGGCCACGTTAAAGTACTTACCCTAATAGTGGCAAACTCCATAAGCTGGGAGAGCCTGGAAGCCATGATGATGAGAGAATACTGCCCACGGGGAGAGATTCAAAAGCTCGAACACGAACTATGGACTCTCGGCATGGTTGGTACCGACATCGCTACTTATACCAACAGAGTCTGCGAGTTGGCAATCCTTTGTCCAGATATGATTGCTCCCGAGAGCAAGAAAATAGAAAGGTACATCTGGGGACTGACGCCCCAAATACGATCAAGCGTGTTAGCTTCCAAACTTGACACCTTTGAAAGTGCTAAGGAACTGGCACAATCTCTGATTAACTACGGAGGTCATCAGAACTCAACCACTCCTGCACCAGAACCACAGAAAGGGAACAACAACAACAACAACAACAACAACAACAACAGGAAGAGAGTGTGGAATAAAGGGAAGGGTGGGTCTTCCTAAGAATCCGCAAAGAAACAACTGGTTTCAGTGAATGCTGCTACTGTACCTACTACAGCTCCTACAAATACCTACCTAACAAAGCCTTATGTAGGTAACCTCCCAAAGTGCACCAAATGCACTTACCACCACCATGGACCTTGTCGGGAAATGCACTGCGCCATCTGCAACAGGAAGGGACACACAGCCCGTTCTACAAGGACACCGCAAAGCCGATCACTCTAGTCCCCAATGCGGGTGTAGGCCAGACTTGCTACGGTTGTGGCGAGGTGGGCCACTACAAGAGGAACTGTCCTAAGACAGCAGGCACCAACGGTGTGGGACGAGTTTTGGCAATAGGCCACGATGAAGTTGTAGCTTACCCAACTATAGTTGCTGGTACGTTCCTTCTTGATAATTCATATGCATGCATATTATTCGATAGTGGAGCGGAGAGAAGCTTCGTGAGTCAAAACTTTATTCATTTACTTAAACCTAAACCTAGCAAGTTAGAAAAATCATTCACTGTAGAGATGGCCAAAGGAAAAACCGAAAACACTAACTGCATATACATGGGATGTACGTTAACTTTACACGGCCATTCTTTTCCAATCAATCTCATGCCGGTCCAAATTAAAAGTTTCGACGTCATAGTCGGCATGGATTGGTTGAGTCTTCTTCACGCCGACATCATGTGCTTTGAGAAAGCAGTCCGTCCTAATCTCCCTAACAACGAAAAATTAGTTATCTACGGCGACAAATCAAGTACAAACCTTCGCATCATTTCGTGCATCCAAGCTCAAAAGTGCTTGCGGAAGGATTGTCGAGCATTCCTAGTGCACATCGTTGATACAAGTCAAGAACTGAAGGACATCAAGAACATCTTGGTAGTACGCGACTTTCCCGATATCTTTCCAGAAGAACTACCAAGATTACCACCGCAACGCCAAGTCGAGTTCAGAATCGACTTAGTTCCAGGGGCTACCCCAGTAGCGAAGTCGCCTTATCGTCTCGCACCAAAAGAGATGTAGGAACTTTCCAGTCAACTTAATGAACTCCATCAAAATGGATTCATAAGACCAAGTTTCTCACCTTGGGGAGCACCGGTCTTGTTTGTAAAAAAGAAAGACGGATCGTTCTGTATGTGCATCGACTACAGAGAGCTGAACAAACTTACTGTCAAATACCACTATCCTCTACCCCGTATTGATGACCTATTCGATCAACTTCAAGGAGCAAACTACTTCTCCAAGATAGACCTAAGATCCGGATATCACCAATTACGAGTTCTAGAGGGGGACATTCCAAAGACAGCTTTCTGAACTCGTTATGGACACTACGAATTTGTAGTGATGCCGTTCGGATTAACCAATGCACCAGCAGTATTTATGGACCTAATGAATAGGGTATGCCGTCCTTACTTGGATCAGTTCGTCATCGTCTTTATCGATGATATACTTATCTACTCCCGAAGTGAGGAATAGCATAGTCAGCACCTACGAAAAGTCCTAGAAACACTGCGAACGGAGAAACTCTATGCGAAGTTCTCTAAATGAGAATTTTGGATTCGAAGAGTCGAATTTTTAGGCCACGTTGTTAGCGAGAAAGGGATACACATGGACCCCTCCAAAATTAAGGCCATTGAGAACTGGTCAGCACCAAAGACACCTACAAAAATTCGTCAATTTCTAGGTCTCGCTGGCTACTCTCGCAGATTCATAAAGAACTTCTCTAGCATTGTGAAACCTCTTACTACATTAACCCAGAAAGGCGTGGCCTTTGACTGGGAAGCGAAACAAGAGAAGGCATTCCAGACGCTAAAACAGGCCTTGTGCACCGTACCGATACTATCCCTCCCCGAAGGGATAGAAGACTTCATAGTGTATTGCGATGCGTCAAATCAAAGACTTGGGTGTGTTCTTATGTAGAGAGGGAAGGTTATTGCTTATGCCTGCCGAAAGCTTAAGACACACGAAGTGAACTATACGACACACGATCTCGAGTTAGGAGCAGTGGTATTTGCTCTGAAGATCTGGAGGCACTACTTATACGGAACAAAGAGTATTATTTTCACCGATCACAAGAGCCTTCAACACATTTTCGATCAGAAGGAACTCAACATGCGACAATGACGATGGGTTGAGTTACTAAATGACTACGAATGCGAAATTCGTTATCATACTGGCAAGGCCAACGTGGTAGCTGATGCCCTCAGTCGAAAGGAATACACTGGTCGGAGGGTTAAATCTCTGACTATGACTATCTATTCCCACTTATCCACACAAATTAAGGAGGCACAAATGGAAGCTTTGCAACCTGAAAATGTGGCGAGTGAATCCCTGCGAGGAATGGAAAAGAATCTAGAAGTCAAGGGTGGCGGAGCCTACTATCTCATGGACCGAATCTGGACCCCGAAACATGGTGGTTTCAGAAACGTAGTGATGACCAAAGCTCACAACTCAACATATTCCGTTCACCCGGGTTCAGATAAAATGTATCTGGATCTTAAGAAACTGTACTGGTGGCCTAACATGAAAGCAGAAATTGCTACCTTCGTAAGTAAATGCCTTACTTACGCTAAGGTTAAGGTCGAGTATCAGAAACCGTTAGGATTACTACAACAACCAGAGATACCAGAATGGAAATGGGAGCGACTGCATGGTGTTCCGATATCCATTATCTCCGATAGAGATAGTAGATTCACTTCAAGATTCTAGCAGTCACTACAAAGTTCCCTGGGGACTAGGCTAGACATGAGTACAGCCTACCACCCACAAACATACGGGCAAAGTGAGAGAACGATACAAACTTTAGAAGATATGCTGAGAGCCTGTGTGATTGACTTTGGAAGGGCATGGGATATCCATTTACCCCCTGTCGAATTTTCATACAACAATAGTTATCATACAAGCATAAAGGCTGCTCCGTTTGAAGCCCTTTATGGTCGAATGTGCAGATCCCCTCTGTGCTAGACTAAAGTTGGTGATACCCAGTTAGCTAGAGGAAGAGTTCCTGAGAGCACTCTCACCGGTCCGGAAATCATACGAGAAACGACAAATAAGATCGTTCAGATTCGTGAACAATTGAAAGCCTCTAGAGACCGACAGAAAAGCTACGCTGACCAAAGGAGGAAACCTTTGGAATTCCAGGTAGGAGACCACGTATTATTAAAGGTCTCACCGTGGAAGGGTTTAATACGCTTTGGAAAGCGTGGGAAACTAAATCCAAGATACATAGGACCTTTCGATATTCTTGCCAGAATCGGCCCTGTGGCTTACAAGCTTAACCTACAGCATGAACTTAGTAACATACATCCAACCTTCCACGTCTCAAATTTGAAAAAGTGTCTGTCCGATGAGACTCTTGTTATTCCACTCGACGAGATCAAGATCAACGAGAGCCTCAACTTTGTGGAAGAACCAGTAGAAATCATGGACCGAGAGGTCAAACAAACAAAACAAAGTCGCACACCCATCGTGAAGGTTCGCTGGAACGCCATGCGGGGACCTGAATTCACATGGGAACGCAAAGATCAGATGAAACAAAAGTACCCTCATCTCTTTCATGTTCACTAGTACCTTTACTACTTTAAATTTTGGGACGAAATTCCCTCTAACGGGGGGATGATGTGACAACCCGATATTTCAATTCTTTGTAATGACCTAAAAAGTCAAGTATTGTAACCACTTTTGAGTTAATAAAGTTTCCTTTGATAATAAAATGTCCAAAAAGTTCTATTTAAATTCCTTCTATGTTTAAAGGTCTTTAAACCATGATCGTACGTAAAAAGAACGCCCAAATCCGACTTCGTATATTGAAGTTATGATTTTTCCAAGTTCGGCTTAGCAACAGACAACTAAAAACTCGAATCGAAGATCGAGCGACTTTTGGCCGGAATGACCTAACCGAGAATCGAAGGTCTCGACAATGGTATTTCAGTGGTAAAAAGTCTGGCAAAAACCAACGTCAGATAAAGAAGTTATGTATTTTTAAACAAATTCCTTAATCACGTCATTTTAATAAATAAATAATAAAAATAATTCAGAATTTACTAACGGAATCTAAACGAAAGTTGTACAGCGTAGTCTCACCTACGCGTGGATATAAAGACCATCGAAAACGAGTTCGTAAGAAGAAGATATAATTTTTTTAAGTTTATTAAATAAATTATATATTTATTTAATTCAAAAATCCGGTAATATCCGAAGAGGAGTCAGCGTCCTCATCCGAGGTACGCGCCGCGTAACCCTGTACGCCCTGCGTACCCGAGGGCCTTGGTCTCGGTTCGTCCACGTCGCCCCTATGCGAAGCTACCGACTCACCCATCCGACCCGCCGTCCCATCCGACCCGCCGTCCCATCCGAAGCCGAGGCAGTCGAGGTCTCGGTCATGCATGACGTACGAGTACGCGCTGCGTACTAGCGTACGCCCCGCGTACCGAGGCTTCTCAGACCCCCTATAAATAGCATGCGAAGGCTTCTGAAAAACTTGCTCATTTCTCTCCTTTCTCTCACGATCTTGCCTCGTTTTTCGTGCCCGTTCAAACCCGATGCTCTGGTCTTTTTGCTCAAGTCCCGAGGGTCGATTTTACTCCCGAGATTCCCGAGAATCCCGAGAAAAATCCGTTTCCCGAGACGAAACTCTGCCTGGTTTTCCATCTTGGTATCTTCAAACTTTCAAGTGAGTTTATTCCCCTTAATTAACCCTTTTTAATTATTCTAAATGCTTTTATATGCTTTCTAAGGGGGGGAAATACAAGTAAAACACACGACTACTATCGGGTGTTATATATAAAGATTTTTATACACTTTTATTAAGTAGAATCATATGTGATTTATAAACTATATAGGGAACTTTCATATATATAAAATATGTTATATTCCATCTTTTGAAATATAAATTGTTGTAATGCATGTATAAACTAAACATTTTTCAAGAATATATGTATACTTGCCTATCTTATACTCTACACGAAAAATCTATGCTTCATAACAAATGATTCCTTTTCTAGGTATTTCTAAACAAACGAGACGCACTTTTAGAAAACTATAATAGGTATAGATTTACAAACAAATTCCTAACTCTTATGTACTAGAAACATGAATTTCAAGAAGTCACTTTCGTACACAAGAACAAACGTAACATTTTAACAAGTATATCTGTTTTTATACCACGGTTTTTGTGAGACACTAACTTCACGTATGTTCGAGTACACATTTCAAGTCCTGTATTATATACCAGAATCCCTTGGAGGGGGAGCATGGAGTTTGTGTATAGATCTATACGGGCTTGACAACCCGTGCCCTGACTGTTAGCTGCAGTCCACCGTTTGGGGTGACAAACGTCATAACATTCCAACGCCTAAAGAACGTTGTGTATAGGCATTCCGAGTCAATAGTATGGTTATAAAACTCACATGGGGTATTAAAAATGCATTGATTTACAAGGTTTTCAAAACACATTGGTTATTTTACACTTACATACATTTTAGAAACAAACATTGGTCTTGAGTGAAGGCTACTTTTATACTAGTAGAAAATATAGGATTTTCTAAACACAAACAAACAAAGACAAAACATTTCATTTCATACAAACATTGTCACTTAAATACTTATGAAACTCACCAGCTTTAATGTTGATCTACTCTTTCAAAATTACTTGTATGTCCCAGGGAATCAGTAATTTTAGGTATCATTATGCTTTTGATGAAGGGATGCTGCGGCGCCAGTTTAATCTCGTATTTTGACATCATATTGTAATTGGTTTTGAACATGTAACTTTTGACAAATGTAAACTTTCAATTATATATATGATGGTTGTATTGCTTTCTTTACTATGTATTCATTTGTTACGTTACCACATGAAGTCATCTGCCCCCGAACGTTTCCGCCGTTCAGGTTTGGGGGTGTGACAACCCGCCACATTTTCAAGTTGCAAAGCTTCCATTTGTGCCTCCTTAATTTGTGTGGATAAGTGGGAATGAATAGTCATAGTCAGAGATTTGACCCTCCGACCAGTGTATTCCTTTCGACTAAGGGCGTCAACCACCACGTTGGCCTTGCCAGGATGATAACGAATTTTACTTTTTGAAGGAGTTCATAAAGTTGACTGGAAAGTCCCTGCATCTCTGCTGGTGCGAGACGATAAGGCGACTTCGCTTCTGGGGTAGCCCCTGGAACTAAGTCGATTCTGAACTCGACTTGGCGTTGCGGGGGTAATCCTGGTAGCTCTTCTGGAAAGATATCAGGAAAGTCGCGTACTACCGAGATGTTCTTGATGTCCTTCAGTTCTTGACTTGTATCAACGATGTGCACTAGGAATGCTCGACAATCCTTCCGCAAGCACTTTCGAGCTTGGATGCACGAAATGATGCGAAGGTTTGTACTAGATTTGTCACCGTAGATAACTAATGTTTTGTTGTTAGGGAGATTAAGACGGACTGCTTTCTCAAAGCACATGATGTCGGCGCGAAGAAGGCTCAACCAATCCATGCCGACTATGACGTCGAAACTTTTAATTTGGACCGGCATGAGATTGATTGGAAAAGAATGGCCGACTAAAGTTAACGTACAGGCCATGTATATACAGTTAGTGTTTTCGGTTTTTCCATTGGCCATCTCTATAGTGAATGATTTTGCTAACTTGCTAGGTTTAGGTTTAAGTAAATGAATAAAGTTTTGACTCACGAAGCTTCTCTCCGCTCCACTGTCGAATAATATGCATGCATATGAACTATCGAGAAGGAATGTACCAGAAACTATAGTTGGGTCAGCTACTGCTTCGTCGTGGGGTATAGCCAAAACTCGTCCCACACCGCCGGTGCCTGCTGCCTTAGGACAGTTCCTCCTGTAGTGGCCCACGTCGCCACAACCGTAGCAAGTCTGGCCTACACCCGCACTGGGAACTTGAGTGATCGGCTTTGCGGGGTCTTTGCAGAAACGGGTTGTGTGTCCCTTTCTGTTGCAGTTGGCACACTGCATTTCCCGACAAGGTCCATGGTGGTGGTAAGTGCATTTGGTGCACTTTGGGAGGTTACCTACATAAGGCTTTGTTGGGTAGGTGTTTGTAGGAGCTGTAGTAGGTACAGTGGCATCATTCACTGAAACCAATTGTTTCTTTGCGGATTCTTGGGAAGACCCACCCTTCCCTTTATTTACACTCTCTTCCTATTGTTGTTGTTGTTGTTGTTATTGTTGTTGTTGTTGTTGTTGTTGTTGTTGTTCCCTTTCTATGGTTCTGGTGCAGGAGTGGTTGAGTTCTGATGACCTCCATAGTCAATCAGAGATTGTGCCAGTTCCTTAGCACTTTCAAAGGTGTCAGGTTTGGAAGCTAACACGCTTGATCGTATTTGGGGCGTTAGTCCCCAGATGTACCTTTCTATTTTCTTACTCTTGGGAGCAATCATATATGGACAAAGGATTGCCAACTTGCAGAATCTGTTGGTATAAGTAGCGATGTCGGTACCAACCATGCCGAGAGTCCATAGTTCGTGTTCGAGCTTTTGAATCTCTCCCCGTGGGCAGTATTCTCTCATCATCATGGCTTTCAGGCTCTCCCAGCTTATGGAGTTTGCCACTATTAGGGTAAGTACTTTAATGTGACCATTCCACCAAGTTAAAGCTTTATCAATAAGGGTGAAAGTTGCAAATTTGACTTCGCTGTGCTCGGGACAGGAGCAGATTTCAAAGACTGCCTCCGTCCTTTCAATCCACTGCCTCAGGGCCATCACACCACCAGTTCCATAAAACATCCGGGGCTTGGCATTAGTAAAGTCCTTACAGGTGCATTCTCGAGGTGGTCCATGACTCTCGCAATGATTGGATGGGTGTGTGCCAGATCCCGAGCCATTAGTACTCGAGTTATTGATCTGTGACATGGCAGCTGCCACCGCTGCAGTGACTGCTGCTTGGAACATAACAACATCAAATTGAGGTGGTGGAGGTGGTGGTGGTACAGGTGCTTCCCCACCGTTGTTTCGCCTTGGGTTCCTACGCGGAGGCATCCTTCAACTATAGGTTGAAAAGACAAGGATAAGAATTTCATAGAATAGAAAATGTATGTGTCTCATGAACTAAGTCGCTATAGTTCAATAACAGATGATAGTATGAGTCTGAAAATAGAGGAATGAAAGTTATTTGTAAGACTGAAAGTATGAAACAAGTATTGGGTTTCCCAAAGACCTTTCAAGGTTCGAACGAAATACTTAACATAGTAATAATAGTGTCACTTATATTAATATAACAGTTGTTACAACGATCATGAAAATTTGACCCCTATAACGGTCTCCGATTACAAAGTTCGAGAAATTTAAAGACTTTTAGCCGATGTCCTAAGCTATAACAAAATTTGAGTCTTTGACAAGCACTACTTGCGACGTAGGTTGCGCTTGGAGCTTGAATCTGCATCTGATTGCTTCGACTCCATTAGACGCCTATCAAAAGCGGCTTGTTGTTCCCTCAGTTCAGCGAGGGCTGAAATCATTTGCACTTGAAATGCTTCGGTTTGGAGTTGAGCATTGTCTTGTATCTTGTCCAGCCTACGGATGTCAGAAGTGTGAACCTGCACTTCCACGTTTACATCCCGGAGTCGGCTAGCTTGAACTTCGGACTGATAGGACTGATTGGCTAACTTACCCACCATTACCGGGAGTGCTCGATCAGCCGAACCTCCACCGCGGACATCAAAGAAGTCCCGGCACATGTCGTAGGGAGGGCGTAGGTTTTGTTGTTGGCTCCAATGATGGAGGTGACTTCCCCAGACGGGAGTCGGTCCCTGAAAGTTCCTTACGAAGACGGGAGGTTGAATGGGTGGTGGATCGATAACTTCCGGCTCTGAGTCGGTACCGGAGTCATCACCCACTTCTATGGGTTCCTCGTCCTCTTCGGGATCATCTTCGATCCATCCTCCATTGCCTTGGTTGGGAAAGTAGGGGTCGCCAGGGTGGTGAAATCCAGCCATTTGACTGTACGAGAAATATGGTTATAAGAATTGAATAAAGTTGGAACATGCAAAACATGTAAGTTAAACTAGTTTAGATAGTAAATACTCCTATAGTATTTAAATTCTTGTGTTTGATTCTAGTAATGGTTTGGTAAGTTTTGACTTGTTGCCTACTACGATCATTCCTCGATATACGTTGGTCCCATCTCGGGCAAATATAGTTGATCACGCTATATTTGTCCAAAATCTGATTACATATATCGAGTCTCAATCGTAGTGTCAACTTGTCTAAATACTTGTATAGTTGGATAACACGAAAATAATTTGTGGTATGCATGTAATTGTACTTAAATGAACTATCAATTTAAGTTGAACGCAACGCTGCTTAAGCGTAAAAAAGAAAAATTGTTTTGTTAGAGAGTATTAGTCCCTTAAGCATTTATAGTTTATATATCTTATGTGGTTCGATATACTTAGTTCACTATAAACATTGCTCTGATACCAATCTGTCACACCCCCAAACCTGAACGACGGAAACGTTCGGGGGCGGATTTCTTCATGTGGTAACGTAACAAATGAATACATAGTAAAGAAAGCAATACAACCATCATATATATAATTGAAAGTTTACATTTGCCAAAAGTTACATGTTCAAAACCAATTACAATATGATGTCAAAATACGAGATTAAACTGGCGCCGCAGCATCCCTTAATCAAAAGCATAATGATACCTGAAATTACTGATTCCCTGGGACATACAAGTAATTATGAAAGAGTAGATCAGCATTTAAGCTGGTGAGTTTCATAAGTATTTAAATGACAATGTTTGTATGAAATGAAATGTTTTGTCTTCAGGCGTTGGAATGTTATGACGTTTGTCACCCCAAATGGTGAACTGCAGCTAA
The DNA here is from genome assembly GCF_051521515.1 of Lactuca serriola. Taxonomy (NCBI): domain Eukaryota; kingdom Viridiplantae; phylum Streptophyta; class Magnoliopsida; order Asterales; family Asteraceae; genus Lactuca; species Lactuca serriola. Next base: position 159,423,504 of record NC_136412.1, on the reverse strand, counting down.
CAGTCAGAGTGCGGGTTGTGAAGCTCGTATAGATCTATACACAAACACCATGCTCCCCCTCCAAGGGATTTTGGTATATAATACAGGACTTGAAATGTGTACTCGAACGTACGTGAAGTTAGTGTCTCACAAAACCCGTGGTATAAAAACAGATCTACTTGTTAAAATGTTACGTTTGTTCTTGTATACGAAAGTGACTTCTTCAAATTCATGTTTCTAGTACATAAGAGTTAGAAATTTGTTCGTAAAACTATACCTATTATAGTTTTCTAAAAGTGTGTCTCGTTTGTTTAGAAATACCTAGAAAAGGAATCATTTGTTATGAAAGAATAGATTTTTAGTGTAGAGTCTAAGATAGGCAAGTATACATATAATCTAATAAAATGTTTAGTTTTTACGTGCATTAGAACAATTTATATTTCAAAAGATAGAACGCTATTGTAACATATTTTATATATGAAAGTTCCCTATAAAGCTTGTAAATCGCATGTGATTTGGATATATAAAAGCATATAAAATAGTTCTTTATGTAACACACGATAATACTCGTGTGTTTTACTTGTAATCCCCCCCCCCTTGAAAGCATATAAAAGAATTTATAGAACATTTAAAAGGTAAATTAAGGGGTATGAACTTACTTGAAAGTTTGAAGATAGCGAGATGGAAAACCGGGCAGAGTTTCGTCTCGGGAAACGGCTTTTTCTCGGGATTCTCGGGAATCTCGGGAGTAAAATCGACCCTCGGGACTTGTGCAAAAAGACCAGAGCTTCGGGTTTGAACGGGCACGGAAAACGAAGCAAGATCGTGAGAGAAAGGAGAGAAATGACCAAGTTTTTCGGAAGCCTTCGCATGCTATTTATAGGGGGTCTGAGAAGCCTCGGTACGCGGGGCGTATGCTAGTACGCAGCACGTAATTGTACGTCATGCATGACCGAGTCCTCGACTGCCTCGACTTCGGATGGGACGGATCAGATGGGGCGGGTCGGATGGGACGGCGGGTCGGATGGGCGGGTCGGTAGCCTCGCATAGGGGTGACGTGGACGAACCGAGACCAAGGCCCTCGGGTACGCAGGGCGTACAAGGTTACGCGGCGCGTACCTCAGATGAGGACGCTGACTCCTCTTCGGATATTCCAGATTTTTGAATGAAATAAATATATAATTTATTTAATAAACTTCAAAAAATCATATCTTCTTCATACGAACTCTGTTTTCGATGGTCTTTATATCCACGCGTATGTGAGACTACGCTCTACAACTTTCGTTTAGATTCCGTTGGCAAATTCCGAAACTATTTTTATTATTTATTTATTAAAATGACGTGATTAAGGAATTTTTTAAAAATTCATAACTTCTTTATCTGACGTCGGTTTTTGCCAGACTTTTTACCGCTGAAATACCATTGTCGAGACCTTCGATTCTCGTTTAGGTCATTCCGGCCAAAAGTCGCTGGATATTCGATTCGAGTTTTTAGTTGTCTGTTGCTAAGCCGAACTTGGAAAAATCATAACTTCAATATACGAAGTCGAATTTGGGCGTTCTTTTTATGTACGATCATGGTTTAAAGACATTTAAACATAGAACGAATTTAAATAGAACTCTTTGGACATTTTATTATCCAAGTTAATTTTATTAACTCAAAAGTGGTTACAATACTTGACTTTTTAGGTCATTACAAACAATTGAAATATCGGGTTGTCACAAATGTTTTGTCATAGAGTATTAGTCCCTTAAGCATTTATAGTTTGTATATCTTATGTGGTTCGATATACTTAGTTCACTATAAACATTGCTCTGATACCAATCTGTCACACCCCCAAACCTGAACGACGGAAACGTTCGGGGGCGGATGACTTCATGTGGTAACGTAACAAATGAATACATAGTAAAGAAAGCAATACAACCATCATATATATAATTGAAAGTTTACATTTTTCAAAAGTTAAATGTTCAAAACCAATTACAATATGATGTCGAAATATGAGATTAAACTGGCGCCGCAACATCCCTTCTTCAAAAGCATATTGATACCTGAAATTACTGAATCCCTGGGACATACAAGTAATTTTGAAAGAGTAGATCAGCATTTAAGCTGGTGAGTTTCATAAGTATTAAATGACAATGTTTGTATGAAATGAAATGTTTTATCCTTGTTTGTTTGTTTCTAGAAAATCCTATATTTTCTACTAGTATAAAAGTAGCCTTCTATCGAGACCAATGTTTGTTTCTAAAAACGTATGTAAGTGTAAAATAACCAACGTGTTTGAAAACCTCGTAAATCAATGTATTTTTAATACCCCATGTGAGTTTTATAACCATACTATTGACTCGGAATGCCTATACACAACTTTTTTCAGGCGTTGGAATGTTATGACGTTTGTCACCCCAAATGGTGGACTGTAGCTAACAGTCAAGGCGCGGGTTGTCAAGCCCGTATAGATCTATACACAAACACCATGCTCCCCCTCCAAGGGATTCTGGTATATAATACAAGACTTGAAATGTGTACTCGAACTTACGTGAAGTTAATGTCTCACAAACCGTGGTATAAAAACAGATTTACGTGTTAAAATGTTTCGTTTGTTCTTGTATATGAAAGTGACTTCTTGAAAATCGTGTTTCTAGTATGTAAAAGTTAGCAATATCCTCATAAAACTATGCCTATTATAGTTTTCTAAAAGCGTGTCTCGTTTGTTTAGAAATACCTAGAAAAGGAATCACTTGTTATGAAAGTATAGATTTTTCTAGAGCCTAAGATAGGCAAGTATACATATAATCTAAGAAAATGTTTAGTTTATACATGCATTACAACAATTTGTATTCCAAAAGATAGAATGCTATTGTAATATATTTTATATATGAGAGTTCCCTATAAAGTTTTATAAATCACAAATGATTTGGTTAAATAAAAGCATATAATACTTCTTTATATAACACACGATGATACTCGTGTGTTTTACTTGTATTCCCACCCTTGAAAGGATATAAAAGCATTTATAGAACATTTAAAAGGTTAATTAAGGGGTATGAACTCACTTGAAAGTTTGAAGAAAGGGAGATGGAAACCGGGCAGAGTTTCGTCTCGGGAAATGGATTTTTCTCGGGATTATCGGGAATCTCGGGAGTAAAAACGACCTTCGGGACTTGAGCAAAATGACCAGGGCTTTAGGTTAGAACGGGCACGGAAAAATGAGGCAAGAAAGCAAAAGAAAGGAGAGAAATGGAGCCCTTTCTTCGGAACCCTCGCATCCCTTTTATAGGGGCTGGAACTGCCTCGGTACGCAGGGTGTACGCGTACGTCATGCATTACCGAGTCCTCGACTGCCTCGGACTTCGGATGGGACAAGCTAGCTTCGCATAGACCGGGACGTGGATGATCCGAGGCCTAGGCCTTGAGTACGCGGGGCGTACAAGGGTACGCAGGGCGTACTTCGGCCCTATCTGCTGACTCCCTTCGGATAATACCAAATAATTATAATTAAATTTATATTTAATTTAATTAATAAACTTCTAAAATTCGTATCTTCTTCATACGACTTCCGTTTTTGATGGTCTTTATATATCCACGCATAGGTGAGACTACGCTCTTCAACTTTTGTTTAGACTCCGTTGGCAAATTTCGAAAATATATTTATTATTTATTTTTAAAGTGTCGTGTTTAAGAAATTTCTCTAAAAATTCATAACTTCTTTATCTGACGTCGGTTTTTGCCATACATTTTACCGCTGAATTACCATTGTCGAGACCTTTGATTCTCGTTTAGGTCATTCCAGCCAAAAGTCGCTCGATCTCCGATTCGAGTTTTTAGCTGTCTGTTGTTATGCCGAACTTGGACAATCATAACTTCAATATACGAGGTCGGATTTGGGCGTTCTTTTTTACATACGATCACGGTTTAATGACATTAAACATAGTAGGAATTTAAATAGAAACTTTTTGGACAATTTATTATCAAAGTTAATTTCATTAACTCAAAAGTGGTTACAATACTTGACTTTTTAGGTCATTACAGAGAGTTGAAATATCGGGTTGTCACACAAACCCAAGACATTCTATGGGAACGAGAGAGTTATACGACTTACCAAATACATCAACAAGACCTAGTCTATTATTGAGATCAATTCTTGTGCTAAGGAGAGCAACGTCAAGTTTGTCGCCCGCACGTTCGCTAACCCGACAATGTCTTGGTGGAATGGCCACGTCAAGACTCTAGGTCTTGCCAACTCCAATGCTCTATCTTGGGAGAACTTGAAACAACTTATCATCAAGGAGTATTATAATACGGAGTATATGCAACAGCTAGAGTAGAAATTGTGGAACTTGACCATGAGCAATGCTAACATCTCAACCTACACCCATAGGCTCAACGAACTCACTACCCTTTACCCAAACTTTGTGACCCCTAAGTACATGAAAGTGGAAAGGTATATATAGGGATTGGTTCCACCCGTCTAAGGGTTGGTCACAACCTCGAGATCATTGTTATATGATAGAGCCAAAAGGTTGGCTTTTAGCCTGCCCAAGCAAGAAATAAGACGAGGCACGTTAGTCCAGAAGACTGACATCCCAAGGTCAAGAGGATCAAGGGAAAAATTGGACACTGTCAGGGCTTACACCATAAGTATGGCCCTAACAGGTGTCGCAACCCCCACTTCTCAAAGACAGTATGTAGGAAAGCACCTGAAGTGCCATTTGTGTCACTTCCATGACTATGGCAACTGCATGTACTGTAGTAGGTTCAATCGCAGAGGGCATACCGAGAAATATTGTTGCTAGCCCGCGACTAATTCTATTGCCATAACTAACCAAGGCATGGTTGCTTTACTAGATAATTGATCCTGCTTTAGATGTGGGTTTGTTGGGCACCTCAGAAAGAACTGCCCAAAGCTGAGGACCGAGGGAGGAGACACTAGGGAGAGAGTGTTTGTGATTGGCACAAAGGACGCCGTTAAGGCCCCACTAGTGTGACAGGTACATTTCCTGTTAATGGTTTATATGCATCTATACCATATGATTTCGGTGCTGAAAGAAGTTTTATTACACCTATGTTTAGAAAATTTTTAAGCCAGAAGACTAGGAAATTAGATGAGCCTTAGGTAGTAGAAATGGCCAACGAAGAATCTGGTAGTACTCAAGAAATATTAGAAAACAACCTTATAACTCTTAATAACCACTCCTTTCATGTGAACGTCATCCCTATGAACATTGGTAGCTTCGAAGTCATAATCAACATGGATTGGTTATCGTCGCACTAAGTGTAAATATTAGGCTATGACAAGGTTGTTTGACTACCTTTACCCATCGGAGAATCTCTAATAATCTACGGAGATAAGACCAGCAAGGGTCTTAGAATCATCTCTTGCATGAAAGTGTAGAAGTACCATCAAAGGAAGTATCACACATTCTCGGCCTATATCATAGATAAGAGAGGCGAGAAGAAGGAAATAATGTAAATACCCCAAGTATGTGATTTTCACGACGTATTTACGGAGGAGTTGACCGAACTATCGCTAATTCGTGAAGTTGAATTTGAAATTGACCTAGTCCTAGGGGCAGCTCATTGGCAAAACCACCCTACCGATTAGCCCTTTTAGAAATACAAGAGTTATTCAGATAACTACAGGACCTTTTGGATAAAGGCTTTATAAGACCTTCTCACCATGAGGTGCCGCAATGCTATTCGTCTAAAAGAAGGACGGAACCTTCAGAATGTTCATCGACTGCCAAGAGCTTAATAAGTTGACGATCAAGAATAGATATCCACTCCCAAGGATTAATGATTGGTTCGATCAACTACAAGGATCCAGCTTCTACTCAAAGATTGATTAAGTTCAAGGTATCATTAACTTCGAGTGAAAGAAGAAGACATTCTGAAGATGGCATTCAGAACTCATTACAGCCACTATGATTTCCATGTTATGCCTTTTGGCTTAACTAATTCCCTAGCAGTCTTCATGGATCTAATGAACCGTGTCCGGAAACCCTTCCTTGAAAAATTTGTGATAGTATTCATTGATGATATATTGATATACTCACAAACAGAGGAAGAACACGGTCAACACCTTCAAATCATTTTGGAGTTGTTACAAAAGGAGAAATTGTAGACGAAATTCTTGAAGGGTACATTTTGGATCAGAGAGGTACAGTTCCTTGGACACGTGGTCAACAATAAGGGCATTCTCGTTGATCCTTCCAATATTAAGGAAATAAAGAATTGGGAAGCACACACAACGCCAACAGAGGTGTGTCAATGTCTAGGATTGGCAGGCTATTATAGGAGATTTATAGAAAATTTCTCAAAAGTAGTATAACCTCTGACGACACTTACACAGAAAGATAGAAGGTTTTAATGGAAATAACAACAAAACTCTACGTTTCAGAAGTTGAAACACATAATGTGTAGTGCGCCAATTCTTTCACTTCCGGAAGGAATCGAAGATTTTGTCATCTATTACGTTGTATCCTAACAGGGCATGGGATGCATACTCATGCAAAGAGACAAAGTGATCGCTTATGCCTCATGTCAACTCAAGACTCACGAGAATAATTACACCACCCACAACGTCGAATTAGGAGCTATAATTTTCTCGTTAAAGATTTGGCGACACTATTTGTATGGCACAAAGTTTTTCAAATACACGAAATAGAAGAGTCTTCAACACATAATCAAACCAAAACCAACTCAACATGATAAAATGAGGATGGATTGAGCTTCTAAATGACTTCGAGTGAGAGATTCGATACCACTAGAGCAAAGCTAATGCAGTAACTGATCCCCTAAGCAGAAAGGAACGAGTCAAACCTCGCAGAGTGAAAGAACTCACTCATACAATCCAGTCTGACCTTCCTGTCCAAGTTCGAGAAGCTCAAGTAGAGGCACTCAAGGAGGAGAACAAGGCAGAAGAATGCCTACGATGCATGGAGAATCAATTCGATTCCAAAGAAAATGGAACCTTGTGTTTCATGCACCGAATATGGGTACCAACTTTGGCGGCATCAGGAGTCTAGTACTAGATGAAGCTTACATGTCAAAATACTAAGTGCATCCAAGATCTGATAAGATGTTTCTTGACATTAAGAAAAGGTACTGGTGGCTGAAATTAAAGGCAAAAACTGCCACCTACATAAGAAAGTTCCTGACCTACACTAAGGTCAAGGTAGAATACCAGAAACCTTCGGGTCTACTACAACAACCCGAAATTCCTGAATAGACATGGTAACAAGTTGCCATAGATTTCATCACAAAACTACCCAATACACCTAGCGGTTACGACATGATTTGGGTAGTGATCGATCGTTTGAAAAATTTCGCCCATTTCCTACCCATTAAGGAAATGGATAAAATGGAGAAGTTAATTGGGACTTATGTCAAGGAAATGGTCCAGCTACACAGTGTACCTACATCGATAATATCAGAGAGAGAAAACCAATTTATGTGACATCTCGCATTTTAGGTCAAAGACTACCGACGTTCAATTCACATCAAATATCTCTTGTAATTGGACCCATTGTGTAACATATTGTTTTGAGGTACTTTCATTTTTTACCCTTATATTGAGATTTAATTCATTTTGGTCCTTGTAATGGAATATTTATGGATGGGAGGGTTTGATATTGGAACTTTTGGATTATGGGGGCGGATCGACGTACACTGGGCGTACACCTTGTGTATGCAGGGCATACGGGGTGAAGTCCTAGACACTAATATTTAGGGTTTGGACCCTATTTATTGATCATTAACTCTCAACCTTAGCTCTGTTCAACAGCCTCCATCCTCTCAAAATGTCTTTGCAACCCTAATCCACCTTGTGACATTTCTAAACTTGAGTTTGTGGGTTGTTTTTTACATTTGAAGAAGGAAGAAGGAAGTAGAGACCATCTTGGAGGAGGGAAGCACTCTAGATCACGAATCACACCATCATTTAGCATCACTTGGAGGTATAAAGTTCATAACTTGGTGATGTTTCACTTAGATCTTGTTTTGGGCTAGATTTTAGGTTTTTTTGGTCCTAAATGTGGTGATTCTTGTGCATAGCATGTTGTGGATGCCATAAGTTGTCCTTTTACACCTTAGGAGGGTTCTTAAGTAAAAAATATAGTCTTAGGGGTTAGTTTCACTCCGTGCATTCTATATAAGGTCTTCATGCATTAAGATGTTGAGTTTTTGTGTTTTAAAAACTTAATGGACATGGAATGTCATAAAGTTGGAAACTTTATGACTCTTGAGGATATTTTATCCTTGGATCTGTAATTGGAAGCATTAAGTTGAAGGTCAATTAAATCTTAATTTTTTTTATAACTAAGTATACATCATGCGGTGGTAGTGAGGACCTGGTATGGATCTAGTCGTAAGATTTCATTTGAGACAGTACTACTAAAAGTTCATATAGACTTTCATTATGAATTATTTGCAATTGCATTAAAGTCGGGAACATAATATAGATAATTTAGTTCAATAACATCGGAATTTTCACTTTTATCAATGACTTACCGTCTCATCATCTTTTAAATCTTGTGGTAGAATCATGCCACCATGGAAAAATCCCTGGCCTTCCGTCAACGCACCACCACCTTTGCCGCCGCCTCCTCAGTATGATCCCGCTGCAATATGAGCGGAGATAGCTGCCGCTGTAGCAGCAGCTATAGCTCAGATGAACAACCAGGGTACAAGAGGGGCTGGAAGTGGTATCACTACTCCTAACCATGGGATGGTCAGGGACGTTCAAAGCAATGTTCCTACAAAGACTTTACTAATGGCAAACCCAAACCCTTCAATGGGAGCGGGGGCGTCATCACTCTCATCCAATGGTTTGAGAAGACCGAATAAGTGTTTGAGATGTGCGCATGTCTCGAGGAGAGCAAAGTCAAATTCACAACTTGCACCTTCTCTGATCGGGCCCTCACTTGGCAGAATGTCCATGTAAAGATGTTGAAACTCCAAGTTGCTAACTCATTAAGCTGGGAAAACTTGAAGGCCATGATGTTGAAGGAATACTGCCCCATCGGGGGGGGGGGGGGAATTCAGATATTGGAGCAAGAACTCTGGAATCTCAGGATGGTCGGCTCTGACCTCACAACCTACACTGCTCGATTCATTGATTTGGCACTACTGTTTCCCTGGATGGTCACCTCGGAAGAGAAGAAAGTGGAAAGATACATCTGGGGACTATCTCCCCAGATTCAAGGGAACGTGGTCCTTGCTAGACCCTCTACTTTGGAAAGTGCCAAGGATCTGGCACCAAGCCTTATCAACCATAGAGTCAGCCAGAGCACTGTGGAAGCCACCCTTGAGCAAGCAGGAAGGGGATGCAATAAAAGAAAGTTCTAGAATAACAAAAAGACCCAAACAACCAATATGCTGGAAACCTTCCAAAGTGCAACAAGTGCAACTTTCACCATACTAGCGCTTGTCGGGAAAGGCACTGCAACAAATGCAATAGGAAGGGGCATACAACCTGCTTCTGCAAGGCACCCGCACAACCGATCAACCAGGTCTCTAACACTAGAGTACGTCGAGCCTGCTATGGCTACAGTGAGATAGGGCACTTCAAAAGAGACTACCCAAAGTCGAGGAATGCCAATGCAGGTGTCGTGGGAAGGGTCTTAGCCATAGGACCCGGGGAAGCAATGGAAGACCCCATGGTGGTTGCCGGTACGTTTCTCCTCAATAAATCTTACGCATTCATACTATTCGATAGTGGAGCGGAGAGGAGTTTTGTTAGCCACAAATTCAAACACATGCTTAAACAAAATCCCCAATCACTAAAAGACAAATACACCGTAGAGATGGCAAACAAAAACATAGAAAACACTAACGACATATACACGGGTTGTACCTATTGAGAGAAAAACTTTGAGACACACTTGAACAAAAGTTACAACAAGTATATTGCGGAATAGTTAATCTCGAAGGATCTAAGAGCTCAACAATAGTATTTAAGTTAGATGGTTAGAGAGTTACTTGCGGAAAAGTAAAGAAATGCAAATGACAACAATTGTTATATCAAGTATCCACATAAGTTGATTCATAACGAGGAATGCATTCAAGCCAAGTTAATAAGTGAGATCAAACTTAGTGATTAAGTCACAAAAGACTTGCTCCGAAGAGAGATTGTAATCAGCTATGTGTGAGTAAGAAGTGTGAGTAAGTAAGAAAGAGATAGAAAGGATAACTCCAGAGATGTGTATTAGAATGATAGTTGCCTGTTGATTACAAAGAGAATGAGCTCTATTTATAGAGACTCAAGAGTTACATAAGATTCACTCTTTAAGAGTAGCCATACTAGGCATACTGGACAATAGAGAGGATTATAGTAAGACAAAATGAACTAAGTAATAGAAAGTAATTGCGGTTCGAGGAGACTTCGGATGCGGTTACTGAAAGAAGAGCTTAACTATGGATGCTTGTTGACTGCGGTAGCTGAAGTTCAAGAGGGTCACTTATTGTGATTTAACAATTTCCCCCTGAGTAACCTCTTTAACTTCTGTTCATCTATCAAGTTGAAGATACTTGATCAAAATCCACCAAAACATCCCGACGTTCTCCAACCAGGTGATTCTTCTTAAAATTTCGAACTTGACTTCTGCAGTAGTGAACTTCGATTTTCAACTGCGGTTCGGCAGATGTCAAGTTGCTTCCTGGTGAGCCGATGCAAGGCAGTTATAGGAATGAAGTATTTGACATTTTCGGTATTCCTTTTGAAAATGATGCCAAGATCAGGGAAGTTGGTTGCACTTAAGGATCTGTCTTCATAGCCTTTAGTAGGCATTGGTGCAGGGTCAAGTGGTGGCAGATCAAACTTCTTGGCAATGATGGGATAGATGTCTGTGTTGATTTTAGCAAAATCACAGACCGTTTCCTTCAAGAAGTTATTGGCCCTTTCAAGTGCAATCTTCATCTTTGGATGCTTCTCTACCTTCTTTTGAAACACCTTCGTGATGAGAAAGAATTCCTCCGGATTCATACAAGGGAAGTCCGCTTGGGAGCGGACATAGTCATGTTCCCTTCTAGTGAAGGTATACTAAATGAACTCTGCCTTCATAAACTTCCGAATTTTGTAGTTTTTTTATTGCGGATGGTCTGTTGTTGGACCTGTTGGATAAGGTGTCTAAGTCCATAACTATTTCGGGTGTGTAGTTGACCCGACCCGGCATGGTCCATTTGGGTTGCATGGCACCATGCAATTGGATAGACTAAATGAGAGAAATAACACTTGGAGATTATTAATATATTATAAGTTCTAATATATTAATAATATTATTTGATTAGTTGATCAAAGAATTAATTTGGAATTAATTAAGTCATCAAAGAATAACTAATTAAATATATGGGTTGATTATGTAAATCATCCATATCTTGTATAGTGGGCTAAGACGCTCCATGGATTATCAAGTTGGGTTCTACCCATAGGATGCTCCATGGATGCTCCATGGGAGTTACAAACCCATGGGTCATGGAAATGAAGAGTCATGACACATTAGGGTTTACATGGTGTAACCCTAGATGTGTTAACACTATATAAGAAGCATATTCTCCACCAAAATCGGTTACACTTAGAAACTAGAGGGCTTGGCCGATTTTGAGAAGTGTGTGTTATCTCAAGAGTCTTTCCAAGAGCATTTGGTGTTGTGTGAAGCATTTGAGGCATCACACTTGGGGTGCTAGGCTCACAAGGTTTCAAGGAACACAAGCAACAACAAGGTTAGTTATTCTATCTATGATTCAAGTTAAAATTGTTCCCCATGTATGCTAGATAGGAATATAACCTTGAAATTCAACTTTGCATGATAATTAGACAAACATAGATCCAAGGTTATTAGGGTTGCATGTACACTTAGGAAGTGTTAGAATGCTCAAAACACATCAGTGGTATCAGAGCCTGGTTTTTTTGTTTGTTATTTGTGCTTAAAAGTTGAAGAAAGTCGAAATTTCTGATGTCTGTCTGATGGACTCGGCGAGTCCATGGGGAGGACTCGTCGAGTTCATGTGTATCTTCAACCTACTCGGCGAGTAGGTTTATGCACTCGGCGAGTAGGGTCGACAGAGTGCAGAATTTCGACTTGAGTTGCTGGAAATGGATTAGAATCATTACCCTAAAATGTTTTGGTACTTGAAAACTTGTTTTAGAAGGTGTAATGTCTTTTCTAACTCATTTACAACAACTAGTTATCAAAATTACAAAGATTAAATGTGATTTTGATTCTTGAAAGTGTTCATATTCATATTCTTGTTCTTATGATGTTTAGATGATCATAGGAATTATTTGTAACCTATGTGGTAGATTAATTCATGATCATAATGTGTTTTAATGGAGTCCATAACTTGTCCTCAAGTTATGGAAAACCAAAATTCTCTTGGATTAAAAACCATTAAAAGAACACAAGAGTTAGGAAAAATGAAAAGTCCTCATTTTATTACTCTATTAAACTCATAAGTTACAAGAAATGAAAAGTTTTGAAAGTTTACAAAACTTGCCCTCAAGTTTTCGAACAAGTAAAGTTAAGTTAAAACTTTAGTTCCAACCCCTAGAATTTTAAAAAGTTAAAATTCAACCCTTATACTTATATTATTATGATTTAATAATTATATATATATATATATATATATATATATATATATATATGTATAAGAACAAAGTCGTCTTACCGCTAGTACGCCTCATTCACGAAGCCGGTCTATAAGGTGGGTATAAGGTTGTTGCCTATAAAATGGTGACTTAATGGGTGTCTACTCTCACTCACCGCTTGCTTGACCGGTGGAGGGTCGTTAGCCGAATGGGTAAGACAAGGACTTATTAATTCTCATTCAAAGTATGATGAATATTATAAAGTAACTAAATGTTTTGTTAAATTCCCAATCTTAGTTACTTTAGGAAAAATGTGAATAAGGTGCTATTCCATGAAATTACACTTTACACTTTGATTAAGTCATTGGTGGAGCGTGTGTGGTTAACGGGCACACTAACATGGACTTAACAAGGTAGGTAAAGGGTGACTTAGGGTTTATTATAGTATCGATGGAGCATGTGTGGTTAACCGGCACATCGATTGAGTGATAAACTTTAAGGGTACCAAGTGATTTGCATGGTTACTTCACACCTCGTTTTGTGATCCTCGGTATCCCAGTCACAAAACTTGGAGGGCACACTCGAGATTGAAACATGCCTTTGAAAAGTTCATTGAATCTCAAAGAATCTAGGAATTTCTAAGAACCATTCAAAAACCTAATACTAAAAGTATTGCGGTTTTCGTGGTGGAAATTGGTGAATCGTCATTCACCTACCTTTCAAATATGATATAGCTTAGATTATGGGATACCTCTTCTAAGTTTTATTATATTGTGATTGGATCCTAGCCTTAATATTACATTTGGGTGTTTTATTAAGGACTCTCTTATATCTAAACTAATCTTGTTCTCTTTTCTTCAGATGTCTTTCAACAATGCTTCTGGCTCTAATCCTAATGGCTCCTTTACCCTTATGAACTTGTGTGGGAAAGTCACCTTTGATGGATCCAACTTCAATGAGTGGATCAGAAACATCAGGATGATTACCCGCTACGAGGACAAAGAATATGTCCTTGACAAGGAGCTTAAGGAGATTGATGAGTCCACTGCAACTCCTCAGGAGATCGCTGAATTTCGGGCACATGAAAGGGATGCTACGAAAGTGGCTTGCATCATGATGGCCACGATGACAGCGGAACTCCAAAAGTCTTATGAAGATTTCTACCCTTATGAAATGCACCAAGATTTGATGGAAAGATACCATCAAAGTGCAAGACAAGAGAGGTATGAAATCATCTGCTCCATGATAACAACCATGATGAAGGACGGGGAATCCGTCACGAGCCACATGCAGAAAATGCAAAGGTATGTGGATCGTTTGCTGAAGCTTAATGTGAACTTCCCGGAGGATCTTGTAATAGATATTATTTTGCATTCCTTACCATCGTGCTATGATCAATTCCGCATGACATATCACATGAACAAGGAAGAAGTCACCGTCAGCAAACTTCAGGGACTTCTCAAGACCGCAGAATCAGGTCTTAAGGGGAAGTCGGTTGCTATCACTCCTACTCAAAACTCTACTCCGGTTTTGGCAATCGGGAAAAGTCGAGGGAGGAAGAGAAAGAACTCTTCTAAGGGTACCAAGGCTCGGACCCTTAATGGCTCTTCTTCAAGTGGAACCAAGAAAGGTTTCATTACTCCTTCTTCTGACCCAAAAGAGGCTGAATGCTTCTATTGCCATGAAAAATCTCATTGGAAGCGGAACTGCCCAAAATACCAGCAAGATGTGAAGGATGGGAAAGTTAAACCCAACCATGCAGGTATTTACACTATCATTTCTAATAACTCACCCCATTCTAATTCTTGGGTCCTTGACACCGGGTGTGGTATTCATATTTGTTGTGACTTGCAGGGACTAAGAAGAAGTGAGGATGTGGAGCAAGGAAGGATAAACTTGATCATGGGGAATAGGAAAGCTATACCTGTTACCAAGATTGGAGTTTATACTTTATCGCTAAGTAGTGGGTTTAGTTTAGATTTGAATAAATGTTGTTACTCGCCAGGAATGGCAAGAAATATTATTTCCTTTCATGCTTTGTACAAACAAGGGTTTACCTTTTCATTTAATAATGAGGTTGGTTCTATTGATGCTTTCTTTAATAGTGTTCTTTATTTTAAAGCATTACCTTGTGATGGTGTGTATGAAGCTGTATCTATTGTAGATAACTTAGGAAATAATGTTTTGTGTATTGATTCTACTAATAATAACTTGGATAAAGCATCATTATGGCATTGTCGTCTTGGACATATAAGCAAGAAGCGCATAGGCCAACTCCAAAAGGATGGAGTCTTGGAGTCGTTTGACCTAAAGTCAGATGATAGTTGCGAATCATGCTTACTTGGAAAAATGACAAAGTCACCCTTCACAGGTTCGTGTGAGAGGGGTGAAGGTTTGTTGGACCTTATACACATGGATGTGTGTGGACCATTCAAACATGCCACAAGGGATGCTAATCGTTATTGTTTGACTTTTACTGATGATTATAGTAGATATGGATATGTCTACTTGATCAAGCATAAGTTAGAGACTTTCGAGAGATTTAAGGAATTTAAACAGGAAGTCGAGAATCAATTGGGCAGGAACATTAAGATGCTTCGATCCGATCGTGGTGGTGAGTATCTTAGTTCAGAGTTCCTCGACTATCTAAGGGAATGTGGGATAGTCTCACAATTGACACCTCCCAGGACACCACAGTTGAATGGTGTGGCTGAGAGGCGTAATCGAACCTTGTTAGATATGGTTCGTTCCATGATGAGTCGATCTACGCTACCAATCTCATTCTGGGGGTATGCCTTAGAGACTGCCGCCCATATTCTTAATCTAGTCCCTACAAAGAAAGTTGCCAAAACTCCTCACGAGATGTGGACTGGTAAAGTACCTAAACTAGACCACATCAAGATTTGGTGTTGCGAGGCTTTCGTGAAACGCGAGACTCATGATAAGCTCGAACCTCGAAGCGAGAGGTGTATTTTCATCGGTTACCCACAACGATCCTTTGGTTACCTCTTCTACAGACCTAGTGACAATGTGGTCTTTGTAGCAAGAAGAGGAGTCTTTCGAGAAAGAGAGTTTATGAGCCAAGGAGACAGTGGGAGGCAAATTGATCTTGAAGAAATTCAAGAATCAAGCGGTGAAGGAACTTCAAACTCTAGCCCTCAACTTGAGGAGGAAACTCCTGTTGAGCCAATTGACAAATCTCTACCTCTGAGACGTTCCACGAGAGTTAGGAGTGCACCTGAGCATTACTATGGATTTCATATTACTGCAGAAGGTGAGACACTTATTAGTGATGGGACACTAGTAAGTCAAGATGACCCTAACAACTACGAGGAAGCCATGGCAGGCCCCGAGTCTGCTAAATGGAAAGAGGCTATGGATAGTGAGATTCAATCCATGTATGACAGTCAAGTTTGGAACTTGGTTGAAAATGTACCAGGTCGTAAGACAGTAGGGTGCAAATGGGTCTTCAAGAAGAAGACCGACATGGATGGTAAAGTACACACTTATAAGGCTAGACTGGTTGCAAAGGGCTTCTCTCAAATTCCTGGAGTGGATTATGATGAGACCTTTTCTCCGGTAGCCAAGATTAAGTCTATTCGGGTTCTGTTAGCCATAGCTGCATTTCATGACTATGAAATATGGCAGATGGATGTCAAAAGCGCTTTTCTTAATGGAAAGTTGGCTGAAGATGTTTACATGAGTTAGCCAGAGGGTTTTGTCAGCAACGAGTACCCTAATAGAGTGTGTAAGCTTGAGAAATCCATTTATGGATTGAAGCAAGCACCTCGCAGATGGAATCTTTGCTTTGATGAAAAGGTCAAGGAATTTGGCTTTTCTAGGAGTGAAGATGAATCTTGTGTGTATGTCAAGGCTAGTGGAAGTATAGTTAGCTTTTTGGTATTGTATGTGGATGACATACTACTCATAGGAAACAACATTCCAACCCTGCAGGAAGTAAAGTCCTGGCTTGGGAAGTGTTTCGCTATGAAGGACCTTGGTGAAGCTGCCTATATTTTAGGGATAAGGATCTTGAGAGATCGGAGTAAAAGACTAATTGGACTTAGTCAGAGTACCTAATTGGATAAGGTGCTGAAGAGATTCAGCATGCAGGATTCCAAGAAAGGAGAGTTACCCATCCTGAGTAACACCAGATTGAGTAAGACACAAAGCCCTAGCACTGAGGCTGAGATAGCAGAAATAAGTCGAACACCTTATGCTTCGGCTGTAGGATCGATCATGTATGCTATGACGTGTACTCGACCCGATGTAGCTTTTGCCTTGAGCATGGTTAGCAGGTATCAGGCGAACCCTGGCAAGGCACACTGGACTGCGGTAAAGAATATCCTTAAGTACCTACGGAGGACTAAGGATTGGGTTCTTACCCTCGGTGGGAGTGATGACTTGAGAGTTGTAGGGTATAGTGATGCTAGCTTCCAGACTGATAGTGATAATTTCCGCTCTCAGTCGGGCTGGGTCTTTACCCTAAACGGAGGAGCAATTTCTTGGAAGAGTTCCAAGCAAGAGACAGTGGCTGATTCAACTTGTGAATCAGAGTATATTGCAGCTAGCGAAGCGGCAAAGGAGGCGATATGGCTGAAGAACTTCATTGGAGACCTTGGAGTTGTACCAGCTATTAAAGAGCCAATGGAAATTTTCTGTGATAGTGAAAGTGTTGTTACCTTAGCCAAGGAACCAAGGGATCACGGGAGATCCAGACACATCGACAGAAAATACCATTTCATTAGACATCAGATCGAAGAAGGACACCTCGTGGCAAAGAGGGTATCATCAGATGAGAATCCGGTAGATCCCCTCACAAAGGGACTGACTCGGGTTAAGCATCTTCAGCATGCTCGGAGCATAGGGCTGAAGGATGATATTAGATTTAGTAGTTACATAACCCAGAAATTTGTAAAGTGTAATTGACATTAGATGATGAATAAAAGATGTTTTATTTATGAGTAAAGTGTTGCTATCTCTTGTCGATCGTTTACTATATTTCTTTTGCATGTTTTGACTTCCAGAATAATTTTGTTTGGTATAACATATTATTCAAACCTCCATAGTCGGTCATATGTTGGAGGTAGATATGAATCAAGACTGTCATGGTTGGTTGTAGAGGTCTTGGACAAGGCTACAACAATCATGAGTGCTCATAAGTTCTGAGCATTGGACTCAACCCACGCTCACTGGAATCACTTCATGGAATTCTATCTTGAGTGATCGTGAGACGGTAATATCATATAAGTCTTCAAACCTAGAGATATGATTTGTTACTTACAAGTTGGTTATGCATTGACTGTACGAAACCGCATTGGTAACTCGATGTTATAAAACGTACTTTTGTATGCAATTCAATGAGTGGTAGAACAAACATATGAGTCGAAGTTTATATGTTCCTTCTTGGATTAGAAGCTGATATCTGGGCCCTTCGATGATTTTGTTTTGACCCATGTACCGGGCCCGGTCAGAAGTAAATTGATGTGTTCTATTAAGTTCTTTGTCAAACAAATCGGAAATCGGGAAACAAACTGCTGGACAATAAGTAAGACATTGTTCTATGTATTTGTCCGGCTGATATCTAGAACGGAGGATTATATGATCACTTATCTTAAATGGCGTACCATCATCTTCTCAGTTCCGAGAAACCTTGAAAGAGCTACGATTGCCGGTCGGTTCCTGAAGTACTAGAGATAAAGTTATTAGACTTATCCAAGTGGGAGACTGTTGGATAAGGTGTCTAAGTCCATAACTATTTCGGGTGTGTAGTTGACCCGACCCGGCATGGTCCATTTGGGTTGCATGGCACCATGCAATTGGATAGACTAAATGAGAGAAATAACACTTGGAGATTATTAATATATTATAAGTTCTAATATATTAATAATATTATTTGATTAGTTGATCAAAGAATTAATTTGGAATTAATTAAGTGATCAAAGAATAACTAATTAAATATATGGGTTGATTATGTAAATCATCCATATCTTGTATAGTGGGTTAAGAGGCTCCATGGATTATCAAGTTGGGTTCTACCCATAGGATGCTCCATGGATGCTCCATGGGAGTTACAAACCCATGGGTCATGGAAATGAAGAGTCATGACACATTAGGGTTTACATGGTGTAACCCTAGATGTGTCAACACTATATAAGAAGCATATTCTCCACCAAAATCGGTTACACTTAGAAACTAGAGGGCTTGGCCGATTTTGAGAAGTGTGTGTTATCTCAAGAGTCTTTCCAAGAGCATTTGGTGTTGTGTGAAGCATTTGAGGCATCACACTTGGGGTGCTAGGCTCACAAGGTTTCAAGGAACACAAGCAACAACAAGGTAAGTTATTCTATCTATGATTCAAGTTAAAATTGTTCCCCATGTATGCTAGATATGAATATAACCTTGAAATTCAACTTTGCATGATAATTAGACAAACATAGATCCAAGGTTATTAGGGTTGCATGTACACTTAGGAAGTGTTAGAATGCTCAAAACACATCAGGACCCTATATGCTCCATGGGAGTGGCATGCTTAGCATGAAAACGATTAAGTCTCTCAAATTACATTGGCAGTCGTTTGTCGTCTGGAAGGCTGAGATTGAACTACTCATATACTGTGAAGTATTTGGCATTAGGAGAGATTAGAACATCCCAGTAATCATTCGGATGGGGTTCAGCGTAGGTGAGGTGCGGTCTGTAATCTTCATCCAGCAATCTGCGGTGAGGATTGATCCAAAAGTTTATCAAGAATTCATCTATTGAAGTATTGAAACTTCATTCATTCCAAATGAGCTCTGCAAGTTTAGCTGCCTTCCGATCTTTTTTCCTTTTGGCTGTGGCAGGAGAGTCATTGGAGCTTAGAGAGGACATGAGTTCCTCTTGTGGCGGAGTATTATGAGGTGGAGTGTGACGAGATGATTGCGGTGAGTGTTGTGGTGTAGGTGTAACATCCAAAATTTCAAAACAATTAAAACTTTTCAAAGTCATCCATTTTATTAACGTTGTTACAAAAGGTTTTCAATACATTATTAAACAGAGTAATTTCCCAGGTTCATATCATAAAACACCAACGCGAGGAACGGTACGATCACGCCTTTGCCTTGCCACAGACTCTTGAGAACCTGAAACATAAAACCACAACTGTAAGCCTGAAAGCTTAGTGAGATACCCCCAATATACCAATCACATATACGCCCTTCTAGGCCACGACCTTCCGGTCCATACATATCGCCTTCCGGCCGATAACATATTGCCTTCCAGCCCATAACATATTACGCATACATAACATAACAATTCATAGAACGACCCTGCATACCGGGTCACACCCCAGATCTAGCAATCATACGCATAGCACATAATCATATAACAATTCACAGTTAACAGTTGATCAACAGATCACATAACGTAGCATTACTCTAATCAAGATACCGGACTAACCCGTCACTAGCATAACGTAATCATAGGAATCAGTCAATATACTAATTACACTGTAACAGCTCAAATTTTCAAATAAAAATTTTCATTTAAAACAAAACATCATTATTCGACAAAAGAGTTTATTCCAAGTTTAGTGCAAAAGTATAAATAATAAATCCCCAAGATCTTCAACTATGGCAATGTGTACGTGTCACGCCGGCGCCTTTCCACGGTCATCACTAGTACTTGAAAAACATAAACACAACTGGTAAGCATAAATGCTTAGTGAGTTCCCCAGTATACGACTTACCCACATACGCCTTCCGGCCCGGACCTTTCGGTCCACATAACATTGCCTTCCGGCCCGTAACATAATCGCCTTCCGGCCCATAATATATATCGCCTTCCGGCCCGTATTAGATTGCCTTCCGGCCCATAGTATTTTGCCTTCCGGCCCACGATAGTATAAAAACATAGCACACGTAACATAATACACACAACACATAAATCATACATCATACCGTCCTTTCTATCACATAGAGTCTCGCCTTCCGGCCCGTATAAGCATACATCATATATGAGCACACATCACATATAAAGCATCTACCCCTCTAGACATAGCATGAATATAACACATACGACCTCCCGGTCTCACAGTCAACCCATCCGGGTGAAGTATAGTGAGAAGACTCACCTCGTAGTATGCAAGCTATAAACTCTTCGGGCTACTCGCACACGATCCGCTAGTCTGCAGGTTCCCTATAATACCACATCCTTTGTTAATGATCTTATCAAACAAGACCACTGACCCTACTAAGTTATATACAGGTCAACGGTCAATCTTGACCAGACTCGTCGAGTCCAAAGGGTAACTCGACGAGTATAGACATCCTGACACTACTCGCCGAGTCTGAAGAACGACTCGACGAGTTCCTGTAGATCTTCAAGCTACTCGCCGAGTCTGAAGAACAACTCGGCGAGTCCTAGTGAATCTTCAAGCTACTCGCCGAGTCTGATCATTGGACTCGGCGAGTCCTCGCCATGCAGTCAATCAACTGCCTCCTGCAATTCGCATGATTCCCTAATATATAGATATGGGACTTCCTGGACCTTTACACATACTATTACTGGGATTTAAACACTTGTAACAACTCTATAATCTATCAAAACCTAAAATGGGTTTCCTAAACCCTAGATTCGTGTACAACACCAAAACTACAGAAATGATCCGAGGATTACCTGGAAAACGTGATCCCTGCGTCCCCAACCTTCAGAGCTCAACCCCTTGATCCTCCTTTGATCACCACCTTGCCTCTCTTTGCCTAACAACCTCTTTAAGCTTCCACTAGCCTTCACCCTTGCTCCAGATGCCCACAGCCGTTTAGGTTATCTTCAATCGGCCAAAAGACGAGACATGACGGCCCTAAAGACATTATATACGATCCAGAATCGAAACGGCTAGGGTTTCAGCTGTACAGCGTCGACTCGCCGAGTCCCTAATGGACTCGTCGAGTCCAGTCGCGAATCTGTGACCAAGCCCGTGGTCCTACTCGGCGAGTCAGGCATCAACTCGCCGAGTCCCACCTAAATATTCCCAAATTAATTTAAAGTAATACCTGAAATTCCGGGCTGTTACAATTCTCCCCCACTAGAACTAGACTTCGCCCTCGAAGTCTCTCATTCTGCGAATAACTCCGGATGTTGCTCCCGCATTTCTCTTTCCGGCTCCCAAGTCATCTCCGATCCCTTCCGATGCTGCCACTGAACCAACACCAGAGGTATTTCCTTGTTCCGTAGAATCTTGATCTTCCGATCCCTGATAGCTACTGGTCTCTCGGCGTAATTCAGACTCGCATCTACCTGGATATCTTCTAGCGGAACCACTGCTGCCTCATCGGCTATACACTTCCTTAGCTGTGATACGTGGAAGGTATTGTGAATCTGATTCAACTCCGCTGGCAACTCCAACCGATAAGCTACCCGACCTACCCTTGCAATTACCCGAAATGGACCTATGAACCGAGGCCCCAATTTGCCCCTCTTCCTGAACCGAATCACCCCTTTCCAAGGAGAAACCTTTAGGAGAACGAAGTCGCCGACCTGGAATTCGAGTTCAGACTGGCGTCTGTCCGCATAACTCTTCTGTCGGCTCTGGGCGGTCAATAACCTCTGCCTCACCCGTTGGATCTGTTCAGTCGTTTGAAGTACGATCTCTGTACTGCCCATCACTCTCTGTCCCACTTCTCCCCAGCAAATGGGAGTCCGACACCTCCTACCATACAACAACTCAAAAGGTGGCATACCTATGCTCGAATGATGGCTGTTGTTGTAGGAAAACTCAGCTAACGGCAGATGCGCATCCCAGCTACCCCCGAAGTCTAACACACACGCTCTAAGCATGTCTTCCAATGTCTGAATCGTCCGTTCGCTCTGACCGTCGGTCTGGGGATGGTACGCGGTACTAAAATGCAGCTTAGTACCCAACTCCTCATGAAATTTCTTCCAGAACCTGGAAGTGAAACGTACATCGCGATCCGAAACAATCGAGGTCGGCACCCCATGCCGAGATACTATCTCCCTCACGTACAATTCTGCCAACTTTTCTGCTGATGAACTTTCACTAATGGCAAGGAAGTGTGCACTCTTTGTTAGCCTATCCACAATCACCCATATCGCATCGACTCCTCTGGCAGTTCTCGGCAATTTGGTGATGAAGTCCATCGTGATCTGATCCCACTTCCACTCAGGGATCTCCAAAGGTTGCAACTTACCGTGCGGTCTCTGGTGCTCGGCCTTAACTTTACGGCAGGTCAAACACCTTTCAACGAACCAGGCAACGTCTCTCTTCATGCAAGGCCACCAGTACTCCTTTTTCAAATCCAGATACATTTTCGTGGCACCGGGATGGATCGAGAATTTCGATTTGTGTGCCTCCTCCATCAAAGTAACACGCGTACCTCCCACAAATGGCACCCAGATCCGACCCCGAAATGTCAGAAGTTCCCTCCCATCCGTAACAAACTCTGAAATCAATCCGACGACCCGCTCCTGTTTCTGCATCCCAGACTTCACAACCTCGGCCTGTGCCCCACGAATAGCATCTAACACCGGAGTCATCACCGTCAATCTCAAACATACGTCCCGCAATGGAGTACCCTCCGCCCTACGACTCAATGCATCGGCTACCACATTAGCCTTGCCTGGGTGGTATAGGATCTCACAGTCATAATCCTTAACCACGTCTAACCATCTCCTCTGACGCATGTTTAGGTTGGGTTGATCCATCAAATACTTCAAACTCTTATGGTCCGTGTATATGGTACAACGAACCCCGTACAGGTAGTGACGCCAAATTTTGAGGGCGAACACTACTGCCCCCAACTCTAAGTCATGCGTGGGATATCTCGCTTCGTGAGGCTTCAGCTGCCTCGATGCATAGGCTATCACATGGCCCTTTTGCATCAACACTGCACCCAGTCCTGAAATCGATGCGTCGCAATATACGACAAAGTCCTCCATCCCCTCCGGGAGAGCTAATACTGGTGCTTCGCACAGTCTCTGGCGAAGTGTCTCGAAGGAAGTCTGCTGCTCGGGTCCCCAAGAAAATGTAACACCCTTTCGGGTCAATCTGGTAAGTGGCACCGCGATCTTGGAGAAGTCCCTAATGAACCTTCGATAGTACCCTGCCAACCCAAGGAAACTCCTGATCTCCGAAGGTGACTTCGGTGCCTCCCATCTCATTACCGCTTCCACCTTGGCCGGATCGACCAATATCCCTGCCTGATTTACAACGTGCCCCAGAAATTGAACTTCCCGCAACCAGAAGTCACATTTGGAGAATTTTGCATATAGCTTCTCCGACCTCAGTACCTCAAGGACCTCCCTCAAATGACCCTCATGCTGCTCCCTAGACCGTGAATACACCAGAATGTCATCGATGAATACAATCACAGACCGATCCAGCATCGGCCTGCATACCCTGTTCATGAGATCCATGAACACTGCTGGGGCATTGGTGAGCCCAAAAGGCATCACCACGAACTCGTAATGCCCATACCGCGTCCTAAAGGCTGTCTTCTGGACGTCCTCATCCCGCACTCTCACCTGATGGTACCCTGATCTCAAATCAATCTTGGAAAACCAAGATGCCCCTTGCAACTGATCAAATAGATCATCGATCCTCGGTAACGGATAACGATTCTTAACTGTCACCTTGTTCAGCTCCCGGTAATCGATACACATCCGGTGTGAACCATCCTTCTTTTTGACGAACAGAATCGGTGCTCCCCACGGCGAGCTACTCGGCCGAATAAATCCCTTCCCCAACAACTCTTGAAGTTGCGAGGACAATTCTTGCATCTCTGGAGGTGCAAGACGATAAGGCACCTTCGCAATAGGCGCCGCCCCTGGAACTAGGTCGATACCAAACTCCACTTGCCTCGCAGGAGGTATTCCCGGCAAATCCTCGGGAAAAACATCCGGAAACTCGCGCACCACTGGAACCTCCTTCAATGTCTTCGGTCTCTCGGAACTCTCCCGCGTATCCATCACATACGCCACAAAACCGTTACATCTCCGCTGTAGGCATTGCCTCGCCCTAGCAGCCGAACAAAAAGCTAATCTCGAACGGGTACCCTCGCCGTACACCGTAAGAACTCCCCCACTAGGGTCTCGTATAGTCACCAACTGACGCTCGCAGTCGATGACCGCGCTGAATCGGCTCAACCAATCCATGCCTACGATGACACAGACATCACCCATCGCAATAGGAATTAGGTCAATCGGAAACGCGACCCCGAAGATCTCTAGCACGCATCCCCGAAGAACCTCCGTAGCACAAATCACCCGCTCAGCCGCAATGGAAACACTCAAAGGCCGACTTAACGGCTCACGACTAATGCCGATGTGCTGACTAAAAGCTAACGATACAAACGATCTACTCGCACCCGAATCAAATAATACTAGAGCAGGCATAGAGTTCACAAGGAAAGTACCTACACATACATTAACATAAGCATAACATTTCGACCTTTAATTAAATACATGAATGATAACATACCTGCCACAACATCGGGCGCAGCGCGGACCTCCTCCGCAGTCAGCTGAAAGGCTCTCCCGCGAGCCCTCGGGGCCTCGACCTTCACCGGTCGGGTCTCAGTAGTCCGGGTAGTAGGTGTAGCTCCCTGACGAAGTTGCGGGCACTCGGCCTTCCGATGGCCTGTCTGGTTGCAGTGAAAGCAAACCATAAACCCCTTAGGGCAATCCCTGGCGATATGTCCCTCTTTGCCACACTTGTAGCAACCACCAGCTCGACACGCCCCCTCGTGACTCTTGCCGCACTTCGCGCAAGTGCGACCCTTCGAACCTCCCCTCCTCGAATCAGCGAACTTAGTCCGCTTGGCTGCCGGCTGAGACTGGGCCGGCCGTCGATCCACCTGCCGAGACTCAGCCTCCTCCCTCACTTGAGTCTCTAACTCGATCTCACGCTTCCTGGCGTTCGCCTGAAGCTCAGTGAAAGTACGATAGGTGGAGTTTGACACAAACTCCCGGATCTCCCTCTTCAAAACCCCCAAATAACGGCTCATCCGCGATTGCTCCGTAGATACCAGCTCAGGGCAGAACATTGCCCTCTCATGAAACTTCCGTGTGATCACTGCCACGGAATCAGTACCCTGCTTAAGGGTCAAGAACTCCTGAATCAATCGCTCCCTCTCTACCGGGGGAACGTACTCATCCCTGAACATCTCCGTAAACCTCTCCCATGTCACCGCCGTAATCTCTGCCTGAGTGAAGTTCGCCGTCACGAACTTCCACCAATCCTTCGCTCCCAGACGGAGCTGGTTCAAGGCGAACCGTACCTTCAAGTGCTCCGGGCATGAGCAAGTATAAAAGCACCCCTCGATGTCGGCGATCCACCTCATGGCTGCAATCGGATCCTGTGTCCCATCAAATTCAGGGGGTTTCGTGTTGCTGAATTCCCTGAATAGTAATGAATCACCCCCTTGCGGCCTGGCAGCAGCCACCGCTGCGGTAGCGGCAGCAACTGCAGCTTCAGAAATTGCGGCGCACCGCTCCTCAAACTCCTCCATCAACGTGGTCTTAATAGACCCAAACATCTCCGGGGTCTCAGCCCGGACCGCCGCAGCTACCTCTTCCTGAATAATCTGACGAATCTCCTCGTCACTCGCACCGCTCGAACTCGCCCCATTGCGTGTGATAACCATGATGTCTCTGAAATACAACATAAAATCATCAGAGACTCCACCAAGTACAATTGTACTCGATACGCGCCCTACCCAGTCTCCGATTTCCAGGGATTCTTATTTGAGTCTTCTACTGATCCGGTGCCTTCGGTAGTACGGGCCCAATACTACCGACCACATCGTATCAGTATTCGCCCCAAATCTTCCTCCCCAAATCCCGAATAATGAGTACTCTACCTCTAGTATGCACTATCTACTTGCACGCTACCAAATATCTCATATAAGCAATCTCCCTAGACTAAGGCATCATAAAGCAGGCAATTCTAGTCCTATCATGAATGCCTAGTCTTCTAGCATGCATAACAATTCATAGTTCAGTGCATAACATAACATTGTAAGGTATTCTGGGGACCTTTACCGTTCAGACGCTGGCTGCACGTACACACTGTTCCATCCTTGTTTCACCGCTTCGTTGTTTATAAAATGTTGTGTCCTTATTATTTAAAAAGATTTTTCCTCAAATCCCCGGTCTGAGTTCAGTTGCACCCAAAAGTACACCTGAATCCCTCAAACCAAGGCTCTGATACCAATTGTAATAGCTCAAATTTTCAAATAAAAATTTTCATTTAAAACAAAACATCCTTATTCGACAAAAGAGTTTATTCCAAGTTTAGTGCAAAAGTATAAATAATAAATCCCTAAGATCTTCAACTATGGCAATGTGTACGTGTCACGCCGGCGCCTTTCCACGGTCATCACTAGTACCTGAAAAACATAAACACAACTGGTAAGCATAAATGCTTAGTGAGTTCCCCAGTATACGACTTACCCACATACGCCTTCCGGCCCGGACCTTTCGGTCCACATAACATTGCCTTCCGGCCCGTAACATAATCGCCTTCCGGCACATAATATATATCGCCTTCCGGCCCGTATTAGATTGCCTTCCGGCCCATAGTATTTTGCCTTCCGGCCCACGATAGTACAAAAACATAGCACACGTAACATAATACACACAACACATAAATCATACATCATACCGTCCTTTCTATCACATAGAGTCTCGCCTTCCGGCCCGTATAAGCATACATCATATATGAGCACACATCACATATAAAGCATCTACCCCTCTAGACATAGCATGAATATAACACATACGACCTCCCGGTCTCACAGTCAACCCATCCGGGTGAAGTATAGTGAGAAGACTCACCTCGTAGTATGCAAGCTATAAACTCTTCGGGCTACTCGCACACGATCCGCTAGTCCGCAGGTTCCCTATAATACCACATCCTTTGTTAATGATCTTATCAAACAAGACCACTGACCCTACTAAGTTATATACAGGTCAACGGTCAATCTTGACCGGACTCGTCGAGTCCAAAGGGTAACTCGACGAGTATAGACATCCTGACACTACTCGCCGAGTCTGAAGAACGACTCGACGAGTTCCTGTAGATCTTCAAGCTACTCGCCGAGTCTGAAGAACAACTCGGCGAGTCCTAGTGAATCTTCAAGCTACTCGCCGAGTCTGATTCCCTAATATATAGATATGGGACTTCCTGGACCTTTACACATACTATTACTGGGATTTAAACACTTGTAACAACTCTATAATCTATCAAAACCTAAAATGGGTTTCCTAAACCCTAGATTCGTGTACAACACCAAAACTACAGAAATGATCCGAGGATTACCTGGAAAACGTGATCCCTGCGTCCCCAACCTTCAGAGCTCAACCCCTTGATCCTCCTTTGATCACCACCTTGCCTCTCTTTGCCTAACAACCTCTTTAAGCTTCCACTAGCCTTCACCCTTGCTCCAGATGCCCACAGCCGTTTAGGTTATCTTCAATCGGCCAAAAGACGAGACATGACGGCCCTAAAGACATTATATACGATCCAGAATCGAAACGGCTAGGGTTTCAGCTGTACAGCGTCGACTCGCCGAGTCCCTAATGGACTCGTCGAGTCCAGTCGCGAATCTGTGACCAAGCCCGTGGTCCTACTCGGCGAGTCAGGCATCAACTCGCCGAGTCCCCCCTAAATATTCCCAAATTAATTTAAAGTAATACCTGAAATTCCGGGCTGTTACATACACACATACGCCTTTCCAGGCCATGACCTTCCCGTCCACATAGTAATGCCTTCCGGCCCCTAACATGTATTAACAACTACCCGGATTTCCATCCGATAAAAGGGTCCGCCTTGGTGCCATGAACCCTAGCGATATAGTGAGGATAACTCACCTCGAAACTGCCGACTGAACAAATAGCTCAAGCTGCTTCGATCACTGATACGATCTCCACCTCTGGACAGTCACCAATGCACTGAACTCAAACAATAAACAACAATTACCAAAATACCCCTGGAACCACTGGTCAATCCTTGGTCAAAGACAAGGTCAAAGTCAACCCCTGACTGACCCTACTCGCCGAGTCAACCCTATGACTCGCCGAGTCCCCATACTCAGAACTTCACTCAACCCGCGATCTAACGCGCCGAGTCACCCCAAGACTCGCCGAGTTCAACGACTCTGAGTCCACTCGCCCTTAACTCACCGATTCCTTAAGACACCCTTTCTACACGTCGAGTATCCCCTTTTTACTCGACGAGTTCCTCCTGGAAGAATCGCGGGGCCACCCTGACTCAACTCGCCGAGTCTGAAGAACAACCTGACGAGTCCCAGTAAATCTTCAAGCTACTCGCCGAGTCTGTTCATCGGACTCGGCGAGTCCATGCCATGCAACCGCTCAAACTGCTTTCTAACGGCAGAACTGCTCCGAACATTCATAGGCCTGGCCTTCCTACACTGGTCCATCACGTAAGGTCCTCATTTTGGTGCTCATGATACACCCCATGATTCATAACATACATATTGACCTAAGGCATAAGGATTCCAATCCAAAACCTTCATTAATTCCCGAAATGTACAGGCATGGGACATTCTGGACCTCCAAAGGTCCCAATACAAAGTCATAATCGTTTGGGGGACTAGGGTAGCATTCAATCTAATCACAAAAGGGTTCCACAAACCCTAATTCCATAAACACATCAACATAGCAGAGTATACTCGAATTCTTACCTGGATGACGTATTCTCTGTGTCCCCAATCCTCAGAATGTGACTCCCTTGCTGCTCCTTTAGCCAATCCCTTCTCTTCCTTGCACAACAACTCTTCTATAATCAACAATGGCCTATAATCCTTGCTCCAGATGCACACAATCGATTTAGGGTTCTTCTCAGAAGGCTAAAATGAACAATGATGGCCAATGAGTCCTTTTTATACGTCCCAAACCTGAACGGTTAGGGTTTTCGCTAAACAGCATAGACTCTCCGAGTCCATATCTGGACTCGTCGAGTCCAGTCGCGAACCCGCGACCAAGTCTGCGATCCTACTCGGCGAGTCTAGGCTCCAACTTGTCGAGTCCCCTCTTAAAACACCCAAGAAACATAATTATTACAATACTTGAAATTTCGGGCTGTTACAATTCTCCCCCACTAGGATTTGACTTCGCCCTCGAAGTATCACTCTGAAAATAGTTCCGGATGCTGCTCCCGCATCTCACGTTCCGGCTCCCAAGTCATTTCCGATCCCTTCCGATGTTGCCACTGAACCAATACCAAAGGTACCTCCTTGTTCCTCAGAACATTGATCTTCCGATCCCTGATGGCCACGGGTCTCTCAGCGTAATTCAGGCTCGCATCCACCTGAATATCCTCTAATGGAACCACTGCCGACTCATCGGCTAAGCAGTTCCTCAATTGGGACACATGAAAGGTGTCGTGGATCTGTCCCAACTCCGCTGGGAACTCTAATCGATAGGCTACCCGGCCTATCCTTGCAATCACCCGAAATGGCCCAATGTACCGGGGCCCCGACTTGCCTCTCTTCCTGAAGCGAATCACTCCTTTCCAAGGAGAGGCCTTCAGGAGTACGAGGTTGCCGACCTGAAACTCAAGCTCGGACCGGCGTCTGTCTGCATAACTTTCCCTATCGGCTCTGTCGAATCTGCTCTGTCGACTGAAGCACGATCTCTGCACTGCACATCACTCTCTGTAACCGAAAATTACCCAAGATGCAACTCTGCTCTAAATCTCAACGATCACTCGACCCATAAGGGTTAGGAAACCATGAACCACCGGATCCCCGATCCAAAGCCCACTTTGTCCATTCCGGACCGACTGAGAGATCCATTCTAACTCTCAGAGCAACTCTCACAAGTTCTCCTCTTGCCAACACATACACATACTGGACTAGTCCCAACACCCGCAGGTTGAAAGACCGGATACACTGATGATATCCTCGAACATCTCCCAAGATGAACCACTACATCCACCCTACACTCTGATCAGAATCACACTGAGAATTTAAGATTTTCTCTCTCCCTGCATCCCTTCTGAGCCTCAACAGACATCCCAAATCGGATGGGTTCCTACTTCGATGCCGCGAACACGATGCTCGAAGGCATACTCAAAATACTCTAACCATAACTCTGCTCTGCAGCTTTCATTCTCGTGAACTTGCACTCCCCTTCGGAGTTACACACCTTTCTCTTTTCCTTCCAAGGGACCCTCTTGGCCATAATGCCACTCCAACCGGTGCTACGGTGCTTGCCCCAAGCGACACCACCCTTTTTGCGTAACCGCTATTCACATACTCTGGTTCTCATTGCAGGGGCTCTCAATCCCATGCACTCTCTCCACTCATCAAAATCACTGCCTCAGCTAAACAAGATCACTAACCCGGGGCCAGACCTTCCAATGCAATCACACTGCAACATACACGATCCGCAATCTCAAACTGATCCAGCAATACCAACAAAGTCTCCAGCATGACTGGACCGACTCTCATAACACATACTAGCCACTCGAGGCTATATCTCTGTGGGTCCGTACACCCAAACTTTGCGAACCCTCAGGTTCTAACTCTGGGAACCTTCCGGTTCCAGCTCTAGAAACATGCACAACATAATCCCGTGGGATTAATGCAGTACAACCCATCACGTACCTCAAACATACCAATACTCTGATCGCATAACCCCGGTTACTTACTCAAGCTTGATCCCGGCCTTCTCTCAAGCCTCCACAATCAAATGCCCTAGGTCTGTATCCCGCCCCGCTTACCCGACACTCGCTCTCGTCGGCCTATACTCTGCGCTGACAAACACTGCTGAATCCCAACAGCTAAGCACCCTCACATACTCATCGATCTCCCAGAGAATTCTCCAATTCTCCCCCACTAAAGCACTGACTAACTGCCACCGATCGTCATTAACGACCTTTCAGAACAATCCTGCACAACAAGAACATTTACCCACTGACTGCTTCCCACAAGCATAAGCAACCCTCAGCAAAACACATCTCCTCCCTGATCAATCCACTCAAAAGAATCCGGTCTTTCAATTATCCACTCTACGACTGTAGATGCTACCCGACATTCAACCCAGTGCCGCATCTCCACTAACAACCCTCACGAACGATAACCAACGGAATTCCCAACAATAACCCGTAACCAAACCCACAACCTGCCAAAGGATGAATACCACATCGAAAACCGCACAAGGCTACCGACACCAAAACACCAAACTATAACCATACCAAACCATCAGGGAACAGCGAATGCCAAAACGAAAACCTGAAGCACCAATCCATAACCATGCCAAACCCACGAAACAACGAATACCGCATCGAAATCCACACAAGATACCAGCACAAACAATACGACACAATCAATGCAAGACAATCAAGGCATCAAGAAAGCATCATACCCGCAGCTGCCTCCGGCACTGCTCCGTCTCCCTCTGCCGCAAGCCGATAAGCACGACCCTGAGCCCTTAGGGCTCTACTCCATCCTGTCCTCCTCCTGAACTCCTCAAGGTGGCCGGTGCTAGAGCCTGCACCGGTCCTGCAGAAAGCTGTGGACAGTTGACCCTCAATGTCCAACCTGCCGACACTGATAACAAATCCTCAAATCCCGAATTGGCACTGACTGCCGACAATCCCGTGCACCGTGCCCCTCCTTTCCGCACTTGCGACATGCACCACCGGACCAAAAAGCTCTGGTGTAACCCCTCCCACACTTCCCACAAGTGTGGCCGCTCCGATCCCCCATTCTAACATCTACGGTCCTGGACCGTTTCGGCGCCGACTGCGACTGCATCGGAGCCTGCCTCAGCTCACGCAACTGCAACTCAACCTCTAACTCACGCCACATGGCGGCCTCCTGCAACTCCAACAAGGTCTCACACCTCTGCGCAGACACGAACTGTCTGATATCCCTCTTGAGCATACTCAGATATCAGGACATCTGAGCCTGCTCCGAAGCGAACTCAGGGCAAAACATCGTCCTCTCAATAAACATCCTGGTGATCTCAGTCACTGACTCCAAATCCTGCTTCAGCTCAAAGAACTCCCGAGCCAATCTCTCCTTTTCATCCCGCGGAACATAGCGAGTACTGAACATCTCTCTGAATTGATCCCATGAAACCGCAGCCCTCTGCGCATCGGAAAATGACCTCGTAGTCAATCTCCACCAATCCTTCGCTCCGAGCCTCCACAGGTTCAGAGCACACCTCACCCTCCGATCAGCAGGGCAGAAACTCGTGGAGAAACACTCATCCACGTCTGATAACCATCTCATAGCAACAATCGGGTCCTAAACTCCATCGAATGTGGGAGGCTTCGTATAATAGAAGTCCCGATACTGAAAACCCCGACTAGCTCCTCTCTTTGCCGTTGCTACAGCCGCTGTAACTGCCGCGGCAGCCGTCTCTGCGAGAGCCGCATATCGCTCATCAAACTACTCAACCATGGCGGTCCTGATCGACCCAAACAATTCTGGCGACTCAGCCCGTAACAATGCAGCAACCTCATCACGCAGGATCTCACGAATCCTCGCATCCCGCTCGCTCGTGCCCGTCCGATCGATAATCTCCGACGGCACCGATTCACCCGGAACTCGCTCCCCCGCTCCCGATCCTGATCCGGATCCACTATCATCATGCCTCGAAATCTCCATACTGAAGACACCCTACCAATCTCAGACACTTCCCACAATCCTGGGATCCAACTCTCGCAACCCTACCCTAAAGACCATGGTTTCCCTGATACGCGTATGGGTCCTGTGCTTTCAGTAGTACGGGCCCATACTACCTTCCACACCTACCCATATTTGTATGAAGTACTACCACAGTACCCTAGGGAACATGCATAACAACTATCAACCCTCACCACTAGAGGAACACTGAGAACATCCCATAGGGGACCCTAGGCTACAGGCATCACATATCAGGCAACATTATCATGAATTCCTGAAGATCCCTAGCCTAACTCTAGCATGCTGTGCTATCAAGCTCAAATAAACAAATATCATGTGTGGTATCTTGGGGTTACTTACTGGCTCCGGCTGATCGTACCTCCGCGTCCTCCTTTTACCAAATTTGAAAACCATTTTAATTTCTCTTTTTAAAATCCTCCTCGATTTGAGACTGGGGTCACACGAATGTTTCCCCAATTCACTCAAACCAAGGCTCTGATACCAACTTGTAACATCCAAAATTTCAAAACAATTAAAACTTTTCAAAGTCATCCATTTTATTAACGTTGTTACAAAAGGTTTTCAATACATTATTAAACAGAGTAATTTCCCAGGTTCATATCATAAAACACCAACGCGAGGAACGGTATGATCACGCCTTTGCCTTGCCACAGACTCTTGAGAACCTGAAACATAAAACCAAAACTGTATGCCCGAAAGCTTAGTGAGATACCCCCAATATACCAATCACATATACGGCCTTCTAGGCCACGACCTTCCGGTCCATACATATCGCCTTCCGGCCGATAACATATTGCCTTCCGGCCCATAACATATTACGCATACATAACATAACAATTCATAGAACGACCTTGCATACTGGGTCACACCCCAGATCTAGCAATCATACGCATAACACATAATCATATAACAGTTCACAGTTAGCAGTTGATCAACAGATCACATAACGTAGCATTACTGTAATCAAGATACCGGACTAACCCGTCACTAGCATAACATAATCATAGGAATCAGTCAATATACTAATTACACACATACGCCTTTCCAGGCCATGACCTTCCGGTCCACATAGTAATGCCTTCCGGCCCCTAACATGTTTTAACAACTACCCGGATTTCCATCCGATAAAAGGGTCGGCCTTGGTGCCATGAACCCTAGCGATATAGTGAGGATAACTCACCTCGAAACTGCCGACTGAACAGATAGCTCAAGTTGCTTCGATCACTGATACGATCTCCACCTCTGGACAGTCACCAATGCACTGAACTCAAACAATAAACAACAATTACCAAAATACCCCTGGAACCACTGGTCAATCCTTGGTCAAAGACAAGGTCAAAGTCAACCCTTGACTGACCCTACTCGCCGAGTCCCCATACTCAGAACTTCACTCAACCCGCGATCTAACTCGCCGAGTCACCCCAAGACTCGCCGAGTTCAACGACTCTGAGTCCACTCGCCCTTAACTCACCGATTCCTTAAGACACCCTTTCTACACGTCGAGTATCCCCTTTTTACTCGACGAGTTCCTCCTGGAAGAATCGCGGGGCCACCCCGACTCAACTCGCCGAGTCTGAAGAACAACTCGACGAGTCCCAGTAAATCTTCAAGCTACTCGCCGAGTCTGTTCATCGGACTCGGCGAGTCCATGCCATGCAACCGCTCAAACTGCTTTCTAACGGCAGAACTGCTCCGACCATTCATAGGCGTGGCCTTCCTAGACTGGTCCATCACGTAAGGTCCTCATTTTGGTGCTCATGATATACCCCATGATTCATAACATACATATTGACCTAAGGCATAAGGATTCCAATCCAAAACCTTCATTAATTCCCGAAATGTACAGGCATGGGACATTCTGGACCTCCAAAGGTCCCAATACAGAGTCACAATCGTTTGGGGGACTAGGGTAGCATTCAATCTAATCACAAAAGGGTTCCACAAACCCTAATTCCATAAACACATCAACATAGCAGAGTATACTCGAATTCTTACCTGGATGACGTATTCTCTGTGTCCCCAATCCTCAGAATGTGACTCCCTTGCTGCTCCTTTAGCCAATCCCTTCTCTTCCTTGCACAACCACTCTTCTATAATCAACAATGGCCTATAATCCTTGCTCCAGATGCACACAATCGATTTAGGGTTCTTCTCAGAAGGCTAAAATGAACAATGACGGCCAATGAGTCCTTTTTATACGTCCCAAACCTGAACGGTTAGGGTTTTCGCTAAACAGCGTAGACTCGCCGAGTCCATATCTGGACTCGTCGAGTCCAATCGCGAACCCGCGACCAAGTCTACGATCCTACTCGGCGAGTCTAGGCTCCAACTCGCCGAGTCCCCTCTTAAAACACCCCAGAAACATAATTATTACAATACTTGAAACTCCGGGCTGTTACAGTAGGAACCTTTTCTGTGATGATGGGGGGACTTGGATGCGGTGTAGGAATTTTTTTGTGATGATAAGGGGACTTTGATGCGGTGAGATGGAGTGATGGGAGTGATAGACTTCTTCTTCTTCACTTCTACCTCTTGAGGAAAGCATCCGAGGAGCTTCCTCAAGCCATGTTCAAAGGCCATCAACTTTGGCAAAAGTTTCTTGAAATTGAGCTTTGATGGAATCTGGCAGTTGTTGATTGTTAGGAAATGAGGATTTGAAGAGCAAGCGGTGAATTTATTTAGCGAGTTGAAGGATTTCGGGGCCATGGAAGTTAGTGGACAGAGATCGCTATAGACGGTTGATTGTAGCTTGAAGAACTGAGATAGTGGACTCATAGGCAGTGTGAGTCTCAACTATCAGCTTCTGAGATTGGGAGGCTTGATCCGTGATGGATGCTTAAAGGTCTTTCTTGATTGCGGTTACCTCATAGATGAGTCGTTCCATAGAAGCCATGAAATTCTTGTGATCTGCTTGTCGATTGTTGTCGAGGGACCGGATTCCCATTTCGACTTTGAGCAAGATGCACTCAGCAGCTAATCTCTTACGAGTTTCTAGTCGCTCAATTCGTTCGGTCAATGACTGCGGTTTGGGGGTGTCTTCTGGCTGCTGTTGAGTTGGCTTGACCACAGCAAGGATTTGATCAAACTTTGCTTGGAGGCTTAGAAATTCTTTCTTGGTGACAATATTCTTCTTCTTTTTCTTGTTCTCTCTGGGCTTTGAAGTTGAATGGTGATAGCCACTAGATTCTTCTTCTTCAATAAAAATCATCAGATCATCATCAGAGGGATAGGGTTTTTTTACCTCTTGTAAATCATCACCATCAAGACCGAAGGTGGGAACAGAGCTGACTTCTATGGCGGTTCCTTCGTCATGTGATTCTTGGACAATGGGAGTGCGAGGAGCCTTGGAAGTATGTTGATCATCTGTTTCGGCTTGAGTTTTGTGGAGAGTCTCGACCATCTGAGGAGCCTTGGAAGTATTGAACTTTCAAAATTGTTGCTACGGTATTGGCATTGTTAATTGCATATGCCCAATACTTGGCAACGAATTGGACTTCTTTCTCCTTTTGTTGCTGTTGCTTGACTTGTTGATCTTTGCGTGTTTGGAATGCCCTACGGAAAGCGGCATATTTCTGAATGTCGGCTTTAGTTACTGGTTTGTAGTTCACCCATGAATCATTTGAATCATCACCGTCAAATCCTTTATATCGCACCAAAGTGTCCTTCAGGTCCATGGATCCTTGCACATTTGTGCTCACCGTGCCTAAACCACCTGTTACAGATGTAAGTAGAGTAGGATATCCTGAGCTTCCTCGGTCTCCTTGACCCGTCGTAAAGTTTGGCCGCGGGTCAATTTTGGCATGGGCGAAAGAAGTGCCCTGCGGTTGGGAAGGTGTTTGAAGTGTATGGGTTACATTCAAGAGGATGGAGTTTAACTCCTCAAGAGAAAAGAAATGCAATCGGGAAGCCCTGGAGACCTTAGGGCGAGAACCAGAATTATACTCTTGGGATAGAACTGGGGGGGTGGTGTCTCCATGATCAGATGAATCAGACTCACTTGATGAGCTTCAGTGGAATTCGATGGTGGTGTTGAATAGGTCTGTAGCCACCCCAAGGACTACCGGAGCCTGTTGAGAGGCTGAGGTATCGGTCCGGTCATGCATATGGCTAGGGAAGTGGTTTTTCTTTTCTCATGAATGGCAGTTGGTTGCGCATCCTCATTTGAATCACTGTCACTTACGGTGACAGTTGGTTGAGTTTTATGTTTCTTGGAGGGTGAAATTGTTTTGGGAGTATTCTTCTTGGGAGTTGTTGGTTTCTTCTTAAAGGCCAATTTCTTTCGTCTTTGAGAAAGATTGGATAGAGTGGTGGAAGAAGGGACTACGGTGCCTTCAGGGTTAATGACTGTGGATGGAAGAGGCAGGGTAGGAGGGTA
Organism: Lactuca serriola; assembly: GCF_051521515.1. NCBI lineage: Eukaryota > Viridiplantae > Streptophyta > Magnoliopsida > Asterales > Asteraceae > Lactuca > Lactuca serriola. Next base: position 159,385,886 of record NC_136412.1, on the reverse strand, counting down.
TGGGGCAATACCTTCCGTAGCCTCAATATGATCTGAGACATTAGCAGTCTCAAGACCAAGAGTTGAAAGAATGTGGGTAGGAAATATTTGTATTGGTCCAAAAGGAGATTGATCAGACGAGGGAGTGTACCTTTTGAGATCCTTGGTGACAAAGAAATTGATATCATTTCCCATGTTGATTCCTCCATCTGAATGACGATCTGAAATGTAGAGAGACCAGACCTTGCAAAAGTGAGTTCGGTTGGGTTTTCCATTGGGTTCTCCTTAGGAATGTATTGAAGGAAGTCGTCCCATAAAATCTGCCTGTAATTGACGTCATGACCTGTGAATATACTCCATACCAATTCTAGGAGTTTGAGTCCTATATTGTCTATGCCTCCGGTTCTGTCGGATAGACTGCGAATGACACCGCAGGCAATTGGTTTTCCTTGAACTCATGAATTCCTTTAAATCGTTTATGAAATCCCATTTGATAAAGTGCAGAAGTAATGTCCGCCATGGATGGGGTGAAAAACTTGATGCAGGGATGAACAAGGAGGTTAAAGGCAGAAAGGAATTTCTCTTTGGACAAAATGACCAACAAATCGTCAACAATATTAAGATGAACTTCTTGAGGGTTTTCAAGTGGGCGATAGGTTAAGAAGGCACATTTGAAGAGGGTTGATATTGGAACAACCTATGTGAAAGCATCGAAGGGGCTAAACAGGGGATGATTCTTCAGGAACTTGATCATTAGCTTGATCGGAGCATTGTCAGATGAATGATCGTCGAAAATTGCTCTGAAGTTGCTTGACGCAATTGTGGGGGAGTCTAAACTGTTAGAGCTTCCTGATCTAGATACCTTAGATTGTTTCTTGGGGATACCTGATTTCTGCATTGTAGGAGCTTGAGAAAGTGAGAAGAATACAGAATGCTTGAATGTTCAATGTTTAGAGAGCGTAAAGTGGTGATGGGGAAGAAGAATGGTTTATATAGGGAAGAATGTGAACGGTAACTGAGATTTACCCTAGGTGAAAAGAGGATAAGATAAAAAGTCGTTTGGGGGGAATCTTTTGAATTGAGGATTAAATCTCAACCACATAATATGAAACGGTTTTAAAAGATTTGTGAGATTTTCCAAAAGGGGTTTGCATTTAATGAAAAGTCAGATGTGGATCATCATGTCTGATTATCGTGTGGTGAGGGAGAAGAAGTTGTAACGGATGGGACATGTTGGGTATGACAAAAAGACATATTAAGGATGTGTTTATGGAAAAACGTTCTTTTTGTCATCACACATAAAATAGGTCTGACACAAAGGTTTATAGGAAAGAGAATGTGACAGTTTCTCAAGGAATGTTTTTATTTAATGTTTTATTTAATGAAGGATCATTATATAGCACACCATGATTGCATAATTAATAACACAATTGAGAAATTATCACTGTGTCGGCGGATGGAGACTTCATTACGGATGGCTCCTTTGCCATTGAGGATGGGTAGATATATGACTGCAGTAGGAGAAACTGAGAAGAGCACTTGTACAATAAGTTAGTAATAACAAACAAGAAGGACCAATGAAGGATAAATATAATATATGGTTGCGTTACATAGACTGCGGTATACATGATATACCGAAACCATTTATTATAAGTATCAATTCAAGAAGAATTGAGGGTCCGAATTCATCATTCCTAACATTTGTAAGAAAGTGTTGAGCTTTGTAGAGTCATGTGCCTTTATGAAGACATCATCAATCTGTTCATGAGAGTGGACAAAGATTAGTTCGATGTTACCTTTCAGGATGTGGTTTTTGATTAAGTGATACCATAATTCAATATGCTTGGTCTTCGAGGGATGAATAGGATTGTGAGAGTTCGTTATAGCACTTTCAGAGTCATTGTAAATTGGTATCCGCAACATTCTATATTTGTAGTCTAACAGTTGTGTTTTCTTCCATAACACTTGTGAGCAACAGCTGGCTGCGGCCACATATTCAGCTTCTACGGTAGACAATGACACACAACTTTGTTTCCTTGACGACCAGCTGACTAGTCTTCCACCCAAAAATTGACATCCACCAGAGGTGCTTTTACGATCCAGTTTGCATCCTGCATCATCCGCATCGGTAAATACTTGAAGACTAAAGTCATTGCCTGCGGGATACCATAGGCCAAGAGACTTGCTTCCTTTAAGGTATCCTAGTATTTGTTTGGCTGCGGTCATATGAGACACTATTGGATTAGCCTGATACCTAGCGCATACACCCATTGCAAAAACTATATCCGATTGGCTAGCAGTGAGGTACATGACGGAGCCAATGATGCCTCTATAAGTTTTGTGATCAATAGGTTCACCTGAGGGATCAACATAAATCTTATAACCTAAGGTCATGGGGACCTTAGCCGATGAACAGTTATCCATTGAATATTTCTTCGGCAGCTCTGAGGTATATTTTTCTTGATGGATGAAAATCCCTTAAGGGATCTATTTAACTTGATGTCCTAGAAAGAAGTTAATCTCTTTATACATGCTCATCTAAAATTTGTTCGTCATGAGCCTAGCAAAATCATCCACCATCCCCTGATCTGTAGATCCGAAGATGATATCATCCACATATATTTGTACTACCATAAGGTGATCACCATTTGCTTTTCTAAATAAAGTGGGATCAATTACTCCTCTTTTATATTTGGACGAGACAAGAAATTGAGAGAGAGTCTTGTACCACGCTCTTGGGGCTTGCTTCAAACCGTAGACTGCCTTTTTAAGTTTGTAGTAGTGGTCAGGGAATTTAACACTTTCGAAGCCTGGAGGTTGCTGAAGATAAACCTCTTCTTTTAATTCCCCATTGAGAAATGCACTCTTAACGTCCATTTGATGAACTTTGATGTTTTTGTGGGTTGCATATGCTAAGAAGATTCGTATGGCTTCCATTCGTGCTACCAGACCATACGTTTCATCATAGTCAACACCTTCAAGTTGACTGCAGCCCTTTGCAACTAGCCTTGCCTTGTTTCTGACTACCGAGCCGGACTCATCCAGCTTGTTCTTGTACATCCATCTGGTGCCAACAATGGTGTGACCTCGCGGTTTTGGTATGAGTTGCCACACACTGTTTCGTTCGAATTCTGCTAGCTCTTCTTGCATCGCAGAAATCCTATCGGGCTCTAGGAAAGCTTCTTTGATTGATCGTGGTTCGACCGAAGACATAAACACTGAGTAGTAGCAGTGATCAGTTAAGTCTTGTGAAGATCTGGTTTGAACGCCTGTTGAAGAATTGCCAATGATCTGACCAGGTGGATGGTCATTCGTCCATATTTGAAGACGAGGTTGAAGGTGATCAACAGCTGTGGTAGACGGAATGACTTCAATGTCAGAAGAGTCTGATATAGGGAACATAAGTTTCCCTTGGACTTGAGAACAGCCTGCGGAGTTGTCTTGAACTGTTAGTGCTGCGGTAGATTGAAGTGGTTCCCCTGGGCTGCAGATGGGATTTCTTCCGAAACTTGAGGATGTTCCCCCTGGATTGATGGGAGAGTGAAAATTCTTGGATCAAATCTCGTATCAATATTTTCTATGTTTTCATCATCCGGGTCCGAAGAGACGTTTGATGGTTGAGATTCTCTGCGGAGGGACGGAGCTGCTTCGATTATACTGGAACCTCAATGGTTGTAGTATGATCCGGAGTTGTTTTTTCCCCCTCAACCGACAAGGTGGAAGTACCTAAAGACATGACATCGGAGGGCGTAGGACCAGATACTTCAGCATGTTACAATTGAGGTTTCTGAGAGATATGAACATCGGATAACTTGGCAGTCTCTATTGGATCAAAAAGATCAACATAGTTAACATCAACTATGTTTAGAGGACCCTAAGAATTATGAATATCAGATTCAAGAATTGCTTTGGTTTCCGTAGAGGGAGCAATGTTGCGGACATAGGAGTCATCGAACTTTACGTCAAAGCTTTTGACTATTAACCTCGCACGTCTGATTAGAACCCGATACGCGATCTTATTGGTTGAGTAGCCTAAGAAGATGCCTTCATCAGATTTAGGCGCGAACATTTTGACGTGATTTTGGTTGTTGATCAAAAAGCATCCGCATCCGAAAGTATGGAAGAAGCGGACATTAGGATTTCGGTTGTTGAGACCTTCATATGGTGTTTTTCCGAGACGTTTGGACACTATGTTGCGGTTCTGCACAAAGCAAGCTGTGGCCACGACTTCGGCCCAGAAGTACATAGGAATATTAGCAAAGTTGAGCATTGATCTAGATGCCTCCACCATAGTTCTATTCCTTCTTTCGAAAACACCATTCCGTTGCGGGGTATAGGGAGATGAGAAATTATGACTTATACCCTTAGACTCCAAGAAGTCATTCTGAAGATGATTGGTGAACTCTGTTCCGTTTTCACTGCGGATGCGACATACTGGCAGTTTGGTTTGAAGCTCGATCTCCTTGATAAAGCTGATGAATACCTGCGGTGTTTCTGACTTGAGTTAAACGAAGAAGACCCACGTAAAACGTGTGTAATCATCCACTATAACTAGTATGTATTTCTTGTGGTGAACAATGGCTATGATAGATGGACTGCAGAGATCAATGTGAAGGAGTTTCAATGGTTCTAAAATTGACGAGTTGATCACCGTCGGATGACTTGCCTTTAACTACTTACCACACTTATATGAAGGGCAGAGTGTGTCATTGTGAAATTTCATAACGGGGAGACCATAGACTAGTTCCCCGATGACCAGGGTGTTGATGTACCGGAAGTTGAGGTGAGCGAGCATGCGGTGCCAGAGCCAGCTCACTTCGGATATTGCCTTTGATAGAAAGCAAAGTTGCAGTTTGCCAATGATCAGAGAAATGTCCAGTGGGTACATAGTACCTTCGGATTTGGATTTGATCAGGCAAGTGCTTCTACTGTTTGTCATAATGTAGCAAAATTGGTCATCAAATTCAACCCGATGGTCTGCCTTACATAGTTGGCCAACACTTATAAAATTGTGTTTCAGACCTTCCACATAAGCGACCTTTTGTATCGAAAAGTTTCCCATAGTAAGAACAGCATAACCTCGGATAATCCCACTTGCATTGTTTCCAAAAGTGACATTACCCCCATTGCAAATTGGTCTGAAGTCCCGAAGGTATTCCAACCTTCCGGTCATGTGCAAGGAGCAGGCACTGTCGATCAACCATTCTTCCTCTTGATCCTCCTTGCACAAAGCCTGTAGAAATTATTTGCTTAATTTGGGCAACCAAGCGACTTTGGAGCCTGGAGTAACATACGGGTTTTTAATCGATGCATGATACGAGGTTGAAGGGACAGGTTTTAGGTCAACTTTCAAGCCTGGTCCTGGGTGCTTGTGATTTTTTGGAGTTTTGTAAAATTGAGAATAGTTACGAGATTTTTGAGAAAAATGAGATTTGTTATGAGAAGAAATCTTTTGACACTGACATTGGCATACAGATTTTTTGTCAATTTACCCAGACATTTTGCTTGGTCAGTGGCCTTGGAGAGAAAATATGCTTTTGTCCAGTCCAAGGATTGTGAGATCTAACAGTTTTGTTGGTGCCATTTGAAAAGGTGGTTTTTGCAGGTTTTGCAGGTGTGTAGGCACATGTAGACCTTTTCTGAAGTGATTTCTTAAACTCTTGAGGTGACCTTTTGAGTGCCGGAGTTGGAAAAATTCCTTTCCATTTTTGAGTTTTTGAAGGTGACTTTGGAGGCTTGGGGTAGACAAAATACCCTTCCATTTTCGATTGTCTAAGGAATAGACCTGAAAACCATTTGATTGAATAAAGTTTTCTTTCTTAGAGATTGTGTCAGATGATTTCTGAGTGGTGTTAGAGACTGTGAACTCCTTCCTTTTTTTCTTGGAAAAGGATGTTCTGAATTGATAATTTGAGAAAGAAAGTTTTTCTGGACTCTTTGACTTGGGAATTTTGAAAAATTTCTTTGGTTTTGAATGAATTTCCCATTGCTTGCCATGGGAACGAAATTCTTCTTTAAAAGCCATTTTTGCTTTGCTTTTAGGAGAACCGCATTCAATGACTTTCAGTTGCGATTTCCTTGAATCATTTGGTCATTTTGAAAAACAACGACTTGATTCATCCGAACTGGAGAATTCAGGGTTCTGAGAACATTGACCAACTTCAAAATTTTCGATTGCCAATTCATGATTAATTGGTTCAATTGTAACAGAACTTTTGACTATGGTCTGCGGTGTAGTGCTTTGAACAACCGCATAGTAAGTCTTAGTGGGTACTTCAGTGGGACATTTGACAATAAGTATTGGGATAGATTGCAGTTCATAACTGCGGTCAAGAACACTGCGGTCAAACTGCAGAGATGGGAAGTCCAATGAGGCTTCAGGACCTTCCACAAGTATTTCCTCGTCAACTATGGATGATGTCTTAGAATCATAATGAATTGTATTACCAACATGATTAGAAAATTTAGGGAGAATTTCCTCGATAACACAATTGTTACTAAGATCATGAAGATTACCAAAACGAGTTTGGATATCATGAGGAAAAGTTTTGTCATTGACAGGAAACAAAAAGTTACGGTCTAGAGGGACGTAGGGACGTTCTCAATGGCTTCACTTTCATTAAACAACTTTTCAATTAAAAGATTTAAACGTACAATTTCACTTTGTGCTAAATCTCTCTGATTCAAAGCTATCTCTAGTTGTGTTTCACTTAACATTCTAGCATCCTTTTCTAGCATCAAGTCTTTTTCTGACTTATCCATTTTGAGTCTTTTGTTATCCAAATGTCCTCTAACGTGGAACATCTCCTGGGAAGCAATGTTCTTCTCGTCTAAGGCTTTATTGTAGTCTATATGGATGGCAGCACATGTGTCAGCAGCTGTGGTAGACGGAATGACTTCAATGTCAGAAGAGTCTGATATAGGGAACATAAGTTTCCCCTGGACTTGAGAATAGCCTGCGGAGTTGTCTTGAAATGTTGGTGCTGCGGTAGATTGAAGTGGTTCCCCTGGGCTGCGGATGGGATTTCTTCCGAAACTTGAGGATGTTCCCCCTGGATTGATGGGAGAGTGAAAATTCTTGGATCAAATCTCGTATCAATATTTGCTATGTTTTCATCATCCGGGTCCGAAGAGACGTTTGATGGTTGAGATTCTCTGCGGAGGGACGGAGCTGCTTCGATTATACTGGAACCTCGATGGTTGTAGTATGATCTGGAGTTGTTTTTTCCCCCTCAACCGATGAGGTGGAAGTACCTAAAGACATGACATCGGAGGGCGTAGGACCAGATACTTCAACATGTTACAATTGAGCTTTTTGAGAGATATGAACATCGGATAACTTGGCAGTCTCTATTGGATCAAAAAGATCATCATAGTTAACTTCAACTATGTTTAGAGGACCCGAAGAATCAGGAATATCAGATTCAAGAATTGCTTTGGTTTCCGTAGAGGGAGCAGTGTTGCGGACATAGGAGTCATCGAACTTTACGTCAAAGCTTTTGACTATTAACCTCGCATGTCTGATTAGAACCCGATACGCGATCTTATTGGTTGAGTAGCCTAGGAAGATGCCTTCATCAGATTTAGGCGCGAACATTTTGAGGTGATTTTGGTTGTTGATCACAAAGCATCCGCATCCGAAAGTATGGAAGAAGCGGACATTAGGATTTTGGTTGTTGAGACCTTCATATGGTGTTTTGCCGAGACGTTTGCACACTATGTTGCAGTTCTGCACAAAGCAAGCTGTGGCCACGACTTCGACCCAGAAGTACATAGGAAGATTAGCAAAGTTGAGCGTTGATCTAGATGCCTCCACGATAGTTCTATTCCTTCTTTCGAAAACACCATTCCGTTGTGGGGTATAGGGAGCTGAGAAATTATGACTTATACCCTTGGACACCAAGAAGTCATTCTGAAGATGATTGGTGAACTCTGTTCCGTTGTCACTACGGATGCGACATACTGGCAGTTTGGTTTGAAGCTCGATCTCCTTGATAAAGCTGATGAACACCTGCGGTGTTTCTGACTTGAGTTAAACGAAGAAGACCCACGTAAAACGTGTGTAATCATCCACTATAACTAGTATGTATTTCTTGTGGTGAACAATGGCTATGGTAGATGGACTACAGAGATCAATGTGAAGGAGTTTCAATGGTTCTAAAATTGACGAGTCGATCACCGTCGGATGACTTGCCTTTAACTACTTGCCACACTTATATGAAGGGCAGACTGTGTCATTGTGAAATTTCAGAACGGGGAGACCATAGACTAGTTCCCCGTTGACCAGGTTGTTGATGTACCGGAAGTTGAGGTGAGCGAGCATGCGGTGCCAGAGCCAGCTCACTTCGGATATTGCCTTTGATAGAAAGCAAAGTTGCAGTTTGCCAATGATCAGAGAAATGTCCAGTGGGTACATAGTACCTTCGGATTTGGATTTGATCAGGCAAGTGCTTCTACTGTTTGTCATAATGTAGCAAAATTGGTCATCAAATTCAACCCGATGGTCTGCCTTACATAGTTGGCCAACACTTATAAAATTGTGTTTCAGACCTTCCACATAAGCGACCTTTTGTATCGAAAAGTTTCCCATAGTAAGAACAGCATAACCTCGGATAATCCCACTTGCATTGTTTCCAAAAGTGACATTACCCCCATTGCAAACTGGCCTGAAGTCCCGAAGGTATTCCAACCTTCCGGTCATGTGCAAGGAGCAGGCACTGTCGATCAACCATTCTTCCTCTTCATCCTCCTTGCACAAAGCCTGTAGAAATTAATTGCTTAATTTGGGCACCCAAGTGAGTTTGGAGCCTGGAGTAACATACGGGTTTTTAATCGATGCATGATACAAGGTTGAAGGGACAGGTTTTAGGTCAACTTTCAAGCCTGGTCCTGGGTGCTTGTGATTTTTTGGAGTTTTGTAAAATTGAGAAGAGTTACGAGATTTTTGAGAAAAATGAGATTTGTCATGAGAAGAAATCTTTTGACACTGACATTGGCATACAGATTTTTTGTCATTTACCCAGACATTTTGCTTGGTCAGTGGCCTTGGAGAGAAAATATGCTTTTGTCCAGTCCAAGCATTGTGAGATCTAACAGTTTTGTTGGTGCGATTTGAAAAGGTGGCTTTTGCAGGTCTTGCAGGTGTGTAGGCACATGTAGACCTGGAGGGCTTGAGTTTTTCAAGGTGACTTTGGAGGGCTTGGGGTAGGCAAAATACCCTTCCATTTTGGATTGTCTAAGGAATAGACCTGAAAACCATTTGATTGAAAAAAGTTTTCTTTCTTAGAGATTGTGTCAGATGATTTCTGAGTGGTGTTAGAGACTGTGAACTCCTTCCTTTTTTTCTTGGAAAAGGATGTTTTGAATTGATAATTTGAGAAAGAAAGTTTTTCTGGACTCTTTGACTTGGGACTTTTGAAAAATTTCTTTGGTTTTGAATGAATTTCCCATTGCTTGCCATGGGAACGAAATTCTTCTTTAAAAGCCATTTTTGCTTTGGTTTTAGGAGAACCGCATTCAGTGACTTTCAGTTGCGATTTCCTTGAATCATTTGGTAATTTTGAAAAACAACGACTTGATTCATCCGAACTGGAGAATTCATGGTTCTGAGAACATTGACCAACTTCAAAACTTTCGATTGCCAATTCATGATTAATTGGTTCAATAGTAACAGAACTTTTGACTATGGTCTGCGGTGTAGTGCTTTGAACAACCACATAGTAAGTCTTAGTGGGTACTTCAGTGGGACATTTGACAATAAGTAATGGGATAGATTGCAGTTCATAACTGCGGTCAAGAACACTGCGGTCAAACTGCAGAGATGGGAAGTCCAATGAGGCTTCAGGACCTTCCACAAGTATTTCCTCAGCAACTATGGATGATGTCTGAGAATCATAATGAATTGTATTACCAACATGATTAGAAAATTTAGGGAGAATTTCCTCGATAACACAATTGTTACTCAGATCATGAAGATTACCAAAACGAGTTTGGATATCATCAGGAAAAGTTTTGTCATTGACAAGAAACAAAAAGTTACGGTCTGGAGGGACGTAGGGACGTTCTCAATGGCTTCACTTTCATTAAACAACTTTTCAATTAAAAGATTTAAACGTATAATTTCACTTTGTGCTAAATCTCTCTGATTCAAAGCTATCTCTAGTTGTGTTTCACTTAACATTCTAGCATCCTTTTCTAGCATCAAGTCTTTTTCTGACATATCCATTTTGAGTCTTTTGTTATCCAAATGTCCTCTAACGTGGAACATCTCCTGGGAAGCAATGTTCATCTCATCTAAGGCTTTATTGTAGTCTATATGGATGGCAGCACATGTGTCATTAAGAGTTTCTATGAAAGGTTGACAGTCATGCTTGCTATATTGTAATGTTTGAATCATAAGTTTTACCTGTTCCACAATGCTGATAGTTCCATCTTTCTCCATATAGCAATGGTTCTTCTTTAGCTTGGTTGAGTTGTCTTCATCAACACTTGCTACCATACAGATCTTGCCTTTTCCTTTACTGTGATTGTCCTTATCTTCATCTCCAGATGACCATACTTGATGATTCCTTTTTACTTGAGCAACATAAGCTTTTTCTTTTTCCTTTTCCTCCAGTTTTTGAGCCATTCTGATATAGAAGGCTCTGTCTTTCACTACGTTTGCCTTGCAGTCCTTGGCAAAATGGTTTTCTTTGTTGCATTTGTGGCATATAACAACATCACTTTTGTCTTCTGAAGGTGTATCGGAGTCAGTAGATTAAGACTACGGTGGTACGTCTTTAGATTGAGTTTGTTGAGACTGCGGTAAAGGGTGAGGATTTTTGGTGAAACGAGAGTGATAGTTTTGGAAGTTGTGGTTGAAAGGTGGTCGGTTGTACTGTTGATTTTTACGAAATGAAGGTGGTAATCGATTGAATTGTTGACTGACAAGAGCTATGGTATTCTGAAACTGTTCTTCATCGTCATACTCTAAGTCTGCTTCATATGACTGTGGTGGAGAGTCATACGAGTTAGGATATGTTTAAGGTGAGGTGATTGTGCTACGAGGGAATGTGGACCCCCGAAGTCTGAAGAGTCCTTGAGTACAGTGGACTCATGAGCTTTCAGTTCTCCATAGAGCTTATAGAGGGACAACGAGTGAATTTTCCTATCTCCTTGAACGGTCATTTTGGCTGTTGTCCAATGTCTTCCCAAACCATTCAAGAAATTGAAGGTTTATTTCATGGTTGCTTCATACAGTACCAACATTTGGCAGTTTGGTCACTATCAGGTTGAACTTTTGGAATGAGTCTTCCAAGCTTTCACCTGCATGAGCCTTAAAATTGTTAAACTCATTGAGTGCAGTAGTAAGCTTTTTGTCTTGACCTTGTTCAGTTCCCTGGCATAGATTCTTGAGCACTTCCTAGATCTCATTTGCTGATTTGCAATTTATGATAATATCGAAGTTGTTAGGAGCAACTCCACAAGAGATTTCATAAAAGGCAATAGCATCATTTTCCATTTTATCGATATCATCCTTGGTAGGATGGTTGATGACCAGTGACGGTATTCATTTGCAACCAGTATTGGTGCTCGATTTGAACCACCAACACTATTGGAAACGTTTAGAGAGAGTGCTTGTGCCAATTTTTGTTTAACAAAAATGAGCTTCAGTAGTATAGAAGGCCCTTTGAAAAAATAAGAGTTTCGTTTTTCAAAAAGCAACCACTATGGCTCTAATACCAATTGGTGAGAGAAAAACTTTGAGACACACTTGAACAGAAGTTAGAACAAATATATTGTGGAATAGTTAATCTCGAAGGATCTAAGAGCTCAATAATAAAATTTAAGTTAGATGGTTAGAGAGTTAGTTGCGGAAAAGTAAAGAAATGAAAATGACAACAATTTTATATTAGTTATACACATAAGTTGATTCATAACGAGGAATGCATTCAAGCCAAGTTAATAAGTGAGATCAAACTTAGTGATTAAGTTACGAAAGACTTGCTTCGAAGAGAGATTTTAATCAATTATGTGAGACTAAGAAGTGTGAGTAAGTAAGAAAGAGATAGAAAGGATAACTCCAGAGATGTGTATTAGAATGATAGATGCATGTTGATTACAAAGAGAATGAGCTCTATTTATAGAGACTCAAGAGTTACATTAGATTTACTCTCTAAGAGTAGCCATGCAAGGCATACTGGACAATAGAGAGGATTATAGTAAGACAAAATGAACTAAATAATAGAAAGTAACTGCGGTTCGAGGAGACTGCGGATGTGGTTGCTGAAAGAAAAGCTTGAGTGCGGATGCTTGTTGACTGCGGTAGCTGAAGTTCAAGAGGGTCGCTTTATGTGATTTAATAGTACCATCACTCTAGATAATCATGTAGGGTTTTGAGCATTCAAAGACTCCTATGGTGTACATGCAACCCTAGAAACCTTGGATCTATGTTTGTCTAAATACATGCAAAATTTTGATTTCCAAGGTTCTTAATACTATCTAGCATGCACTGGGAACTTTTAACATAAAAGCTAGCTAGAATTACATACCTTGTATTTGATTTGATTCCTTGAAAACCTTGTCAGCCTAGCACCCCAAGTGTGATGCCTCAAATGTCTAACACAACACCAAATGCTTTTGGAATGACTTTGAGGGAATGGTATAACACCTGAAATCACTCTTGCCCTCTTGTCTCACTAGTGTATCCGATTTTTGAGAGTGTCATGTTCTTTATGTAGTATGTCGCATTAGGATTACACCATGTAAACCGTAACGTAACATGGCCCTTCATTTCATGACCCATGTGTTTAAACCGCGATGGAAAATCCTATGGGTGTTAGCCCAACTTGATAATTCATAGAGCCTTTTAGCCCACTATACGAGTATGGATGATTTACATAATCAACCCATATATCTAATTAGTCATCTTTTAAATCACTTAATTAATTCTAAATTAATAATTGATCAATAATAATTAAATAATATTAATAATATATTAGAACTTATAATATATTAATAAACCATAAGTGTTATTTCTCTCATTCTAGTCAATCCAAATGCATGATGCCATGTAACCCAAATGGACCATGCTAATCGGGTAAACTACATTCTAGAAATAATTATGAACTTAGACACCTAATCCAACAGTCTCCTACTTAGATAAATCTAATAACTATTTTTCCAAGAATAACTTCAGGAACCGATCAACAATCGTAGCTCTTTCAAGGTCTCGCGGAACTGAGATAATGATAATACGCGATTTAAGATAAATGATCATATAATCCTCAGTTCTAGATATCACCCAGACAAATACATGGAAAAATGTCTTACTTATTATCTGGTAGTTTGTTTCCCGGTTTCCGACTTGTTTGTCATAGAACTTAATTGAACATGTCAACTTAGTTCTTACCGGGCCCGGTACAGGGTCAACACAAAATCATCGAGGGGCCCAGATACTGCTTCTAGTCCAAGAATTAACAGATAAACTTTGACTCATATGCTTGTTTGGGTTACACACAAAGTCACAGTTTATAACATTGAGTTATCAATGCGTTTTCATACAATCAATGCACAACCAACTCATAGGCAACAAGTCATATCTCTAGGTTTGAAGACTTATATGATATTACCGTCTCACGATCACTCGACATAAATTCCATGAATTCATACCAGTGAGTGTGGGTTGAATCCAATACTCAGATCTTATGAGCACTCTTTAGTGTTGTAGCGCCACCTTGTCCAACATCTTAGACCTCTACAAGCCAACCCATGACAGTCTTGATTCATATCTATTTCCAACATATGACTGATTATGGATGGTTTGAATAACTTAGTCATTCAGGAAGAGTGACTTAGTTATTCGAGAAGTCAAAACTTGCAAAGTGAAACACAAGAATAATCGAATCCAATATGGTCTCAGAACTTACGAGTATAAATAAAACACCTTTTGCTGATCACCATATTGATTACCCATCATTCGTTGTATACTGTTTCAAATTGTCAACGTAATACTTGAATTTAAAACAATAGTTGTCCCATGGTCCAAGCATGTACACTATGTTTTTCTAAACACCAGTCATGCCATACACCAAGTATGCACACTATGTTTGTCTATGATCTTTACTCTTTAGATCAATTGAGCACAATTCCAATGATACCCATTTCACAATCTCAAATCCTTACCGCAAATGTAAGAATTCCAAATTCCTGCCATTTACCTAAATCTGTTAGATTTTAAACTTATATGCACTGCTCCTCTTATAATGATTATGCACAAAGTCACAAAAACTTGTCAATAGTCATTACAAAGTATTCCAATGTAGAGCATTCCATGGAAACGAAGTCTTAAATTCAAAGTATATTGCTTTGAACATCCTTCTTGCACTAAGTTTTTCTAATCTTACACAGATTGAACGAATAACTTCCACCTATGGTGAACCTTTCCATATTCCCATTTTGACTATCACTTCTGAACAAGAGTTGCCTCTTTTTAGAATATGTTAATATGGTCCTTCCAAAATTTACATTATACTTCCAACTAACCCTGAGCAGCAAATCTTTGGTAAACCTTAGATTGTCCTCGATAATTGCTTAATCATTTTAATCATATCCCATTCTAGACTTTTCCCTCTTAATGCCCATAGCATTTTGAAAAATTTAGAAAGGATGAATATGAAAATATCACAATTGCTATCTACTTAAAGTCTACTTACTGAAAGCGTTTCCTCACGATCATTTTCATGAATAGAGAAACCTTATGCCACATAGATTTTCTGGTGTATGTGTTCCTATCCGTGTAAATTTTTCAAAACCATAATCACAAAACAAGGTTAGTGACAAAATTCAAACCCTTACAGATTGAACTTGTGCAGTCCTAACTTCTTGCCGCTTGGCAACACAAGGGCCTGACATTACTTCCAAGTTTTTATGCAACCAATTGAGAACTCTTAGAACTCATATGCAAAGCCAACTTTTAACTGGAATGGGCACAGGAATGTTAACACGATAGATTATAGACCTCAAGTCTTGTGCTATTGAGAAACTATAGGTTATTCTTCTTGATTAGATCTTGAAATTCTTTCAGGATCCTTAAGACTCCCACTATCCTCTTGACATATAAGACTATCTTGTCAAATATTCAATAGATAGTATGGATTCTTTATCAAGACACACCCTTGACATAGTTGTCCTTATTTGGTCTTTGTTTTATCCAAAACAACACAACTTACCAATTTCAAATGTACAAGAGAAAGACACATTTTACTCTTACATTTGACAAGTGTTATAAACCTTTCTTTAAGATATGTCATTCAGCTTACAGTCTTGGAGTATGACTCTATGACTTTTTTTGGAACGAAGTATGTCTCATCTCCTTGATTCAGCCATTTCACCAATTCTTGATTCCTCTTCTTTGCCATAGGAATGCACAAAGATGTCCTTAGAGGACCAATTGTGATATGGTTTCTTAATCATTAAGATGATCACAAAACATGATATTAAAGTACTCTCCCATCTTTTCAGATTCTAGAAACTTTTATCTTTCTACCTAATTTGATTCTTCTCATTCGTTTTGCCATACATCGAAACTTTTCCAATGTTTCAGAATTATACTTAAACTAGTAAGTATAACCTTATTTACTAAACTTTAGTAAATTATGACGAATCGTCTTATCGATCTTTTGTGGTGGTCTTGACCAGTGCACACGAATGTGTACTTGATCCCTTAGTCCTTCACTTGACTCACATATACATGTGAACAAGGAATTAGTCTTAATTTTCCAAAGCTGAAAGTTCTCATTCATCATACTATCCAGCTTGCATGATTCCAAGTTTCGGTCTAAATGAAACTTGGTTGATGAGAATATTCCTTATTTGGTAAATTTAGACACTACCACAAATGATAGAATAAAATTCACATTTCCATTATTGCTAGAACCATACAAACATCAATTTTTCATAAAAGTGCCATTGCAAGGAGATACAATAAAAACAAAATTTTATTTATTTATAAATGCGGAAAAAACTTTTTCCTTATAATGCAACTTTAAATAAAACTATGCTATTACATAATTTTTCTAGCAATCTATCATAACTCCTAAGTAGTAGCTCAAAAGTCCAATCTTCAACCGTGCGTTACAAATCCATCTTCGCAATCAGATTCAGCATACTCTTTCTTTAAGTTTCCTTCCCTTTGTGTGATCCTGAATCAGAGTCAAATTTTTTGATTCTTCTTCCTTTCAGATCCTTCAAGTAGCTAGGGCAGCTTCGCTTCCAATGCCCTTTTTCTTCACAATGAAAACATACAGACTCTTCGCGAACGGTACAAAAGGCTATTCCAGACTGAAACTTTCTCTTCACCTTCTTGTCAACCGGGTTGACCAAGGCTAATCCCTTTCCATTGGGAAGAGAAAGTTTTTCCGAACTTCCAATGTTACCATTTTCCATCTCCGTGGAAGTTTGAGAAGCAGACCTTCCACCCATATTTGCTTGACTCTTATGCCAAATCATTTCTGATTCAGTAGTAATAAGCAAATAAGAAATATCTATTAGGGTCAAGTCACAATCTGTCAGATAGTAGTCTTTAACAAACTCACTATACGACTTAGGAAGTGACTAAAGAACCCTATCGATAGCGAACTTCCTTGAAATAACAGCACCCGACATTCTGAACCTGTCAATGTTTGACTTCATTCTTAAGACATGAGTGCACACAAGTCTTCCATCTTTATGTTTCATTTCTAGTAGGGCTTGAGTGACATTGAACCTTTCAAGTCTTTGGGCTTGTGGGTCAGGGAGAATAGTTGGGGGAGGAGGAGGGAGAGAAGTATGATTTCCATTAGCCAAACTCAGGAAGTCATCTTCATTAGCAAATCTTGTTCCATTACATTTGGGAAGATCATTGTTGTCTACACTAGACATCCACAATAGGAGAAATTCAAGTTAGTTGATTTAAATCCTTAATATAACACCCAATTTGAAATATTAAGGCTAGGACCCAACACAATATTCTATAACTTGGAAGAGGGATGTCGTAATCCAAGCTATATAATATTTCTAGGTAGCCGAATGACGATTGACGAATTTCCACTATGAAAACGAAATATAAACTATTAGGAATTTATAAAACATTTAGTTACTTTATATTCATCATTAATACTTTTAATGAAGGTTTAAAGTCCTTTTCTTTCACGTTCGGCTAACGACCCTCCACCGATCAAGGAAGCGGTGGGTGAGAGTGGACACCTATTAAGTAGCCATTTTATAGGCAACAAACTTATACCCCCTTAAAGGCCGGCTTCGTGAATGAGGCCTACTTGTGGTAAAACGACTTAATCTTATACATATATAATTATTATTAAGCTTATAATATTATAATGTATAAGGGTTGAATTTTAACTTTTAAAATTCTATGGTTTGGAACCAAAGTTTATTAACATGACTTTACATGTTCCAAAACTTGAGGGCAAATTTTGTAACTTTACAAAACTCTTCAATTCATAACTTATGAGTTTAAATGGTTCATTAAAATGAGTGACTCTTCCTTTTATGTAACCTATGTGTTTAATAATGGTGTTTAAAAGAAAAACTTTTGGTAATCCATAACTTGAGGACAAATTATGGATTCCATTAAAACACATAAAGATCATGAATTAAATCAACAAGCAAGTTACAAATAATTCCTATGATCTTCTAAACTCATAAGAACATGAACATGCATATCTAAACTTCAAGAACATATGAACACACATATAAACATAGAAATTTTGATACTATCCATTCTAAATGGATTAGAACACACATTACCTCATCTAAAACATGTTTTAAAACACCAAAACAGTTTAGGGTAATGTTTCTAGTCCATTTCCAGCAGCAAGATCTGAATATCTCACTTTGCATGACCAACTCGTCAAGTGCATGAACTGACTCGCCAAGTTGGTTGAAGTTTGGCTTGGACTCGTCGAGTCCCCCCATGGACTCGGCGAGTCCCTTGTGCAGACAACATAAAAATAGAAATTTTCAACTATTTTGCATCAAGTATCAAACAAACAAACCTAGTCTCTAATACCACTGTAGGGTTTTGAGCATTCTAACACTCCTAAGGTGTATATGCAACCCTAGAAACCATGGATCTATGTTTGTCTAAATACATGAAAAAATTTGATTTCCAAGGTACTTAATACTATATAGCATACATGCGGAACTTTTAACATAAAAGATAGCTAGAATTGCATAGCTTGTAGTTGATTTGATTCCTTGAAAACCTTGTGAGCCTAGCACCCCAAGTGTGATGCCTCAAATGTATTACACAACTCCAAATGATTTTGTAATGACTTTGAGTGTCATGTTCTTTATATAGTGTGTTGCATTAGGGTTACACCATGTAAAACCTAATGTAACATGGCCCTTCATTTCATGACCCATGGGTTTAAACCTCCATGGAGCATTGTATGGGTGTTAGCCCAACTTGATAATCCATGGTGCCTTTTAGCCCACAATACAAGTATGGATGATTTACACAATCAACCCATATATTTAATTAGTCATCTTTTGATCACTTAATTAATTCTACATTAATTCTTCATCAATACTAATTAAATAATATTATTAATATATTAGAACTTATAATATATTAATAAACCATAAGTGTTATTTCTCTCATTTTAGTCAATCCAAATGCATGATGCCATGCAACCCAAATGGACCATGGTAATCGATTTAGGTACATTCTAGAAATAATTATGAACTTAGACACCTAATCCAACAAATCATTCATTCAAAATCGATCTCATGCCAATCTCAATAAAAATATTCGACATCATTATTGGCATGGATTACTTGAGTTCTAATAATGCTGACATTCTGTGCTACGAAAGGGTCATTCGCCTCAATCTGCCAAATGGCAAAACTCTCGATATCTATGGTGAAAAACCTAGTGCGAACCTACAAATCATCTCTTGCGTCAAAGCCCAAAAGTACCTCCAGAAGGAATATCACGCCTTCATAGCCCATGTTGTGGATAAGAAAAAAGAGGTGACAGAAATCAAGGACATTCTGGAGGTCTGTAATTTCCCTGACGTATTTCCAGAAGATCTCCCCGGAGTGCCACCTGCACGACAAGTCAATTTCAGAATCAATCTAATCCCTTATGCTACCCCCGTAGCCAAAGCACCATACCGCCTCGCACTGGCCGAAATGCAAGAGTTGTCTAGTCAACTGAACGAGTTGTTGAGTAAGGGATTCATCAGACCCAACTTCTCATCTTGGGGAGCATCGGTCTTATTCGTAAAGAAAAACGATGGATCTTTTTGCATGTGCATCGACTACTGCGAACTAAACAAGCTCACTATCAAGAATTGATATCCCCTACCCCGAATCGACGATGTATTCGACCAACTCCAAGGGGCAAGCTACTTTTCAAAGATTTATCTATGGTTTGGTTACCACCAGTTGCAGGTCCAAGATGAAGATGTTCCAAAGACATTCAGTACTCGCTACGGTCGCTACGATTTCGTAGTGATGCCTTTTGGGTTAACAAATGCACCCGGGGTATTCATGGATCTGATGAACCGGGTGTGTCGGCCCTACTTAGACAAGCCCATGATCGTCTTCATAGACGACATCCTGGTCTACTCATGAAGCATGGAGGAGCACAACCAACACCTACGGCAGGTATTACAGACCCTAAGGGCAGAGAAATTATACGTGAAGTTCTCAAAGTGCAAATTTTGGATCCGAGAAGTGGGTTTCCTTGGCCACGTGGTTAGCAAGGAAGGTATACATGTGGATCCTTCAATAATCAAGGCGATTGAGAGCTGGTCAGCACCGAGCACGCCTACATAAATCCGACAATTCCTAGGAGTCGCTAGTTACTATCGAAGATTCATACAAAACTTCTCTAATATCGCTAAATCACTCACCTCCCTGACACAGAAAACTAGGGTGTTTAAGTGGGAGGACAAACAAGAAGCTGCTTTTCAAACGTTAAAACAAGCCCTATGCAGCGCACCAATCTTGTCTCTCCCTGAAGGAAATGAAGACTTCGTGGTTTATTACGATGCTTCGAATCAAGGTCTCAGATGCGTGCTCATGCAAAGAGGAAAGGTCATCACCTATGCTTTGAGACAACTTAAGACGCATGAAGTTAACTACACCACTCGCGACCTCGAGTTAGGAGCAGTAGTGTTTGCCCAAAAGATCTGGAGACGTTACCTCTACGGCACCAAATACACGATTTTCACCAATCACAAGAGCCTTCAACACATCCTCAACCAGAAGGAACTCAACATGAGGCAAAGATGATGGGTAGAACTGCTAAATGACTATGAATGTGAGATTCACTATCACTCGGGCAAAGCAATTGTAGTGGCAGACGCCTTAAGCAGAAAGGAATACTCGGGCTACCGAGAAAAGTCGTTAACAATAACAATCCATTCACACTTTTCCACAAAAATCAACGAGGCTCAGTTAGACGCTTTGAAACTAGAGGATGTTGCTAGTGAGGCATTAAGAGGAATGGATAAGAACCTAAAAGTCAAGGACGATGGAGCTCGTTATCTCATGAACCGAATTTGGACACTGAAGTTCGCTGGGTTCAGGGACTTCGTCATGAATGAAGCACACAAAACTCGATACTTCATACATCCCGGTTTGGATAAGATGTACCTGGCTCTGAAGAAACTCTACTGGTGGCCAAACATGAAAGCCGAAATCGGTACCTATGTGAGAAAATGTCTGACTTGCGCCAAAGTTAAGCTAGAGTACCAAAAGCCTTTGGGTCTACTACAACAACCAGTGATACTCGAATGGAAGTGGGAGCGGATAACTATGGACTTCATAACCATGTTACCCAAAACAACGGGTGGTCTTAATACCAATTGGGTGATCATTGATAGATTGACCAAATCCGCGCACTTCCTGCCAGTAAAAGAGACTGACAATATAGAAAAATTGACTAGGACGTACATCAAAGGGATTGTACGACTTCATGGTGTGCCGATATCCATTATCTCTGATAGAGATAGTAGATTCAATTCACGATTCTAGCAATCCATGTAGAAATCTCTAGGGACCAGGCTAGACATGAGTACGACCTACCACCCACAAACTGATGGGCAGAGCGAAATAACTATTCAAACCTTGGACGATATGTTAAGAGCTTGTGTGGTTAACTTCGATAAAGCGTAGGATACCCACTTACCACTCATTGAATTTTCATACAACACCAGTTATCACACTAGCATCAAGGTCGCTCCCTTTGAAGCTCTCTATGGTCACAAGTGCAGATCACCACTGTGTTGGGCTAAAGTGGGAGATACACAGCTAGAAAAGGGGCAACTCCCTAACAACACCCTCACTGGACTTAAAATAATAAGGGAAACAACGGAAAAGATCGTACAAATTCGAGAAAGACTGAAAGCATTTCGAGATCGACAAAAGAGCTACGCTGATACGTGATGCAAACCCTTGGAATTCCAGATCGGTGGCCGAGTACTACTAAAGGTCTCACCACGGAAAGGAATGATACAATTTGGTAAATGTGGGACACTAAATTCAAGATACATCTGGCCAATTGAAATCCTTGTCAGGATTGGCCTAGTAGCATACAAACTATGACTACCCCAACAACATATTAACATACATCCGACTTTCCACGTGTCAAACTTAAAGAAGTGTCTTTCTGACGAGACTCTTGTGATACCACTCGACGAAATTGAAATTAACGAGAGTCTCCACTTCATAGAAGAGTCGGTTAAAATCATGGATCGAGAAATCAAAAGAACGAAAAAAATTCGCATTCCTATTGTGAAGGTCCATTGGAACGCTAAATGAGGACCCAAGTTCACCTAGGAATGTGAAGATCAGAGAAACAAAAATACCCACATCTTTTCCCCAACTCTTGAAGTCCCATCAAAACGTTAACTTCGGGACGAAATTCCTTCTAACAGGGGGATGATGTAAAAACCATCAATTTCTGGTCAAGTCAAAGTCAAATAAAGTCAACAAGTCAAACCGGTCAACTCAACTAACCCTTGTATATTAGGGTTTCCATTGCTTTTAGTATTATACAACTTTCTGCCTTAATGCAATGTATCACATAGAGCCTTCACGTGTTTAGAAAATCTAAACCCTAATCAAGGTAAGTGATATAACTACTTGATAAAAACACTATTGCATAACCGTCCGGGGCGTATAACATTCATAACGAGGAATAATGGGGTTTACGAGCCATACATTAAAAGGCTAAACGCTAGCAAAGGTCACAAACTAAGTCTCTCTTGGTCTCTCTCACTCTATCCAAATCTCTCCCAAAACTTTCCCAAATCCCTCTCAAAATCTCTCTTAACTTTTGGTAATCACTCGGGGCACCCCGACCCTTAACATGGTCATAAACCACTCAAAACAGGAAGTTTATTGGAAAAACAGCCATATAGAACCAAAGCCTCTTAAGGAACTGATACCTCTTATGGAACCGAACTTCTTGAAGCCAAATCCCCATTAGGACCGAAGCTGCCAATTACGGCCGAAACCCTTAGGAACCGAAGGCACCAAGAACCGAAACCACTGGAGGACTGAACATACCTTCGGCTCGGATCACCCTTCGGTCCTCGACTCGCATCGCATTCACTTCATCTACTTTATGTTCCCTCCAACTTCGGTCCCAAGCTTCACAACCGAACTCCATATAAGACCGAACCTACCTTCGGTCCTAAGCTTCATGGACGAAACCCTCGCAGGTTCGCTACTTCTTTCCCAGTTTTCGACCACTTTCACGGTCTAAGCCCATTTTTTGTTACTCTAACGCGTGATTTTCATATAAATCCAAGTTTTACTATTTTCAACCTTATAAAATCATAATATATCCATATCTTAAAGATTTCTAAGATATAATCCTTCTATATGATTATGATAAAGTTCCAAGTACATAAAGGTCTTTCTTGACTTTTCCCCATAAAGTTATGACACCTTCAGATTTCTATTTATGCTTTATGTCACTATTACATTTATAAGACCAAATCATTTTACTCTCACGCTTCCTCAACAAGTTACCTTAATTCCACACACACAAAGAATCTATATTCCTCACATCTTCTGGATCACATTCACTCCCACCAAAAGCAAACACATGTATATCTCTCTTTCTCTCTCCAAAAACTCAAAGATCGAGGGCTAATCTTGAGCTTTTCCTCCACCTTTGGTAGGTAATCTCATCCTACACTTGAATATTCTACACTCTTTCACTCAAATCATGGATTTCTTACACAAATATCAACATATTTGTTCTTAGAATCTTAAAATCTTCAAGCATCTTTCAAGTTATCTTGACTTGGAAACTTCTTTTCATCATCATCCACCCCAAGAAATCAGTCATGGTGAGTTCATACCCCTACATTTTCATGTTTTCTTCAAGTTTTAGGGGGGGGGGGAATACTATAACACCACGAGTTCAGAAGTGCAAGTTCAGGGTTCTTAGTGTAAATAAGGAAGGTCGACTCGGTGAGTCGATGGATAGACTCAGCGAGTCAAGTCGTGATTTTGGTCACGTGTTAAGTGACCAACTCAGCGAGTCGGCGGCTGAACTCAACGAGTTGGTGCTGGAATGAGAAAAACCCTAATCTGGGGTTTGTGCCTGTTTAAAGAACATAATACCTTTCCTTCAGCCTCTTTACCTTCCCTTTAAGCTCCATAAACCCTAGATTCGTGTGAGCTTTCCTTTGAGAGAATAGAGCCTTGGAGGAGGGAAACTTGGAGAAGAATTTGAAGATCAAGAAGATTGGAACAAGGGGCTTTGCAGGGATTCGTCTATTTCTTCAGTTGGAGCTTTCATTTGAGGTAATAAATTCGTTGCTTGAGCTTTTGTGTATCTAAACTTATCAATTGTGGAGTTTTTGAGACATTTCTAGAGTTACTTTGGGTTTGGAGGTTGGATCTAAGGTTGCTACCTCAGATCTGGACTTGAGAAGGTCCAAAAGGTCATATGGTGTCACACCCCAAAACCACGAACGGCGGAAACGTTCAGGGGTGGAGGACGTCATGTACAATATCACAACAGTGTAATATAATAAACAAGCAACAACATCATCCATTGCATTAATAGGTAAAGTTTTAATAAATGTGTGTTCTTTCATAATGTAAAACAATAAAAATGAATAATCAAAATATGGCGAGTCTTGACTGCTCCGTCTTCTCAAGGTCTGGACATGGTACCTGTCTAACTGATGACCTGAGAATACAAGTTATTTTGAAAGCGAGTATCAGCTATAAAGCTAGTGAATTCATAAGTATTTAGGTGTTGTTGTCCTGTTTTGGAATGCTTGATAAGAATGTCGTATAAATCCATAAATAGAACAGTTTATATAAGTATGAACTGTGGTCTTCTACCAAGACCCGAATGTTTTGTTATGACAAAGTAAAATGATAGGTTTTCCTTTCTATTGACTAGTACTGAGAGTACTTAGTCTAACTCATCGTGTATGTGAATATATCACAAAATAAAGTAAAATGGGAAAATGATATGATAGTCTTCTACCAAGACCCTAATGTTCTGTAAGGAAAATGATAATTTTTCCTTTCTATTGACTAGTACTAAAAGTACTTAGTCTAATTCCTCGTTTATGTGAATATATCACAAAATAAAGTAAAATAGGCAAATGATACGATAGTCTTCTACCAAGACCCTAATGTTCTGTTATGTCTATGTAGTCTTCTACCAAGACCCGAATGTTTTGTTATGACTATGTAGTCTTCTACCAAGACCCGAATGTGTTGTTATGACTATGTAGTCTTCTACCAAGACCCGAATGTGTTGTTATGACTATGTAGTCTTCTACCAAGACCCGAAGTTGTTATGACTATGTAGTCTTCTACCAAGACCCGAATGTGTTGTTATGACTATGTAGTCTTCTACCAAGACCCGAATGTGTTGTTATGACTATGTAGTCTTCTACCAAGACCCGAATGTATTATTATGACTATGTAGTCATCTACCAAGACCCGAATGTGTTGTCATGACTATGTAGTCTTCTACCAAGACTCGAATGTGTTGTTATGACTATGTAGTCTTCTACCAAGACCCGAATGTGTTGTTATGACTATGTAGTCTTCTACCAAGACCCGAATGTGTTGTTATGACTATGTAGTCTTCTACCAAGACCCGAATGTTTTCCATTCTATTGACTAGTACTAAAAGTACTTAGTCTAACTCATCATTTATGTGAATATATCACAAAATAATGTAAAGTAGGAAAAATATAATCACGTAAGTGCTATCCCTGGGTGACCAGGATTGACACGACATCGCCGAAGCGAAAGATAGACCCTATGGACATCCGAAGAGTGTCCCCTCATCCTCTGTAGCGGCAACAGGGTGGAGGGAGGGTTAGTCCCGATATCGATATCCTAAAACAGATCGCTAACCTAATGATCCTCCGAAGATTCACATCTCATCCACTGTTGCAACAGTGGACAGAGGGATGGTTAGTCCCGTCACTAACTACTAAATAAGTGACTACCTTAGACATCCGTAGACGTTCATCGACCACTGGTGCTAATCAGTGGGATTCGGAATGGTAAGTCCCGCCGAAACATCCCATTGAACCGGGATAGGAAACAAAATTTACACAGTAAGTACTAATAAATCATCCTCTTAGTTCTATGTACAAGTATCCAAGGTAAGTAAATACAGGATAATGCACCTATGAAGAAGTGTTCCTGTATGGTATTCATGTAAGGGTGTTCATGTAACAGGTAAATATATGTAAACATATTCATGTATCATGTAATCCTAAGTACGTGTACTCATGTATCATGTAAGGTATTAGTATAGACTCATGAATGAACTGACTCTTGTGTGATTCCTTGTAGTAGTAATAATGTTTGATATCTTCTAACTATCCCTATGATAATTAACTGGAAAGTAAGTGGTTGTTCAAGTAGATTTATGCACCCTCGATACACTAGGGTGTGGGAAAACTGAACGAAGGAGGAAAATTATAATCTCTATCATATAAATTAACATATGCGCATAAGTATAGTTTGATTAAATAAGGTGAAAATAATGCTTTTGCAAGATATCTAGGAGTTTTGAACAATAATTAAGAATGACTTGATGTCATTTTAATAAACATTTCAAAACTAATACTTTTGTTATCAATGTATTTTATGATAGAAAAGCACTTCATGTGTCACCTTTTGAAATATGTGAAATCTGCTGAGTGAAAAACACAGTTATAAAGTACATAAGATTGATTTAATAACATACTGTTTTCTACTTGTATTCCCCCCCCCCCCATTAAAATATTTAAAATCATTTAAAACATTGATTAAGGGGTATGAACTCACCTGTAGTTGGTGATTGGGATGAACTGAACGGTATAGGATTGCTAGGTGTCAAGCGAGGACTTGTACACACACTACGATCCTAATGAACATATAATCACACATATATTCACTCAATTAGTCTTAATTTACTAATTGATAAAGCTAAGACATCCTAGACATAATAAACACTTTATATAAGTGTTTTAAGCCCTAAGGATTGCATCTAAGCTATTGTGGGACAAGGCACTTGTGTTTAGTGTTCCAAAGGACCCCATATATGAGTTTACTCCTCATATACTAACACACATGGAGTTTACGGTTGTAAACTCTTGAGTTTACGACCGTAAACTGGCAACCATGGGTGTATTGTGTGTTTTTAAGTTCCAAATGATTCCTAGAATTATTCCAACTTGGCGGTTCAATTCTTAAAGGGGTTTAAGGTCTAGAAACACTCCATTTAGGAGTTTACAGCCCTAAGGCCATTTCCTTTGGAGTTTACGGCCTTAAACTGTGACATCCCCAAAATCACGCCAGAAAAGAGCGATTTGTTTATGCTTTGTTTAAAAATCAGAGTTACATTTTAAATGAAAGTGTTGCGGAGCATAAACAGTACAATATAAGCCTTACTACATTATTTCATATCTACAGGCCTATATCCGTAATCTCTCGTCCAAAACATCACACCTATGCTCATGCGCCACTACCTATAATACATAAAACTGAGTGGGTCAGACTTGGGAGCCTGGTGAGCACATAGGGTTTTCAACCCATAATAAATAAGTTTATTAATTTCATCAATCAACAATAACCCGATTACCCGTTCCCGTTATCCTCACTTTACGTCCCTAAACACCTATCATAAGGGACCTAGCCAAAGGATCATCATCGGGACGGACACTACTGCTAAGGGGATTCCTCAACAATAAATGTCCTAAAGGCAACCATGTGGGGGATGGAGTACACTGGTGAACACATCGTTCACAAAGACCTACAGGTTGCGAGCCTGCTAGTGTTCCACTGGACTGTCTAGAAGAGTCCGTGGTCGTCATCCATACTCCGCTAGATGACAGAAACAACAACATCAACATCGAGGCCTCTCATCATTTTATCACACATCACCTATTACATCTACCCATGTTTTACCCCAACATTTTCGTAGATATAAAATACATATACAGTTTAAATCATTGAAAACATGTATAACAACGTTCATCTAGCATAGATAGCAAGTATTAGATAATATGCACACATAGCACGTAATTTATATAAAATACTTGATATCTATGTGTAAGTTGAAAGTAACTATGCACTCACCTGATTAGGTGGTGACTCAGCACTCGGACAGCGCTTCGATACTCTCAAAACGATATTCCTTCGATAAAACCTAGTACCAATACCACTAGGGTTTAGTCTAACGATAACCGCAATTAATTAATATTCTAGCTATTATTATTATTATATAAGCGTTAAACGATACTTATATAACCAATAATAATAGCCCAAGTACTTATTATAAGGTCCTAATAACATTACTATATTAAAACGTAAGCTAAACTAAAGATAGGTTAGGCGTAGCTCACTTACAGCGGGTTTTCTCGAAAACCGGGCTTCGCTGGAGCCGCGTTCCCGAGCCGAAAGGCTCTTTTCTTAGGACTCCGGGAGCCTCGGGGCTTCCTTCAGGTGCTAGGGGGTTTACCTAGGCTTTAGGGGGCTTAAGGAGGCTTAGAGAGAGAGTGTAGAGAGAGAAAGAAGTGGGGAAAGGTGTGAGAAATGAGAGAACCCGACACTTCTATTTATAGGGTGAAATCCTGACGGACTCGCCGAGTCGGTTCACTGACTGGCCGAGTCAGTGCCACGTGTCATCATCTGATGGCTTTCCTTGGGGAGAAAGCCTTGTCCCATATTCAGCCACGTCACCCCTTTTGCAGCAGCACTCTGCCAACTTCTAAACCCCGTAACTTTCGCATACGAGCTCCGTTTTCAACGTTCTCTTTTTCCACGCATAGGTAAAATCAAGATCTACAACTTTCATTTAGACTCCGTCGGCTAATTCTTGACCGATCTCAAATTTAACAGTAAGAGGCGTTTAGACTGTTAAATGACCGCGAAGAATTCGTAACTCCTTCATACGAACTCCGTTTTCATACATCTTTTTACCATTGAGTTCCTATTAATGAGATCTTCAACTCTCATTTAGGTCGCGTAAGCCAAAAAACGCTCGAACAAAAATTCGAGTTTCGGGCCGTGCACTGTTAAGCCGAATCTTAGAAAAATCATAACTTCCTCATACGAAGTCGGATTTGGGCGTTCTTTTTATCGACGTTCTTAGTTTAACATATTCTACAACTTTCGTTTAGATTGCTAAGGCTAAATATCGCTCTATCGTAAATTCACTATTTACGCTTCCCGGTGTCGTGCCGGTTTTGCCGTAAAACTTCGACGGACCATGACTTCTTCGTTATAACTCGGATTTCGGCGTTCTTTATATGTACGGAAACCTTGAGACATATTCTACAACTTTATGTAGAGACATTGGGCTTATCTCATACTTTAATTTTGACGCTTATTTTTATTGTTTATTAATTATACATTTATAATTAAATAATGAACAAATATACACACATAATTCACATAATACTCAAATATTTCATCTTTTATTACTTCAAAAAGAGTTACAAGAGTTGACCTAGACTATTACATTGACAAAAATGCTTAGCCCTGAAAACCCGGGTGTTACAATTCTCTCCCCCTTAGGATGATTCCGTCCCGGAATCATGCATCAGCAAACAGATGTGGATAGTGACTCATCATGTCATCCCCTATTTCCCAAGTGAGATTCGGCCCATTCGAATGTTTCCATCGGACTAGCACCAAGTCGACCATCTTGCGTCATAACTTCTTCGTCTTACGATCAACAATTGTCTCGGGCTCTTCGATTAGCCTCTTATTCTCATCCATTCTTAACTCCGAGATTGGAATTATGTCAGGAACTTCTCCCATGAACTTCCTTAAATAACACACATAGAAGGTGTTATGAATACCATCGAGTTCTTCAGGTAATTCCAGTTTGTAAGCTTGGTTCCCTATCTTCTGAAGAACTTTGAATGGTCCAATAAACCTTGGACTCAACTTTCCTCGTTTCCCGAATCTTGTAAGTCCCTTCCACGGTGAGACTTTAAGCAAAACCGAATCCCCAACTCCGAAGGTTATCGGTCGTCTTTTCTTGTCAGCATAGCTCTTCTGACGATCCTGAGCTGCTAACATTCTTTCCCTAATCACCTTCAACTTCTTAGCAGTCTCGTGGACTATCTTGGGGCCCATAAACTGCTTCTCTCCGGCTTCAAGCCAACAAGACGGCGTACGACACTTTTGTCCATACAAGGCTTGGTAAGGTGCCATCTTGATGCTCGAGTGAAAACTATTGTTGTAGGAGAATACTACCAGAGGTAAGTGCTCGTCCCAATTCCCTTGCAACTCGAGGGTACATGCTCTCAGCATATCTTCTAGTGTCTGAATCGTTCTTTCGCTCTGGCCATCGGTTTGCGGATGGTAAGCAGTACTCAAACGTAACTTTGTACCCAACTCCTCTTGTAGAATCCTCCAAAACCTTGACGTGAAATGACTATCACGATCTGATACAATCGTAAGAGGGACACCGTGAAGTCTTACAATTTCCTTCACGTAAGCATTTGCGAGCTTATCCATAGACCACTTCTCGTTGGCTGCTATGAAGTGTGCACTCTTGGTGAAACGATCCATGACTACCCAAATCATGTTGTGACCGTTCTTCGTCCTGGGCAGTTTAGTCACAAAATCCATGGTGATGTCTTCCCATTTACCCATGGGTATAGGTAAAGGTTCTAAACTCCCATACGGTTTTTGATGTTGTGCCTTAACTCTCGCACACGTCACACACTCGGCACATACTTTGCAACATCGAGCTTCATCGTCGGCCACCAGTAGTAGGGTTTTAGGTCCGTATACATTTTAGTGCTACCGGGATGAATCGAGTACATGGTCTTGTGTGCTTCTTCCATCAAAAGATCTCTTATTCCTCCCGTCTTAGGTACCCAAATTCGATCTTGGAATACCTTTAGTCCTCGACTGTTTGTACCAAACACTAACGTTCTTCCCAAACGTTCTTCCTTTCGGTCATTTTTCTCTAAAGCTTCTTCTTGAGCTTTCCTGATACTTTCCACAATCATCGAGACGACTTCAATTCTTAACGCTCTTGGCCTTTTCCTTTCAAGATTGAGTTTCCGATTGAGAGCATCAACAACAATATTTGCTTTACCTGGGTGGTAAAGTATCTCACAGTCATAGTCCTTGAGAAGTTCTAGCCAGCGTCGTTGCCTCATGTTCAACTCGTTCTGATTAAAGAGATACTGGAGACTCTTATGATCAGTGAAGAGCTTGCACTTCGTGCCGTAGAGGTAATGCCTCCATATCTTTAAGGCAAAAACTAACTCTGCCAACTCCAGATCATGAGTGGGGTAGTTCTTTTCGTGCTCTTTCAATTTTCGAGATGCGTATGCTATCACCTTTTCTCTTTGGGTCAGAACACAACCCAACCCGACTCCAGAAGCATCACTATAAACCGCGAAATCTTCGACTCCATCGGGTAGAGAAAGTATCGGTGCTTCACATAACTTCTTCTTTAGCTTCTTGAATGCCTCATGGTGTTTCTCACTCCACGTATACGTAGCTCCTTTATGAGTCAAAGCTGTTAATGGAGCAGCTATCGAAGAAAAGCCTTGGATAAATCGTCGATAATATCCGGCTAATCCTAGAAAGCTTCGAATCTCCGTGGGACTCTTTGGACGTTCCCACTTCATTACAGCCTCGATCTTTCCAGGGTCAACCATTATTCCCTCCTGGTTAACAACATGACCCAAGCATTGGACTTCCCGTATCCAAAAGTCGCATTTGGAGAACTTTGGAAAAAGCTTCTCCTTCTTCAACACTTCTAATACTTCCCGTAGATGCTTGCCATGCTCCTCTTGGCTTTTCGAGTAGATGAGAATGTCGTCGATGAACACTATCACGGATTTATCGAGGAATGGTTTACGAACCCTATTCATCAAATCCATGAATGCTGCAGGAGCATTGGTTAGCCCAAATGACATAACCAAGAACTCATAATGTCCATATCTCGTTCTGAATGCAGTCTTCTCAATATCCTGCTTTCTCACCTTTAGCTGATGATATCTTGACCTAAGATCGATCTTTGAGAAGTAGCTCGAACCTTGCAGCTGATCGAATAGGTCTTCAATCCTCGGTAACGGATACTTGTTCTTCACCGTTGCCTTATTCAGCTCTCGGTAGTCTATACACATTCTCATACTTCCGTCCTTCTTCTTCACGAATAACACCGGAGCTCCCCAGGGTGATGAACTAGGTCGAATAAAACCGTTGTCCAACAGCTCCTAAAGTTGCGTCATGAGCTCCTTCATCTCCCTCGGTGCTAATCGGTAAGGTGCCTTCGCTATTGGTGTTGTTCCTGGTAACAAGTCTATACGGAACTCCACTTGTCTATCAGGTGGTAATCCGGGAAGATCTTCGGGAAAGACTTCCGGATAATCGCACAAAACCGGTATATTCTGCACCTCTTTCTTCTCCTTCTTGGCATCGATTACGAATGCCAAGTATGATGCACATCCCTTTGACAAACATTTCCTGGCTTTCATCAGGGAGATGATTCTAGAATTCACTCTGCGTTTGTCCCCGTACACCATAAATGATTCCTTTCCGGGTGGGTTCACCCTTACTATCTTCTTTCGGCATTGAATCTCAGCATCGTTGGCCCTAAGCCAATCCATACCCAAAACGATGTCGAAACCGTTTAACTCTATGGGTAATAGCTCTTCGTTGAATTCGTTTCCGTTTAGGTCAATGACGATGTTCCTAATACGATTATTAACAGGTACGAATTTGCCACTGGCAACTTCTACAATCAGGGTATTATCTAGTTTTTCTACAGGCAATGCTGATTTCCCACCAAATTTATGCGACACAAAGGAGTAGTTGGCTCCGGAATCAAATAGTATATTTGCAGGCAATCCATTTACAAGAAAGGTACCTGAAGCGACGTCTGCTGCCTCCTTCGCAGCCTCGAGCGTCATCTGGAAGGCTCTCGCCTTCGGCTTCGGTGGTATGTTGGGTCTTCCTGCCTCCTTCTTCTTCGGGCAGTCCTTCAAAATGTGCCCTTCTTCATTACACCCGCAACAGGCCTTCTGGTTGAGGGTGCATTCATTGGCATAGTGCCCAGGCTTTCCGCATTTGTAACAAGTGACTCCTCCGTCACACTTCCCAGAGTGCTTTTTCTTGCAATTGTCACATCACTTCGCTTCCGATCCTCCTCCCCTCGAACCAGACTTTGAGAATCTACTCTTCTTGTTGGACTTTGAGGATCCATCGAACTTCCGTTTCTCACCAACCTCAGCCCTCTCCAGACCTCTTTCCTTTTGTTGGGTCTCCACGTTCTTAGCTACTCGAACAGCTGATTTCAGAGTGGTTGTCATCTTGACTGTTGGGCCAAAGTCAGCCGGCAGTCCGTTTGCGAATTTCTCAATTTTGGAAAGTTCGGTTGGCACTAGGTATGGAAACAACTTCATCTTTTTCGTCAATGCAGCAGCATAGTCATCGATGCTCATTCTCCCCTTCTTCAAATATTGGAACTCATTCTTCAGATCAATCAGGTCTATCTCTGAACAATACTGTGCCTTCAGTTGTTCCAAGAACTCATCCCATGACATTTTCAGAGCTTCTCCCCATGGCATTGTATCTGCCAATAGCTTCCACCAGCTCAAGACTCCAGTTTTCAATTGTCTCACAGCGAAAACAGTCTTCTGCTTCTCGCTGCAGTCGCAACTCTCAAACACCATCTCCATCTCGGGGATCCAGTCTATAATCTCAACAGGCTTTGGGCTTCCTGAGAGACTTGGTGGTTTCGCACCCAAGAAATTTTTGTACATCCGCCCATCCTTGTTGTTTCTCACTTCTGGGCCATCCTTTTGCTCACCTTGAGTCCCTACTTGACTCACTTCGCGGCTATAGTTCCCTTCCTCAGATGGCTCGGGAACTGGCTCCGTCGGTTCAACATGTATGGTAGGTTCGTCCCTATTTTCGTGGAGCATCCGTCTCATTTCTTCCCTTTGTTCAGCTAACATAGCCTGAATCATGGCTTGAACTCCAGCCATGTTGACTGGCTCAGGTGCAACTTCTTCAACAACATGCATTTGCTGAACCACTGGGGGTTGGTTCCTATCTCCATTTGCATTCACGTTTCCGCTACGGGTCCTTGCCATCTTGATCTATACACTGAATAAGGTGAATTTAGATCTTTATTTAGGATAGACGTTTTAAATCGTCCTTATCACTCCGAAACGTTTACATGCTAATTCTAATATCGTAGTCGTACGTTTAGAATCCTAAAAACATAAGGTTTCCAGATCCGGTCGGCAACAGACCATATATCCGAACAAATAACAGCATATCATGCATAAAGCATTTAGCACATAAAAGCATTTAGGCACAATTCCTAAAATAAGCTAGTGCTCACATCTCACAATCATCGCTTAGCATTCTAAGTTTAAGTCTACAAATCCTACAAATTCCTAGTTTGCTTAAACTAATGCTCTGATACCAACTGTGACATCCCCAAAATCACGGCCAGAAAAGACCGATTTGTTTATGCTTTGTTTCAAAATCAAAGTTACATTTTAAATGAAAGTGTTGCGGAATTTGTCCCAAAACAAAAATATGATAAAGATTTATCAAAAGCATTTCCATAGAAATGTATTTCATTAAAAGACTCGGGAAGTCATGTTCGTACAGATCAAAAGCATAAACAGTACAATATAAGCCTTACTACATTATTTCTTATCTACAGGCCAATATTCGTAATCCCTCGTCCAAAACATCACACCTATGCTCATGCGCCACTACCTGTAATACATAAAACTGAGTGGGTCAGGCTTGGGAGCCTGGTGAGCACATAGGGTTTTCAACCCACAATAAATAAGTTTATTAATTTCATCAATCAACAATAACTCGATTACCCGTTCCCGTTATCCTCACTTTACGTCCCTAAACACCTATCATAAGGGACCTAGCCTAAGGATCATCATCGGGACGGACACTACTGCTAAGGGGATTCCTCAGCAATAAATGTCCTAAAGGCAACCATGTGGGTGATGGAGTACACCGGTGAACACATCGTTCACAAACACCTACAGGTTGCGAGCCTGCTAGTGTTCCACTGGACTGTTTAGAAGAGTCCGTGGTCGTCATCCATACTCCGCTAGATGACAGAAACAACAACATCAACATCGAGGCCTTTCATCATTTTATCACACATCACCTATTACATCTACCCATTTTTACCCCAACATTTTCGTAGATATAAAATACATATATAGTTTAAATCATTGAAAACATGTATAACAACGTTCATCTAGCATAGATAGCAAGTATTCAGATAATATACACACATAGCATGTAATTTATATAAAATACTTCATATCTATGTGTAAGTTGAAAGTAAGTATGCACTCACCTGATTCGGTGGTGACTCAGCACTCGGACAGCGCTTCGATACCCTCAAAACGACATTCCTTCGATAAAACCTAGTACCAATACCACTAGGGTTTAGTCTAACGATAACCGCGATTAATTAATATTCTAGCTATTATTATTATTATTATTATTATATAAGCGTTAAACGATACTTATATAACCCATAATAATAGCCCAAGTACTTATTATAAGGTCCTAATAACATTACTATATTAAAACGTAAACTAAACTAAAAATAGGTTAGGCGTAGCTCACTTACAGCGGGTTTTCTCGAAAACCGGGCTTCGCTGGAGCAGCATTCCCGAGCCGAAAGGCTCTTTCCTCAGGACTCCGGGAGCCTCGGGGCTTCCTTCAGGTGTTAGGGGGTTTACCTAGGCTTTAGGGGCTTAAGGAGGCTTAGAGAGAGAGTGTAGAGAGAGAAAGAAGTGGGGAAAGGTGTGAGAAATGAGAGAACCCGACACTTCTATTTATAGGGTGAAATCCTGACGGACTCGTCGAGTCGGTTCACTGACTCGCCGAGTCAGTGCCACGTGTCATCATCTGATGGCTTTCCTTGGGGAGAAAGCCTTGTCCCATATTCAGCCACGTCACCCCTTTTGCAGCAGCACTCTGCCAACTTCTAAACCCCGTAACTTTCGCGTACGAGCTCCGTTTTCAACGTTCCCTTGGAATGGTGTTCTTGTTGTTTTCAAGTCTCAAGCATATGTGGTATAAATTCTAGGCTTTTATTCTAAGCATATGAAGACATTAGGCACACTTTGGTGCCATTCTTTCATCTTTACGGCCCAAGAACAAAGTCTTGGCCGTAAACTCACTTTGATAAGTAATTTTGATGAGCTTGAGGCCTTAGATTAAATGGGAACTAGTCTTGATAAAAGTCTTAAAGCTTTAGTGGCCTTAAAACACCATTTTGAGTTTGAAAAGGGAGTTTACGACCTATGAAATTCTTGGGCCGTGAACTCCCAAACTTGGGTGATTTATGGTTGTTTTCTTGTCCCTAACACACATACATATGAGTCTAAGGCAGTTGTATAACACAAGGGTCAGTCTCGGCTTTGTTTCGGGAGTTTACCGCCCAAGAACACCTTGGGGAGTAAACTCCTAGATCTAATGATTTAGCCATCTAAATCATGTTATAAGCACATAATAAGCCTTCTAACACTACTAGAAAGAGTTACTCACATTTTCGGATAAAAACCCGAAGATCCGTGAGAGAGAAAATGCCTTTTCTCTTGTTGGAAATGTGAATAATGAATGAATTTGGTTCAGAATTCTATTTGTAGTCTTGAGATATTTTGGCAGAAAATATTTTTATTCCTGTAATGATCTTTAATATAATAGAGTGTTGGAATAGCAGTGTTGCACAAAAACCTAGTGGAACCACTCTCATGATATCTCTTTAAGTGTAAATCCTGAAAAACTGCCAAACTTATACCCGAAGTCTGGAATTTCACTGAAACTGTTCTAAGCTCTATTGTCTTGATATGGTTTGTTCAGAATGGAAATTTCGGGTTGTCACATCATCCCCCTGTTAAAGGGAATTTCGCCCCGAAATTACAATTTAGGCAAGGAAGTATGTACGAATGATCGAGTCGTTAGGTGAAAACTTCCTAATCGATTTGCCCTCGCGCTCCCAAGTGAAATCGGGTTCTCGGTTGGTATCCCAACGAACCTTCACTAACGGGCGACGACGTTGCTTCGTCCGCTTGGGCACTCGGTCGAGGGTCACTACGGTTCTAATACAAAGGCAAGGATCTCGTAAATCTCGATCTCGTCGAGAGGGATTACGAAAGTCCTAATGGAAGGATACTGTTTCAAGTTCGATACGCGAAGGGGAAAATGTACGTTACTGAGTTCGCGGAGTAGGTCTAGTTTGTGAAACGCATGACCGATTCTGGTGAGAATCTCGGAGGTCCTAACTATACTGGATTTTAGCTTTCCATGCTTTACGAAGCGTATTAAGCCGTTCCCAAAGTGAGTTTTCCTAAAGAATTTGGTCTGTTACTTGGAATTCCAAAGGTTCTTTCTCTCGCTTACTTCCCAGTCAAGGGCCATCCCTTGTTGGGTCAAAGTTGAAAGGGTTTCTAAAATTTTTGGTGAGTTCCGAAGGGACTATGATAGTAGGTCTGTAAGGCCTAGAATTTGGCGAATTTTCTGTCGGTGACTACGGTGCCGACAAATTCCCAACGGTTTTGGATAATTTGACAGAGTACTCAAGAATTTCCACAAAACTAAAAGTGTGTCTCAGGAAATTTGACTCTAAATTCCAAAACTCTTGTTCAGAGAACTTTGCGGAAAGTATCTCCGAGGGTAATGTTTCTATGGGTTCTTTCTTACTACGAGGGTAGATAAGTAAGTCATTACATGGAGAAATGGCGAACTGATCCCAGTAAGAAAAGCGTACTCCATTCATTTAGCTCATGAATACTATGGGCATACTGGTCCTATCCGAGGGGTATCACTACGGACTCGAAGTGTCTGTATCGAGTTCGGAAGGTAGTCCTTTAGGACATCCTTCCCTAACACTCGAACTGGTGATATTCGGATTTCAGGTCGATTTCTGAAAGTAATACTTTCCCTGTGGTTGCTCAATCGGTTCTTCTAAGCGAGGCAGAGATAACGATTTCTAAAGGAAATCAAAACAAAGTCTCTGGTCGTCGAGGTACATATGATGCACTCCGTCGACTTCTGGTAAGAATAAGACCGGAGCTCTCAAGGGTGAGTAGCCTGGTCTTCTAATTCTATGGTTGAGTAGTTCGTTGTGTTGTCCGGGTTGTTCTTGTATCTTCCGTAGGTGTTTAGACTGAAGGCGATCTGGTTCTAAGAGTCATACTGGGTTCTAAGATTGTTCTTGTGCCAATGCAATTACTCGTACTCCTGGACAGTCTTCGTCCTGAAGTTCATATTAGAATTCATACGTGATTCAAGGATCACAATTTCGTGTATACGAGTCGTATATAATTAAGACTAAAAAGGTAGTCGAATAACTGATTCTTCCTTAATCTCACATCCCATTGCGGGAAAAGAAGTTAAAGTGGAATCATCAATTCTAAACCAGTAGAACATTGATTATATATCACTCTCTTGTATACCTTCTTCAGTGATAGATCAACCGTATGAATCCTGGAATTGAACTTGACGTATTGCACGAGTAATACTGTGGGGATTCCTTCGGAAAGGAAGAGAACTATAAGGTACTCCTTGTATGAGTACTTCGGTGTTTTGATATGACGGCTTCGCTAAAAGACGTTTACTGAGAAAGAGATGTGCTTATGAAGCTGGTATTGCCATGATCGAATTGAATCGAGTTGTATGATAATGTCGGAAACATATGAAAACTAAAGACATTAGACTTGAACATAAGGCGTTACAGACAAAACACAACAATGCAACCATTAACAGAGTTGCTGAACTTAGGATTTACTACAAGACTATTGCTGCGAACAAGGTATACTACAAAAGACAAGTATACGCAGCATGAGCATCCTTAAGCGGACGGGATCCTGCAAAAGATAAGACTCTGGTTGCACTAGTTTTGGGATGGTTCATAAGTCTGTTACAACGAACGCCTAAATTACATTAACGTGGGTCCGAAGTAGACTCTCTTGCGGCAGTGGTTGGTAGTAGACTTTCGTTTGTTACTCTTGGTCTTAGGAATCGGGGTATCGTGATAGTTTGTTGCTTGTTGGGGTACTGGATTGTTACTTGGATGGGAATAGTTGTTAACAATCCCGCTAACACTTGCGTTGTTTGCGTTCAGATGGGTCAGAATAGCTGACACGGCAGCCGAGACTGCAGCTTGAAAGGTAGCTACATCGATTTGATGAGTTGGTGTTTGGTTGATGGGCTGATCGTTTTTCTTGGGTGACATCATTCTGTTACACCGAAAGAAAATGAATTTGTGAGCCAAAATGGTTGAACCTAGACGTAGTTCGATCGCCCATGTAACGAATAGAAGTATGTTTTCTAAGGTTCGACCTACATCCCTATGATGCAGTCCTAGTATGGAATGGAAGTATGTTAACGAAGGTTTGACCTACATCCCTATGATGCAGTCCTAGTAAAGATTGGAAGTAAGTTCATGCAATGGTCTCAAGATGTTTGTCGTTCTAGCCGAGGTATAGTTGGTTGGCGAATAACGTGATCCAACCATTGAAAGAGACTTGGAGGTGTCGCCGGAGTTAAATTGCTATAGCCCAATGACTTGGCTAGAGCATTTTTCAAATAGACTCTAATGAAAGTATGATAAGAGTATTCGAGTAAAGAATGACACAGAAGTTAGCCGACTGTTAATATCTTTGATATTCATGACGTACAAGTTCGGGAAAATGACCTTATAAAAAGGTCTTACATCATAATCTGAGAAGATAGTTCCTGACAGTAAAAAGACCTAACTAATGTACTTATAGTACAAGATAGTTTCATAGAAAATGCCACATCGGGCATAGAGAGAAAGACGATTCCTTTCTAACAAGGAATATAAAGTTAAGTATCTACTACTAGCGACGATCATCCCTCTGTGAACTCTCAGTTTAGCCAGTTGGCGTTCCACATCAAGTAGGTGTCTTTCGTACAATCTCTGGCGTACCCGAAGTTCCATGACTCCGACTCGTGATTCAGCTAGTGCTTGCAGCAGGGTTTCACGGTCTCTTTTAGACCTCTCACGAGCATGTACAAGGCGACTGGTGCGAAGCATATGCATTCCTCCATTTGTATCGACTTCTGCGATACGTTGTAGAGCTGTCCTGCCCTGAATTTCATTTCGGCCAACTCTTCAGATCAGAATTGGCATGCTTCTGTCTGCTGAGCCCCCATTGCTCAGGTCATAGAAGGTTCGGTCACCATTACATGGTGTGGGCTGATCTTATCCTTGGCTCCATGTTTCCAAACATTCCACCCTCTCAGGCGTCGGGCCATGAAAAGTCGGACGAGGGTTAGGAATCGGAAAGGGAGCTGCCTGGGGTAGGTTCTCAACCTCAGGTTTGGAGATGGCATCGTCTGAAAGGTCGTCAGCATGGTGATCATTCAGAGCGATTCGATGATCATTAACTGGTTCTTCTCCAAACCATCCAGCAATAACCGCGTTCGGAAGGAACATGTTGTCGTGGGGATGGAATCCAGCCATGTTATCTACACGAGAATTTGGGGTAAGAAAACAAATTATTAGACGAACTACCTAGATAATTATTTAGGAAATCTTCATTAGTTCCATCGCTATTTGTAAAGTGCATACCAGTTATATGTAATCAACACAGGATAGGCCTTCGAATAAGTGACCTCAACTCCAAATTCACAAGGAATAAGGGTAAAGCAAAAATTTCACCGATTCTAGGTCTATAACATCCTAGTTACATATAACTTTAGCGTATCCACTTAGAAATTATCAAATTAGGAATGAAGATTCCATTTTAGTTCTCAAGTATAAAGTACTTATAGTAACACAAAACACCCATATGGTATTTCAGACTTAGGTTCTGTTATAATGTTCTCATTGTGGTGATGTTGGTAAGTTTTTAGAATTGTTGCAATATCACAACCATTCTTGGGCATGTGCTAATCACTCTTTGGAACATCATAGTTGATCAGGCTATGCCACTCCCAAGACTGACCATACATCCCCGAGCTTACCTGTGATATTTAACAATCGTAATACTTTTGTTCTTCTCATTGTGACACTGATTTTAGTATGAATGCAAGCACGTATACTTTGTTAAATATTTTATTATTTATAAGTATAAACTCTTAGACAGAGTGTTTTAACCCCGATGTGTCTATAGTTAGTATATCTTTTATGGGTTGATATACTTAATTCACTATAAACAATGCTCTGATACCAATCTATCACACCCCAAAACCACTAACGGCGGAAACGTTCAGGGGTGGAGGACGTCATGTACAGTATTGCAACAGTGTAATATAATGAACAAGCAACAACATCATCCATTGCATTAAAAGGTAAAGTTTTAATACATGTGTGTTCTTTCATAATGTACAACAATAAAAATGAATAATCAAAATATGGCCAGTCTTGACTGCTCCGTCTTCTCAAGGTCTGGACATCGTACCTGTCTAAATGATGACCTGAGAATACAAGTAATTTTGAAATCGAGTATCAGCTATAAAGATGGTGAATTAATAAGTATTTAGGTGTTGTTGTCCTATTTTGGAATGCTTGTAAAGAATGTCGTATAAATCCATAAATAGAACTGTTGATATAAGTATGAACTGTGGTCTTCTACCAAGACCCGAATGTTTTGTTATGACAAAGTAAAATGATAGGTTTTCCTTTCTATTGACTAGTACTGAGAGTACTTAGTCTAACTCATCGTTTATTTGAATATATCACAAAATAAAGTAAAATGGGAAAATGATATGATAGTCTTCTACCAAGACCCTAATGTTCTGTAAGTAAAATGATAGTTTCTCCTTTCTATTGACTAGTACTAAAAGTACTTAGTCTAACTGCTCATTTATGTGAATATATCATAAAATAAAGTAAAATAGGAAAATGATATGATAGTCTTCTAGCAAGACCCTAATGTTTTGTTATGACTATGTAGTCTTCTACCAAGACCCGAATGTTTTGTTATGACTATGTAGTCTTCTACCAAGACCCGAATGTGTTGTTATGACTATGTGGTCTTCTACCAAGACCCGAATGTGTTGTTATGACTATGTAGTCTTCTACCAAGACCCGAATGTGTTGTTATGACTATGTAGTCTTCTACCAAGACCCGAATGTGTTGTTATGACTATGTAGTCTTCTACCAAGACCCGAATTTGTTGTTATGACTATGTAGTCTTCTACCAAGACCCGAATGTGTTGTTATTACTATGTAGTCTTCTACCAAGACCCGAATGTGTTATTATGACTATGTAGTCTTCTACCAAGACCCGAATATGTTGTTATGACTGTGTAGTCTTCAACCAAGA
Source organism: Lactuca serriola (assembly GCF_051521515.1). NCBI lineage: Eukaryota > Viridiplantae > Streptophyta > Magnoliopsida > Asterales > Asteraceae > Lactuca > Lactuca serriola. The sequence goes on along the minus strand of NC_136412.1, from coordinate 159,344,099 downwards.
CCCGAATGTGTTGTTATGACTATGTAGTCTTCTACCAAGACACGAATGTTTTCCTTTCTATTGACTAGTACTAAAAGTACTTAGTCTAACTCATCATTTATGTGAATATATCACAAAATAAAGTAAAGTAGGAAAAATATAATCACGTAAGTGCTATCCCTGGGTGACCAGGATTGACACGACAATGCCGAAGCGAAAGATAGACCCTATGGACATCCGAAGAGTGTCCCCTCATCCTCTGTAGCGGCAGCAGGGTGGAGGGAGGGTTAGTCCCGATATCGATCTCTTAAGACAGATCGCTAACCTAATGATCCTCCGAAGATTCACATCTCATCCACTGTTGCAACAGTGGACAGAGGGATGCTTAGTCCCGTCACTGACTACTAAATAAGTGACTACCTTAAACATCCGTAGACGTTCATCGACCACTGGTGCTAATCAGTGGGATTCGGAATGGTAAGTCCCACCGAAACATCCCATTGAACCGGGATAGGATAGACAATTTACACAGTAAGTACTAATAAATCATCCTCTTAGTTCTAAGTACAAGTATCCAAGGTAAGTAAATACAGGATAATGCACCTATGAAGAAGTGTTCATGTATGGTATTCATGTAAGTGTGTTCATGTAACCGGTAAGTATATGTAAACATATTCATGTATCATGTAATCCTAAGTACGTGTACTCATGTATCATGTAAGGTATTAGTATAGACTCATGAATGAACTGACTCTTGTGTGATTCCTTGTAGTAGTAATAATGTTTGATATCTTCTAACTATCCCTATGATAATTAACTGGAAAGTAAGTGGTTGTTCAAGTAGATTTATGCACCCTCGATACACCAGGGTGTGGGAAAACTGAACGATGGAGGAAAATTATAATCTCTATCATATAAATTAACATATGCGCATAAGTATAGTTTGATTAAAGAAGGTGAAAATAATGGTTTTGGAAGATATCTAGGAGTTTTGAACAATAATTAAGAATGACTTGATGTCATTTTAATAAACATTTCAAAACTAATACTTTTGTTATCAAGGTATTTTAAGATAGAAAAGCACTTCATGTGTCACCTTTTGAAATATGTGAAATCTACTGAGTGAAAAACACAGTTATAAACTACATAAGATTGATTTAATAACATATTGTTTTCTACTTGTGTCCCCCCCCCCCCCCCCCATTAAAACATTTAAAATCATTTAAAACATTGATTAAGGGGTATGAACTCACCTGTAGTTGGTGATTGGGATGAACTGAACGGTATAGGATTGCTAGGTGTCAAGCGAGGACTTGTACACACACTACGATCCTAATGAACATATAATCACACATATATGCACTCAATTAGTCTTAAGTTACTAATTGATAAAGCTAAGACATCCTAGACATAATAAACACTTTATATAAGTGTTTTAAGCCCTAAGGATTGCATCTAAGCTATTGTGGGACAAGGCACTTGGGTTTAGGGTTCCAAAGGACCCCATATATGAGTTTACTCCTCATATAATAACACACATGGAGTTTACGGTTGTAAACTCGTTAGTTTACGGCGCGTAAACTGCCAACCATGGGTGTATTGTGTGTTTTTAAGTTCCAAATGATTCCTAGATTTATTCCAACTTGGGGGTTCAATTCTTGAAGGGGTTTAAGGTCTAGAAACACTCCATTTAGGAGTTTAGGGCCCTAAGGCCATTTCCTTTGGAGTTTACGGCCATAAACTCCCTTGGAATGGTGTTCTTATTGTTTTCAAGTCTCAAGCATATGTGGTATAAATTCTAGGCTTTTATTCTAAGCATATGAAGACATTAGGCACACTTTGGTGCCATTCTTTCATGTTTACTGCCCAAGAACAAATTCTTGGCCATAAACTCACTTTGATAAGTGATTTTGATGAGCTTGAGGCCTTAGGTTAAATGGGAACTAGTCTTGATAAAAGTCTTAAAGCTTTAGTGGCCTTAAAACACCATTTTGAGTTTGAAAAGGGAGTTTACGACCTAAGAAATTCTTGGGCTGTGAACTCCCAAACTTGGGTGATTTATGGTTGTTTTCTTGTCCCTAACACACATACATATGATTCTAAGGTAGTTGTCTAACACAAGGGTCGGTCTCGGCTTTGTTTCGGGAGTTTACCGCCCAAGAACACCTTGGGGAGTAAACTCCTAGATCTAATGATTTAGCCATCTAAATCATGTTATAAGCACATAATAAGCCTTCTAACACTACTAGAAAGAGTTACTCACATTTTGGGATAAAAACCCGAAGATCCGTGAGAGAGAAAAAGGCTTTTCTCTAGTTGGAAATGTGAATAATGAATGAATTTGGTTCAGAATTCTATTTGTAGTCTTGAGATATTTTGGCAGAAAATATTTTTATTCCTGTAATGATCTTTAATATAATAGAGTGCTGGAATAACAGTGTTGCACAAAACCCTAGTGCAACCACTCTCCTAATATCTCTTTAAGTGTAAATCCCGAAAAACTGCCAAACTTATACCCGAAGTCTGGAATTTCACTGAAACTGTTCTAAGCTCTATTGTCTTGATATGGTTTGTTCAGATTGGAAATTTTGGGTTGTCACATAAGGTTCCTGTCTTTGGATTGTTGGTAAAGCCCTTTGTCCTAAAAGCCTAACCCTAGAGCATTTTGGGCTCATAACTCATTGAGTGCACGTAAAGTTTGCCACTTTACGTGAGAGATAGCTTGTAAAAGGGTAGATCTATGGATTGGAGTCCATACATGGCTTGAAAAGCCTCTGTATGGAATGAGAACAGGAGAGACTCGGCGTGGGTGTACTCGACGAGTTGTATAAATATGTTCTTGGACTCTGCGAGTTGGAAGAACAACTCGGCGAGTCTATTGAAGATTGCCTTGGGCTCGACGAGTCTGTTCTTGGACTCGGCAAGTCTGGGCATGGAAAGCAAGCCTTTTCTGGTTAAGTAGTGAATCGTTGGGTCGAGGGATGACTCGGTGAGTTGAGCAGGTTGGGACTCAAAGATTCTTGGACTCGATGAGTCTTGGGGTGACTCGGCGAGTTGAATCGTGATATGTGAGTTTTCAGAGCATAGGGACTCCACGAGTCAGTGGGTTGACTCGGCAAGTAGAGTCAGTCAGGAAGTTGACTTTGACTAAGGACTTTAACTTGGACCAAGGGTTGACTAGTTTGACATCCAAAGGTATTTTGGTAATTATTAGTGTTAACTGGGTTTGGTTAATTGGTAATGTTCAGCTATGGAGTTCGTGCTGGGGGTCGGAGCAGTGTGACCTTATTTCTTTAAGTCGGCAGTTGCAGATGAGTTATCCTCACTATGTTGACAAGGTCTACGGCACCAAGGAAGTCCCTTTATCGGATGAGAATCCGGGTATTGTTTGCTATGTTATTGATTTGCTAGATTTACATCCTGGTATTTAGGATGGTATTATGTTGGTGACCTGGTTAAGGTCGGTATCCCGGTATATAGGGTAATGTTATGCCAGTGACCGGTTAGGTCGGAATCCTGGTTAGGATGTGACGTGCTATGTGACCTGTTTGATTGTATGTCTGGTTAAGCATGGTTATGTGATTAATTTTTTTATGTACACATGGTTTTTTACTGGGATTAGGTTAAGCCGGGTCCTGCTTTGTGCTGTAGGCTAACATACCCAGGGCGGACCGGACATTACGTAGGCCCAGCAAGCGGTTAGGATAGGCTGTAGGCCCCAAGATGGCGGACCAGACGTGTCGAGTCTTGGAGAGTGGACCTGGCCGACTGAAGGCTCGGTGCGGGCGAACCAGTCTTACTGTAGACTCAGAGAGTGGACCAGGTGGATTGAAGGCCCAGTACGAGCGGACCAATCACATTATAGACTCGATGTACATGGCTACGCTCGAAGGGTGGACTAGGTGGACTGAAGGCCCGATGCAGCGGACCAGTCACACAGTAGACCTCATGTGCATGTCTGTTTCTGTATTGTGATATGTTATGTGTACGGCTATATGTGATTGGTATATTGGGGTAACTCACTAAGCTTTCGGGCTAAGAGTTTCAATGTATTGTTTCAGGTACTTCAGGAGATAGTGGCAAGGCAATGGCGTGATCGTAGCGCTCCTCATGATTATGTATTATGTTATGGTTTTGGGAATACTCTGATAATAAATGAATTGGCAACCTTTTTTTAATGATTTAATGAATATGAGTTGTTTTTGAAAAGTTTAAATTGGTTGGAATTTTTAGAGCGTTATACATACAAGTTAAATCACCTTAACATAACTTAAACTTAATTATACTTCAGCTTTTCATAGAAAAGTTGGGTTTCATTTACAGACTGTTTTGAACATCATAAACTTTTTATTTTTCACAACTATACAAGGTGAAAAGATTTTAGGTCATACCTTTAAAATGACTACTTGTACATCTCCATACGATTTTTCTACAATTTATAGCGATTTTTACAAAACTACCTATCATTTCAGAAACATTTCGAACTAGTCTCTGATTATGGAAATTTTCACACAAGTTAGAGGTTACTAAAAATCATAATAAAAACTATGAAAAGACTACATACATATTCTAAACTATCAGAGTTTACGGATTCAGTTTTCGACATCGTATGATTTTTCTGTGATTTTTCTAAAACAGTGCAGAAAAGTTAAAAACTAGTTAAACAACTTACAATATCAATAACACTTTATAACATGTTGAGCAATGTTTATAACAATAAGTTTCTAAATATTGAATGTATTTCTTGTTCGTTTAACATCATAAACAGAAATTAGTCATTCATGATAAGGGTTTTAATTAACTTCAAACACGTACAATAAACTATAATAGGTATAGTTTAAGGATTTTAAATTACAAACATAGTACATAAAGGGGATTCAATTCCACCACATAAAAGGTTTTACATTTACACAACACGTAAACTCGTTAACGTATATTGTGAGACATTACTTCATTATACTCTTAGAGTAGAGGTTAAAATTTCTGTAAATTATAACCAGAGTCTCTTGTACGGAGAGCGTGATAGTTGTATATAGATCTATATTGGGATTGACACCCCACACCTTGCTGTTAGCTACAGTGGGAACGGCAGGTCTACGGGTGACAAATGTCATAACATTTTGACGTCTGAAAAACATTGTAGCAAGTTCATTTAGTCATAATATGGTTATAGCGACTCACATAGGGAGTTAACGACACTTAAAGTTTACGGGGAAATTCTACTTTAAAAAAAGGGTTTTATTTATTTAAAACTGCATACACCATTACAAGTGCGAAACTCACACATACATTTGGTCTTGGGATTTAAGACTACATAGCATTTTATAAGGAAAATATTGGATTTTTCTTGGGTATACATTACAATTACAAGAAAAGGTTTTCAAAATCTACATCCAAAAGCTTATGAACTCACCAACTTAATTGTTGACACTTTTTCAAAACTACTTGTATTCTCAGGAAACCAGTGAAACAGGTAATCAACATCTTTTGAGGATGGGACGCTAAGACGTCAAATATTTCATTTTTTCAACATAATGTAATTGATTTTGAAACATGTAAACTTATACTATGATGTAACTTTTTCAATGATGTTTATGTTGGTTGTATTTGCTTTAGTCACTATTATACTCGTTGTTGTCATACTATATATGAAGTCCGCCGCCCTCGAACGTTTCCGCCATCCTTTGTTTAGGGGTGTGACCATATAAGATATAAGGCATCATATATCATAAAAGGTTGTTCTAATTTATCCGGCAAAGTCTCGGATCAACAATTGAACATGCTAAAACCTGTTCAACATGATACGACCCTTTAAAGATCCATTGAAGACTCTCAGCATGCCGAATGGCGTATAAAAATCTTTGATAATCTAGACAATGGAAGAGAACCAACCTGAGATATAAATCACCCAAACAGAAGTGAAAGTACAACGCAAGTCCAATCCCCGATAACCACCTACAAGAAAACAAAACAAAACATATCCGCAGAAGCATCCGAAGGAATCTTGAATTCCTCCTCATGAGGACATGGTGAAAAACTTCCCTTCGATCCTAAATGACAAGGACTAACAATAGGATCCTCCTTCCTAAAGGATTCTAGGAATCCATAATCTTTGGGCTCCAGATGAGCCCCCAACTACCATACTACAACCTCAGCCAGAAAGGTCCCGAGATGACCATCCAAGAGACCCAATTGGCTGAATCACATACCACCGGGGCCCATGCCAAAATATCGCGAGTAATATCCAATGAGATGAACTCCCACGTTCGTGCCTCAATCGGCTCAGTACCTACTACTAATCCGGAAACCATAATTTGAACCCCATTCCCAAGTGATCAACACCATATCGAAACAACAAGCAAAAGATCTGAATATACCTATGAGTCCTCATCACACAGGTTTCCTACATTCTCCAAGACTCTCCCTGATTCGAATATGCATCCTGTGTTTTCAGTAGTATGGGCCCAATACTACCTTCTACACCTATCCATACCTTCCTCAAGAATACCACTGAATCCTCTAAGTCACCTTCTCAAATCCATACTCCAAGACTCGCTAACCAACGCAACAAAACCACTGAAGCAATCCCTAGCCTTTCCTAGGTTCCCGACCCCACCCTACCATCAGCTACTGAAGAACTCCTCATAATTTCAGTCATCCACCTCATGAATACAATCACATGCAATAAAGCTTAGATAATCTTTCAAGTAACAGACTCATCCTTACAATGATTGGACTCGGACTCGGACAATCACATTCAACCCTTGTCACAAAGCACAAAGCAAGCAGCATTCAAGCAGATGAGTCGATTGGCACTAAACACAACAAAATCAGACAGATCGTCATACAAAACTCTCGACCTCTATCTCCCAGTATCTCGAGTGCACCTTCGCCCTACCCCTACTCTCACAAGACTGGCTAAACATTCCTCGCATTGACCCGCTATAAACGTACTCACTCTAAGGAAACCACAACCTCGTCATCCAATAACGCAACTGGTTGGATGACCCCAGACATCTAACCCTACTACAAGCTGCCATGCGACCCTTATTGATGCCAGATGATTATCACAAGAATATAATCACATGTCTCACATTTTAAGCAATCTAAGGCTAAGAGATTCAATCCCACAATGATTGGTCTCAGAAAAGAGCTGCACTGCAGGACCAAACCCCTTATCCTCAAATCATTTAAACCATGTAGCATGTTACTTAGCACATTCACTCAATAGCCGGATCACACGCGATAGATTCACACAACAATCAATCAGGGATTCTACAAGATATAATGCGTCATATATCAGACAATTCTATCATACAGCTCCTGAAGATCCCTATCCTAATACTAGCATGTTGTTCTATTTTATCAAATCGTAATCTCAAAATAATCGTGAGGTAATTTGGGGTCTACTTACTGTCTCCGGCTGATCGTACACATCGCATCCTCCTTGATTATTTTGAAAACTATTTGAAAATCGTTAGAAAACATCTTTTTCCTTATTTTGTGACTGGACTCACACGAGTGTTCCTCCAATTCACTCAAACCAAGGCTATGATACCAACATGTAACATCCCAAAATTTTAAAAAACTTTAAAATTTCAAAACGACCCATTTAGTAGTAAAAATGTATACAATATCAGTGTTTCCAAAACAATAATTAAAAATTAGTGCCTCCCAAGATCAATGCTAGAAATTAGGATGTGTACGATCACGCCTTCGCCTTGCCACGATTCTCTGAAGCACCTAAAACCATAAACCAAAACTGTAACCACAAAGCATAGTGAGTTCCCCAAAATACCAGCACACAGACAAATAATAGATACCAACAAACAACATGCATATAGGGCCTTTAAAATGACCAGAACGCCTCACCTGCCTACAATCTATCCGATATGGCCACAGAGCCTTTAGTCTGACTGGAATGCCCCACCGGCCTATAGATTATCTGGTATGCTCACAGAACCTACATCATAACAGGTACGCCACACTGGGCCTTTCGCTTATCGGGACTGTTCTCCTGGCCTTTGGTCTGACTGGTATGCCCCCACAGGCCTTTATTCTATCAGGGACGCCCTGGGTCTATTTGCCTTCAGCACAAAGCAGGACCGCCTCAACCCATCCACACATAAAGCATTTCGACATATACATACCAAATAAGCATATGTATAACATACTGATATAAATGTTACTGGTTTGTTGACTTGCAACACTAAGCAGTACAGTCTCAACCCAACCACACTACATCAACACATGCAACCTGTAGACATATACCCCAAACAGATAACAGGCAGATCTAACAGATCACTAAGCATAACATTGTCCTATCTACCACGATATAGATCTAACAGATTGCTATAGTACTTAATCATATGATAAAACAGGATAACTCACTTCAACAGCTGATCCCACAATAATCTCTGACTGCAGATCCACAAAAATTCACGCACAATCAAATACCAAAAATGACAATCATTTAACATCTAGCCCCTAACTCACACTATGAGTCCAAAATAGGGTAAAACACCTTTTTACCCTTCCTCAAGCTTGGCCCAAGGCCAACGCCTACACTAGAAGACCAAAGGCCCAAAATCCAAAATAAGCATCTAAGGCCCATATATGGCCCGATTTTTCAAATAGGGCCTAATTCCTTTCATGGGCCTTCCCCAAAAAGGTCCAACAAGTTACAAAAACCCAACCACAAAAATCGAGATGGCCCAACATGGCCCAAGACAACCAAGCCCAAAAAGAAGAAGCCAAGTCTGCTTAGTATGTGGGGCGTACTCAGCCTGTACACTAAGCTTACTGCATGAAACAATTGTACGCGCAGTGTACAAGCTTGTATGCCCAACGTACTCACCAGCAATGGCTAACTTTCCAAATTAGCACTTAATCCATTAAGACTTTGATTCAAACTCAGATTTTACTTCCCCAAGGTGGTTAATCATATAAAGTTGCCAACATTATGTGTATGCATGGCTAAATGGGACTCTAGAGCTCAAAAGAGCTGACTACTTAACTTAATGCATGCATGGAACCAAAACCACCATCACATTTGCACCTTCATAACCAAGGAATCCATCAAATGTTTAGATCTTCAAGGACAAGCTCCCAAAATGAACTTAACTCCTAATGACCAACCAAAAATGGCCAAAATGACCAAAAATGAGCTAAGAAGTAGATCCATGAAATAAAATGTAAAGAATTGAAATTTATACCTCCCAAGCCACCAAAAGGAGATGCTAATGCTAGATCTCAAAGCTTTCCCCCAAATATCAAGTCTTCAAGCTCCTTCTTTTTCTTCTAGATCTACAAAACCCTACATAAAAACCTCACTAGAGCTTAAGATCACCAAACATGGGCTAAGGGGCGAATTAAGGTTTTTAGGGTATGGGGCTGGCTTAGAAATGAACAAAAGAGACTAACATAAAGCATACATAGGGTGCATGATGAAAAATTAGGGTTTTCACTTAACCTTTTGTACGCCCCTGATCTGACCCTCGCAGTATGCTAAGCGTACACCACATTACGTCCAGTGTAATGCCCATTACATCAGTATGTTGTGCGCAGTCCCTAGGTACGCCCCATGTACTAGGGTTTCCACTTAAACCCTTAATCACTCCGAAGGTTATAACTTCCTCGTTACAAATCCGATTATGACGATCCTTATATCCATGAAAAGGTAACAAAAAGCTCTAAAGTTTAATCAGCTCATACCTGCCTTACCATAACCTGAACAACATCCATAGAAAACCCGGATCATCCAAATTACATACCATTAACCTCCTGCTACATCCCTTACACCATAAGTCCACCACCACCATTCATTTGTTGTTCTTTTGATTTACAGCCCAAATCAAGACCTGATTCATCTTTTTTTTTTGGTTTCACATGCATATGTCGATCACAGGAGGTGATCGACTACCCCTCCCAAACATTAATTTAAATTATTTAAATTCCACCCTCCTTTCAAAACGTCTCCTAAAGTCTTAAACTTCCATTTGACTTTAATTAGTTTAACCCTCCCTTGAGATTTGTTAATCAATTATGTCCCCTCTCTAGTATTTGATTTACTTTGTATCAAAACAACCCCTCCTTTGGAATTATATTACAAAATTTTGTCACACTCCATTTATTTAATTTAGTATGTCAACCCTATAATTTAGTTAAGTCACAAAATGACCCCCACACTTATTAATTTGTACAAAAACTTCTTTTTGGTTAATTAGGTAACAAAATTAACCCCAACGGTATGATTTCAAAGCGTCAAGTTTGCGGGTCTTACGTCAAGTTATCGAAACAGATCAACAATCACATGTTAAGCTGAGTGTTATGGCCTTTCTTTTATATTTTACATGCCTTGGGGGAGAATATATCTGCTTAATTGTACTAGTTTATACAAAAATACACATAAAATATTATTATTTTTTGTTAAAACTATAACTAGTTTATAAAATATTGGTTTGACATTTATATGTTATAAACACATAAACTAGTTTTAAACCTCAATATTTTCATATGTTATGTTGTTAAAATGATACAACTAATAAAAATAACATATGCATTTTACTACAAAACTCTATGATATTATTTGAAACTGTATGATGAAGCGTTTTAGGAGGTACACTAAACCACATAGCTCGGTTATAGGACTCACTATAAACATTAACTAGAATCTCTCTCTTTTACTACAAACCATGGGCTTGGTTGTTTTCAAAACTATTTTAAATATGGATTTACTTATGCAAAGATACAATTTGGCTTCAAAAACTTATTCAAAGACCCTTTAAAAACATTGGTTTTATGTATGGATATACTTAGAAATAAAATATTTTTCGACTTTTTAAACTATTACTACTGATAGCATCAAACCTTTAACTTCTCACAACCTTGTGTTGACCCTCAAAACTACATGTATTCTCAGGGAATCAATAAATTCTAGCATTCAGACGATGGATAATCATGGATTTCAGGCAATCTAGTTTACTAGTTTTATTATGTTTGGCTACCTGTTAAGTCAATTCACGTACTATTATTATCACTAAGAACCAAGTACTCAAACTTAATGATGGAATATAAATGTTTTTTTTTGTTTATTGTTATACTAGTGTTATTTATTCAGTTTACCAATGATCCATGAACTTAGTCGCACAGGTTGGCATGTTATCCCGCCTCAGCCGAGGGTCTAACAATTTACGTCCCAGTTCTGGAAATCAATGCATCGAGCATTAGGAACCTGGCTCGATATGAGTACCACCTATAACCCATAGACAGATGGTTAAAGCGAGTGGACCCTACAAACCTTAGAAGATATACTCATATCATGTGTGATAGAGTTTAGAGATGCATGGGATATTCAACTACCATTGGTTGACATTTTTATAACAATAGTTATCACACGAGCATAAAGGTTGCACTATTTGAAGCACTTTATGGGAGAAAGTTTCGTTCACCGATTTTTTAGGCGGAAGTCGGTTGTGACAACTCTAAATTTCTAGCTTATATCACTCCCTGCATTAAATCAAAGTCAATCTTGCAATTTCTAAAATTTAACAGTTTTGGAGTCAGTTTGAGTGTTCTATAACCTAGTACTTTAAGAGAGACCATGAGAGAGGATGCCCTAGGGTTTATTGTGCATCAATAAGGTCTCAATACTCCAAGATTTTGGACTTTACGACCTAAACAAGGGTGTTTACGGCCGTAAACCCCAAAAGAGAGTATATATATGACACTTAGTCATATTTTGCCACTTTTTCACTTTCTTTCAAGAGTAAACACAAAACTCTCTCAAGTATCATCAAACTTTTCTTCAAGATCTTCAATCTTGTAAGTGTTTCAAGCCCTATTAAGTTGTTATATACCTTAATCTAGTGATCTAACATGAGTTCATCCATGAATTTATATAGATCTTCAAGTGTTCTTAGTTTCACCAAGAACACACAATAGTGTTCTTGGACTTTTAACACCTTTCAAGATTCAATCTAGTAAGTACTTCCATCCTAGAGTGTTATTAAGCTAGTTACTATTATGAAAATCAAGAAAACACCCAAGGAATCAAGGAGCAAAGGTGTTTACGGTCCAAGATGTTCTTGGGCCGTAAACACTATAATGAGTACCAAAGTGTACCCTTGATTCTTCTAAGCATTGACAAATAGCATAGGACCCTTCCTTGATGTTTTTGACATTGGAAAATCACCAAAAACATCCACAAACATGTGTTTATGGTTTGGGAATCTCCCAAAACCGTAAACACCATAAATGGGGGTTTTGACACCCGTAACACACTAGTAAGCCTTGAATACTATATTGGAACCTTATACCATTGAGTTAAGGACTTGAAAACATAAAAATACCATTAACCATAGGAGTTTACGGCTGTAAACCCAAAGGAAAATGGTCTAAGGTCCGTAAACTCCATATAGGAGTGAAATGGTGCCCTAATCACTTCTATAGGCTTGTACATCATGTAGAAATACTTCTAGGAACTTGTAGGACTTCAAAACATCAAATGGTCAAAGACACATGAGTTTACGACCGTAAACCCATGAGTTTACGGCCGTAAACTCAAGGGGTTATGGTCACAAAACTATAAACTCCAATAAAGTGTCATCTTTAACCCTAAACTCAATAGAAGTGTCCCACAACACTTAGATGCAACTGTCAGGACTTATAACACTTATTTAAGGTGTTTTACATGTCCTAGAAAGTCTTAAATTAGTTAATTAGTTGTCTAAAAGCTAATTAGTTACATATATGTGTTATTATATGTTAAATATGTCACACCCCAAAACCGAGAACGGCGGAAACGTTCTAGGGCGGAGGACGTCATGTAATGTATCACAACAATGGAAAGTAGTAAACAAGCAACAACATCATCCATTGCATTAATAGTATAATTTTAATTACATTTGAGTTCTTTCATAGTATAATTCTACAAAATGAATATTCAAAAATAAAAGACGAGTCTTGATCGCTCCGTCTTCACAGAACCTAGTAGTCGTACCTGTCTATCTGTATCCTGGGAATACAAGTTATTTTGAAAGCGAGTACTAGCAATAATGCTGGTGAGTTCATAAGTATTTATGTGACTTTGATTTGTAAAGCTGTAAAGAAAGACATGTAATTGTTTGAAAGAAAGTTTGTACCAACGGATATGTTTGTAAGTAATTGTAAACGTTTGAAACTCCTAGAAAATCCCATATTTTCTACTAGTATAAAGTGTAGCTTTCTACCAAGGCTCGACTGTTATAAATGTTTGTTTCAGAAATCCAATATTTGTTCGTAAGTAGATGGTACATTAAAAGTCCCAAAATAAAACTACCATGATGTTTCTCATGTCTAAAATAGTAGATTTGTGTATAGTCATAATTGCTAAGGTATATGAAAACTCAGTAAATCAACGTGTTTTTAATACTCCATGTGAATTTTATAACCATGCTAATGACATTGATGGCCTGTAACAACGTTCTTCAGGCATTGGAATGTTATGACATTTGTCACCCCAGACCTGCCGGTCTAACTGTAGCTAACAGTTTAGGTGCGGGATTGTCAATCCCGTATAGATCTATACACAAGTATCACGCTCCCCCTCCAAGGGATTATTGTTTATAATATAGGACTTAAAATGCACACTCGAACGTACGTGAATCTGAAATGTCTCACAATTCTTAGTATAAAATAGATTTACGTATGAAAATGTCCATTTGTTTTTATATGAAAATACCTTCTTGATATGGTACTTGTAGTATATAAAACGTTATGAATATCTAGTATACTATGTCATGTAATTGTATTCCTTGAAATGATATGTCTTGAAGTTGTATGCTTTTGTAATTGTACCTCTTCGCATAGTATGTAATGTATTTGTATTGACTCATGAATAGACTGAATCTTGTATGATTCCTGGTACTTGGAATGGTAAATAGTACGTCTTAACTATACCCATTACAGTTACTGATAATGTGTGTGTATAATCGAAGTATGCCTTTGTTACCCAAAGGTATTGAACCAACTGGATAGAAAACTGTTATAGGCGTGCATTTGACAATTAAAATATAAAAGAAGTTTTATATAACCTTTGAGAAGTTTAATTAATAAAAAGTGATGACTTGATGTTAGTTTATAAAACGGATTTAAATTAGTTTGTTTTGACAAGAACAAATTTTAAGTATCGGAAGACCTTTGTTTGAAGTACGATTCTAACGGTGTTTGAAAGGAAACATAAAGTATGTAACACAGTTTGATAGAAAGTTTTTAAGTATCGGAAGACCTTTGTTTGAAGTACGATTCTAACGGTGTTTGAAAGGTAACATAAAGTATGTATGACAGTTTGATAGAAAGTTTTGAAGTATCGGAAGACCTTTGTTTGAAGTACGATTCTAACGGTGTTTGAAAGGTAACATAAAGTATGTATGACAGTTTGATAGAAAGTTTTTAACATGTAAAAATGTTTGTCGTAAACTATTATAGTTTTTCCAAAAGTTCGTTTCATTTGTATAGTAACCCTAGTGTAATGCTCACTTGTTATGAAATGTGTAACTTTTTTTGGTGACATAAATGAACACCTGTACTCAAAGTATAAATAAATTGTTTGATTCGTATACGTATAACAACATATTTAATTTCAATATATATCAGATGATATCGTGTTATGTCTTCTGTACGAAAGATTCCATATAATGGTTATGAATCACATATGATTTACTTGATAAAAATGAGTATTTAGTGAAACTTTGAGTTACACACGATAAAAATCGCGTGTTTACTTGTATTCCCCCCCCCCTTAAAAGTGTATATTAAAACAATATTGATAACACATTTAAAATGTAGATTATAGGGGTATGAGCTCACCGAAGAAAGTGCGTGATTTGAAGAAAACGAGATTTTCCCGGGCGGCACCTCTACCGGAAAGTGACGAGATTTTCGGGAATCTCGGGGCTTCTGACTTTCGTCGGGGCTTGGATATGTAACCGGGAAGTCGGGATGTTGTCGGCACGAAAAACGAGGCGAAAAAGAGAGAGAATTGAAGCATTTGTGTGAAAACAGCCGACACCCTCGCAATCTATTTATAGGGGCTGGAGGTCCTCGGTACGCAGGGCGTACTTCGGACTTACGATGGGCGTTCTTCGTACGCGGGGTCTACTCCTAAGGTACACGGGGCGTTCGTTTGCGTTACTGCTTACCGCATCCTCGGGTGAAGGGTCTGTCGACGTGGTTGATCCGGAGCCTAGTATCCGAGTACGCGCGGCGTACGAGGGTAAGCAGGGCGTACTCCTTCAGATAAGACTTTGAAGTGCGTGCCAAGAACTTCAAAAACCCGTAACATTCGCATACGAGCTCCGTTTTTTACGTTCTTTATATCCACGCGAAGGTGAGGAAATACTCTACAACTTTCATTTAGACTCTATCGGCTAATTTTGATTTATTTTTAATTATATTTTAATTAATAGGTCGGGACACAATATTCTCGTTAAAAATCCGTAATTTCTTCATCCGACGTCCGATTTCGTCGGACTTTTTATCGTTATACTCCTATTGTCGGGTTCTACAACTTTTGTTTAGGTTGTGTCGGCTATAGATCGCTCGATCTCTATTTCGAGTTTTTAGCTGTCTATTGCTAGGTCAAAAACTTCGAAAGATCATAACTTCCTCATACGAAGTCAGATTTGAGCGTTCTTTTTATGCATGATCATGGTTTAACGAAATCTACGACTTTCGTTTAGATACCTAAGGCTAAAATTTACTATATCGAAAATTTTGCGTTTTACGTCTATCAACGTTGCCGGTTTTTGCCGCGAATCTTAGATTGGTCATAACTTTCTTCGTTATAACTCGGATTTTAGCGTTCTTTATATGTACGGAAACCTTGATACAAGTCCTACCACTTTATTTAACCCAAATATGATTTTAGGACAGTTAAATTTTGGCCTATATTTGAGAGGTGTTACATTCTATTGTCTCAAAATATCGGGTTGTCACATCATCCCCCTGTTAGAGGGAATTTCGTCCCGAAATTCGAGTTTCAAGTAGTATTAACAATCATGCTATGGACTGGAGTTCTACTTGATACTCGTGTTCTTAAGCAAACATTCGTCTTCGCCTGGCATTCCAATGAATCCTTCACTAATGGGATACGACTTTGCTTCTTTCGTTTGACTTCGCTGGTATGATATCCTTTCCTTGTCGAATGTGTGTTGTGTGTTTTCCGTGTTTGGTGAGAGTATTACACCTTGTACCCTACAAGTATTGTCTCTAGATCTTTAGAGCAATCAACGCTGCTCCTGAATCAAGGTCATGTGTTGCACAATCAAATTCTTGGGTCTTAAACTGTCTTGAGGTATAGGTAGTGATCTTTCCTCTTGCATAAGAACACAACCAAGCCCTTGGTTACATGTATCGCATTACGCCATGCAATATTCTATCCCCTTTTTGGGAAGGATAATATTGGTGCGATGCATCAGACTTACTTTAGCGTTTGGAACGCTCTTTCTTGTTTACAGACGAATCCAGTGCTCTTCCAAGTGAGAAACTTGTCCTAAAGAATCCCCTTCTGAGGAGTTTGTTAAGCTCGCTAGGAAGTTCTCGCACCTCGGTTGGAGCTAGACAATAAGGTGATTTGGCTACTAGAACTAAGTCGATTCTGAATTTGACTTGATGTCGTGTTGGTAGTCTCGGTTGTCCTTCCGGAAAGGTGTCGGGAAGAGCCGCGAACTTCTTGGATGTTATGAATGTCCTTCACTTTTCAGCACGTCTCGGCGATGTGTGCAAGGAATACATGATATTCCTTTCGTAATCATTTCTGAGTATGCATACACGAAAAGATGAAAGGGTTCGTACTTGGTTTGTTGCGGTAAATAACTAGAGCTTCGTTGTTTTAGGGAGGTTAGGACGAACTGCTTTATCAAAGCACCTGATGTCGGTTCAATGTAGACTTAACCAACTCTTACTGATCATGATGTCGAACCCTTGGGGTGGATTAGCTGTCGTGAATATCTAAAAGAAGTATGACTACTCATGAATTAGGGGAAAGGATAGGTATTTCTAAGTTTATTCTTACGGACGCACGATCACTCGCAGTCTTGGGCAGTCTCCGTCCTGAAGTTCATAGTAGAACTCATACCTGGTTCATCCATCACAGTCTCGGGTATACGAGTCGTTTATAATTAAGATTGAAAAGGTAGTCGAATAAATGATTCTTCTTTAAGTCCACATCCCAACGAGGAAAAGAAGTTAAAGTGGAACCATCAATTCTAAACCTGTAGAACCTTGATTATATACCACCCCTATGTATACATTCTTCAGCGATAGATCGACTGTATGGGTCTTTAGATTGAACTCGACATACTGTACGAGTGATACTTTGGGGAGGTTTGCTGAGGTTTCTTTGGAAAGGATAAGAAACATGAGGTACTCCATGCATGAGTACTTCGGTGTTCTGGAATGATGGTTTCGCTAGAAAGGTGTTTTCGGAGAAGGAGATGTACGTATGAAGTAGTTTTTGTGAGGATCAAATTGAATCAAGTCGTAAGATAATGTTGGAGTTATAAGGAAACTTAAAGACATTAGATTTGAATATGAAACGTTTACAGACAAAACACAACCGTGCAACCATCAACAGAGTTACAGTACTTTAGACTACTACAAGTCTATTGCCGTGAATAAGGTATACTATAAAAGGCAAGTATACACGGTACGGGCATCCCTATACTGAAGGGATCCCGCAAATGATAAGACTCTGATTGTGCTAGTTTTGGATAGTTTATAAGTCTGTTACAATGAAATGCCTAAATTACATTAACGTGGGTTCGTAGTAGGTTCCCCTGCAGCTGTGATCCTGAGAATCCTACCGTCTGTGCCAGAGTTCTTTGTTATAGGACAATCCTTCTTGAGATGCCCTATCTCCCCGCATTGTTGGCATGACTGGCTAGTACTAGCCTTGGTTGTGGGAGTGAGGTGTTGAGCCAGAGTTATGTGGACACGAGTGCCTTCATCATTACACCACCTTGGAAACTGCTTTCTAAAGCGTTCTGCAGGAGGTGCCATTTGTTGCTTTCCCAGTTTGACATTACCATCGGAACTCTCGACTTCCTTGTTAGTCTTGGTTGTGTTGCCTGAGTTGATGTGTGTAAGGAAAGTTGTCACCGCAGCTGCTACTGCAGCTTGTAATGAAGCGGCGTCGATATGGAGGGTAGGGTTTTCATTGTTCGGTTGGTCGTTTCCGGATGACGACATGATTCTATAACACGTAAGATAAAGATTTTTGTGAGTGATTCTGGTTGACTCTAGATGTACTTCGATTTCTTTAAGTAAAGAGTAAAAGTATGTTCTCGCAAGTTTGACCTACATCCCTATGATGCAGTCCTAGTACGGATTGGAGTATGTTCATGATGGTTTGATCTACATCCCTATGATGCAATCATAGTGTAGAGTAGAAGTATGTCTGTAGAATGGTCTTTCAAGATGTTTGTCTTCAAGTTGAGGTATCGTTGGTTGGTGGATAACATGATCCAACCACTAGAAGAGACATGGAAATGCCTCCGGAGTTAAATTACTATAGTCCAATGACTTGACTAAAACATATTAACGAAGGTATGATGAGGGTTTTTGAACAAAAGGTGACACGGGAGTTAGCCGACTGTCAATATCATCGATGTTTTACGATGTAATAAGTTTTAGGAAAATTTGTCCTTGAAGAAGGTCTTACATCTTATCCAGAGTAGAAAGGTTTTGGCCGCATAAAGGCCCAACTAACAGTACATACAATACAAGATAGTTTCTTAGAAAATGCTGCATCGGGCATAGACAGAAAAATTTATTTAAACAAGGTAGGGAAATAAAGCCTTTCTTTCTGGCGGAGGTCATCCTTCTGGTGAACTCTCAAATCTCTCACGAGTGTTTTCAAGATGATTGGTGTAGATGGTGTGCATTCTCGCGTTGGTATTTAACCTCTTTGATATAATGGAGAGTCGTCTTCCCTTGAATTTCGTTTCGACCAACTCTGCGGATCAGGATTGTTAGAACTTTGTCTGCTGAGCTCCCTTTGCTTAAGTTGTAGTAACTTCGATCTCCTTTTGACGACATAGGTTGATCTTGTTCTTCGCTCCATGTTTCCAAGTATCCTTCCTAAGGAGGCGTCGGGCCATGAAGAGCTAGATGAGGGTTAGGGTTTGAATTGGGAGCCACCAGGGGTAGGTTCTCATTCTCGAGTTTAGAGTTATCACCATCCGAAAGGTCTTCAGTATGGTGATCAAAAAGGGATTTCATGATCAATCTCTGGTTCTTCTCTGAACCATCCAGCATTGCCTTTGTTCGGGTAGTATGGGTCGTCGTGGGAATAGGGTCTAGCTATGTTATCTAAGCGATGATTTGGGGTATAAGAATCTAACACATAAGTAGTTTATAGAATACACAAAATACTCCTACAATATTTTAGGTTTACATTCTATTGTTCCCATTGTGGTATTGTGGGTAGGTTTTTAGATTTGTTGTAACTCACAACCACACTTAGGCACATGCTAGTCAACCCTTGGAAAATATAGTTGATCAGGCTATATCATCCCAGTTTTAACTATATGTCTCTAAGTCTACTTGTACTGCCCAACAAGCGTAATACTTTTGTTCCGTCCTAGTGATACTGATTTTAGCATGAACGCATGCACGTATACTTACTTAAATATTTTATTATTTAAAAGTATAGACTCTTTATCAGAGTATTTTAATCCCTATTGTATTTATAGTTCGTATATCTTTTATGGGTTGATATACTCGATTCACTATAAACAATGCTCTGATACCAATCTGTCACACCCCAAATCGAGAACGGCGAAAACGTTCTGGGGCAGAGGACGTCACGTAATGTATCACAACAATGCAAAGCAGTAAACAAGCAACAACATCATCCATTGCATTAATAGTATAATTTTAATTACATTTGAGTTCTTTCATAGTATAATTCTACAAAATGAATATTCAAAAATAAAAGACGAGTCTTGATCGCTCCGTCTTCACAGAACCTGGTAGTCGTACCTGTCTATCCGCATCCTGGGAATACAAGTTATTTTGAAAGCGAGTATCAGCAATAATGCTGGTAAGTTCATAAGTATTTATGTGACATTGATTTATAAAGCTGTAAAGAAAGACATGTGATTGTTTGAAAGAAAGTTTGTACCAACGGATATGTTTGTAAGTAATTGTAAACGTTTGAAACTCCTAGAAAATCCCATATTTTCTACTAGTATAAAGTGTAGCCTTCTACCAAGGCTCGACTGTTTTAAATGTTTGTTTCAGAAATCCAATATTTGTTCGTAAGTAGATGGTACATTAAAAGTCCCAAAATGAAACTACCAAGATGTTTTTCATGTCTAAATTAGTAGATTTGTGTACAGTCATAATTGCTAAGGTATATGAGAACTCCGTAAATCAATGTGTTTTTAATACTCCATGTGAGTTTTATAACCATGCTAATGACATTGATGGCCTGTAACAACGTTCTTCAGGCGTTGGAATGTTATGACATTTGTCACCCTAGACCTGCCGGTCTAACTGTAGCTAACAGTTTAGGTGCGGGATTGTCAATCCCGTATAGATCTATACACAAGTATCACGCTGCCCCTCTGTCACAACTGGAAATTTTGTGTCATGTAATCTATACATTCAAACTAATGTGAATCAAAAACTTCAATCAAATACATCATACTAGTACTACAAATAGTCAACAAGCAATTGGAAACCCTAGAAGTTCTTGTTTAAATCCATTTTAGACTAGGACTTCCTTATTGGACTCAATGGACCAATAAGCTTCCAATTTGACTATCATGGGCTTAGAACCCTAAGTGGGCTCTAATTGGACCCAAACTAATTTATTTCAACATTTTGGGCCATATTGGGCATAGAATGAAATAAATTAAAAGTTTTGGACCATGATTAACCTAAACTAGCCCAACAAAGTGTAAAAATCATATTATATTTTTTTTTGGGCCAAAAATCATCCAACTTAACTCCTATGTGGGCTTAGGGGCAATAGAGCCCAAAAATCTTTTCTTCCTTCCCAAATTTCGGCCCAAGAAAAGCCCAAGAGGAGAAGTTGACTATTACCATGCCACCTCATTTTTATCTCTTGGTTTTCCATGCAACATGTCTCATATCTCCATGCATGTATCACTTCATGTCTATTTCTCTCTCTTTCTTCTTGCTCTCGGCCAAACACAACACACACACACACACAAATCTCTCACAAACTCTCTCTAGATTACTCAAGAAACCATCCTCCCTCTTCATTTAAAATCTCGAAACTTTGCTTGTGCATCAAGAGGATTTCAAGAGAATATCATCACTTCTTGGTAAGTTACACATATCTAAGGAATTTATAACTCTTTTCTCATTATTAGATCCTTTCTCTTAAACAATTTTGGTAATCATGCTCCTAGAAAACTCCTTAAACTCGAGATCTTCATCAAGGGGAGCTAGGGCCGAAAATCACTTCATTTTCCTTCCATTTTCTTTGCAAAACCGAGCCCCCACACCCAAGGTGAGCTTCATACCCCCTATTTTCTGTTTTATGAGTTTTGTGGGGGGGGGGGGGGAATACAAGTGAAAGTGTAGATCTATATGTGTTTATATGCCTTGTATGATTTCCATGCTTATATGTATGCTTTTATGTGTTTTAATGTTGAATCTAGCCATAAAACTCCTCAAAACCGAGATATAACTTATGTTATATGATTTTAGCATGAAATGTATTTCTACATACAAAGTGTTTAATGAAAAATAGCTAAGTGGTTTAGTAACAATTTTCTTTAAGCTAAAAACACAAATTTTGGGCCAAAAATGTGAAAAATAGAAAATTAAGGGCCCAAATTGACATTTCACGAATTCTGATGGATGAAGTGTGTCAAAACAGTTTCCATAAAACAATTTCTGGAGTTATACTCAATTAGAGGATTAAAAACATAAATATCAAGCTTAATTGGCTAAAAATGAAAATTTCGGCCCAATGAGGCCCATTATGCGAATTTTTCTGTTTTGGAGGGCCAAAACTGTGATTTTCTGTAAAAAAGTGGACCATAAGTGATCCAAGTCCTTTTCAAAGGTTTAAAATGCCTTTTAAATTTAAAAAGGACCAAAGTTGCAAAAATTTTACAATTTGGGCCAAAATTGTCAAAATTGCGAAAAGAAGGGCTATAACCGAGAAAAACTGAAATTTCAGGGACTTAAGCTGTTTTCTATGAAAAATATGCTGGAAAATATTTATTTCAATAATTTTTGGTGTTAAAATGTCAAGAAAATTGATTTAAGGACCAAACCGGAAAGTATTTTAAATAAAGGGTTGAAAAAGTAAATTTTACAAACAAGGAGGGGCTGAAAACAGAAAATTTCCAAGACTAATTCAATACATACAATTTGACCAAGTAATGGTGCTACAACTACCGACAAAATACAATACATTACAACACCCAAAGTCGTTGTTAAACGAATTGGTTCGGTCTCGAACCAATAAAAATCCGAAACTACTAACACGACGATACTATGATACTACAATACTACGATTCATGCAAATAACGATTCGGAATTCATTATACATGCGAATGTGCATAGACGTCTACGCACTATCTTTGGGCCCCACAAGTGTAAAATCTTGTTCGTTGAGCCTAGCTAGCCCGACGACCTGATCTTAAGGCCCAAAGACTTCAATCTTACGAAGTGTTGGGTTTTACCGATCCGACATGACGTAACCGGACTTTCAATGGCTTGTAGACTACTGGTCCCCAAGGGTCCTTTAGTGTCGCTAGTAAAGTCTGCCTTTTTGCGAGGCGGGTCTGGGACCCCTCGTACCTTTTTATCCCCAGCCGGCTAAGGGAGTCATCCAGGCCTTCGTGTCCTCTTTCTCTTCGGATGTGGGACTACACGTAGTCAGGACGGTTGGATAACGTGATTAGTACGGACGACGCCTACGGGATCGTTAGTATTGCTATAGACGAGTCGTTTGCGTAACGCGTGTTTGTAGCAGATAATCATTCTCAAAATAATCCAATGTCGTCTGGTAATGATATCTTCATGCGTTGCAATGGTTTCAAAATAAATTCATGGAATTCAAAGAATTAGGAAAACATCGTTTTCCTAGGGTTTTTCAATACATACATCCAATAAACAATTTTTACAAGTATAGAAAACAAACAAGCATACTTATGCATCTTCACAACCGTTTTCAAAAGCTTCTCTTCTCAGAAAATATCGGATTTTCTGGTGATTTTCAAACGATACGAAAACATTGTTTTTCAAATACAACTTATGAACTCACCAACATTCCATATGTTGATGTTTTTCAAAATACTTGTATTCTCAGGGAACCAGTGAATCAAAGGAAATCATATTCAGTGATGGCTTGCAGTTTATTTATGTACAAATCGAACAATTTATTGTGGAATGTAATGTTTAAACAATGTATTTCATGTAAACTCTACTGGTTGTACAATATTAATGCATGGTGACGAATGTTGTTATGTTTCATATATATTCAATGTTATGGTATTCAATTGAGTCACGACAGCCCCCGGACGTTTCCGCCGTCTGGTTCGGGGGTGTGACACCCTCCAAGGGATTATGGTTAATAATACAGGACTTAAAATGCATAGTCGCACGTACGTAAAGCTGAAATGTCTCACAATTCTTAGTATAAAACAGATTTACGTATGAAAATGTCCATTTGTTTTTATATAAAACGTTATGAATATCCAGTATACTATCTCATGTAATTGTATTCCTTGAAATGATATGTCTTGAAGTTGTATGCTTTTGTAATTGTATGTAATTGTACCTCTTCGCATAGTGTGTAATGTATTTGTATTGACTCATGAATAGACTGAATCTTGTATGATTCATGGTAGTTGGAATGGTAAATAGTACGTCTTAACTATATCCATTATAGTTACTGATAATGTGTGTGTATAATCGAAGTATGCCTTTGTTACCCAAAGGTACTGAACCAACTGGATAGAAAACTGTTATAGGCGTGCATTTGACAATTAAAATATAAAAGAAGTTTTATATAACCTTTGAGAAGTTTAATTAATAAAAAGTGATGACTTGATGTCAGTTTATAAAACGGATTTAAATTAGTTTGTTTTGACAAGAACAAATTTTAAGTATCGGAAGACCTTTGTTTGAAGTACGATTCTAACGGTGTTTGAAAGGAAACATAAAGTATGTAAGACAGTTTGATAGAAATTTTTTATGTATCGGAAGACCTTTGTATGAAGTACGATTCTAACGGTGTTTGAAAGGTAACATAAAGTATGTAAGACAATTTGATAGAAAGTTTTTAAGTATCGGAAGACCTTTGTTTGAAGTACGATTCTAACGGTGTTTGAAAGGTAACATAAAGTATGTAAGACAGTTTGATAGAAAGTTTTTAACATGTAAAAACGTTTCTCGTAAACTATTATAGCTTTTCCAAAAGTTCGTTTCATTTGTATAGTAACCCTAGTGTAATGCTCACTTGTTATGAAATGTGTAACTTTTTGTGGTGACATAAATGAACACCTGTACTCAAAGTATAAATAAACTGTTTGATTCGTATACGTATAACAACATATTTAATTTCAATATATATCAAATGATATCGTGTTATGTCTTCTGTACGAAGGATTCCATATAATGGTTATGAATCACATATGATTTACTTGATAAAAATGAGTATTTAGTGAAACTTTGAGTTACACACGATAAAAATCGTTTGTTTACATGTATTCCCCCCTCCCCCCCCCCCCCCCTTTAAAGTGTATATTAAAACAATATTGATAACACATTTGAAATGTAGATTATAGGGGTATGAACTCACCGAAGAAAGTGCGTGATTTGAAGAAAACGAGATTTTCCCGGGTGGCACCTCGACCGGAAAGTGACGAGATTTTCGGGAATCTCGGGGCTTCGGACTTTCGTCGGGGCTTGGATACGTAACTGGGAAGTCGGGATGTTGTCGGCACGAAAAACGAGGCGAAAAAGAGAGAGAATTGAAGCATTTGTGTGAAAACAGCCGGCACCCTCGCAATCTATTTATAGGGGCTGGAGGTCCTCGGTACGCAGGGCGTACTTCGGACTTACGCTGGGCGTTCTTCGTACGCGGGGCGTACTCCTAAGGTACGTGGGGCGTTTGTTTGCGTCACTGCTTACCGCATCCTCAGGCGAAGGGTCTTTTGACGTGGTTGATCCGGAGCCTTGTATCCGAGTACGTGGGGCGTACGAGGTTACGCAGGGCGTACTCCTTCGGATAAGACTTTGAAGTGCGTGCCAGGAACTTCAAAAACCCGTAACTTTCGCATACGAGCTCCGTTTTTGACGTTCTTTATATCCACGCGAAGGTGAGAAAATACTCTACAACTTTCATTTAGACTCGATCGGCTAATTTTGATTTTATTTTTAATTATATGTTAATTAATAGGTCGGGACACGATATTCTCATTAAAAATCCGTAATTTCTTCATCCGACGTCCGATTTCGTCGTACTTTTTATCGTTATAGTCCTATTGTCGGTTTCTACAACTTTTGTTTAGGTTGTGTCGGCTATAGATCGCTCGATCTCTGTTTCGAGTTTTTAGTTGTCTACTGCTAGGTCAAAAACTTCGAAAGATCATAACTTCCTCATACGAAGTCAGATTTGGGCGTTCTTTTTATGCATGATCACGGTTTAATGAAATCTACGACTTTCGTTTAGATACCTAAGGCTAAAATTTATTGTATCGAAATTTTGCGTTTTACATCTATCAATGTTGCCGGTTTTTGCCGCGAATCTTAGATTGGTCATAACTTCTTCGTTATAACTAGGATTTTAGCGTTCTTTATATGTACGGAGACCTTGATACAAGTCCTACCACTTTATTTAACCCAAATATGATTTTAGGACAATTAAATTTTGGCCTATATTTGATAGGTGTTGCATTCCATTGTCTCAAAATATCGGGTTGTCACAAAATAGGATCCTTGTGTGTGTTCAAGTCTTCACTTGACACCTAGGAATCCTATCTCATCAGTTCATCCAAACTACTCACTACAAGTGTGTGACAACCCAATATTTCGAGACAATGTAATGTAAAACCAATCAAATTTAGGTCAAAATATAACTTTCCTAAAATCTTATTTGGGTTAAATAAAGTAGTAGGAATCGTATCAACGTTTTCATACGTATAAAGAACCCTAAAATCCGAGTTATAACGAAGAAGTTATGACCAACCGAAGATTCTCGGCAAAACCGGCATCACCGAATAAACGAAAAACGCGAAGTTTCAACACAATAGTTTTCAGCCTTAAGTATCTAAATGAAAGTTATACATAACCTCAAACCGTGAGCGTACATAAAAAGGACGTCCAAATCTGACTTCGTATGAGAAAGTTATGTTTTTTCCAAGATTCGGGTATAGCAGTAGACAGCTAAAAACTCGAAATAGAGCTCAAGGTACTTTTGACCAAAACAACCTAAATGAGAATCTAAGGTCTCAACATTAGTAGCGCAACGGCGAAATGTCTGACGAAAACGGACACCGGATGAAGAAGTTATGGATTTTTAACGGACTTTTCGTGTCCCGGCCCGTTAAAAATAAATAATTAAAAATAAATCAAAATTTGCCAATGAAGTCTAAACGTGAGTTGTAGATCATATTTTTAGCTATGCGTGCATATAAAGAACGTCGAAAACGGAGCTCGTATGCGAAAGTTACGGATTTTACAAGTTCGAGTCCCGATATTCGAGGCTGTCAGAGACCACGACGTGGCAAGCAGTGCCACGACGTGGCAAATCTCCTGACACCTCCGGGAGGCCCCCAGATACAACTTGGGATGACGCAAGCAGTGACGACCAAGCCCACGACGTGGAAAAAGGTTGCCACGACGTGGCACACCCCAAAAATGCCCCTATAAATAGATTTCAAGGGCTCCGAGTCCCATTGCTCAGTTCCCTTCTTTCTCGCGCCGAAACTCTGCGTTTAAGCCCCCGAGACCCTCCCAAAGCCCCGGTTTTCACCTTCAAGTCCCGAAGGAAGGTCTTGTGTTCCCGAGATTCCCGAGAATCCCGAGATTTTTCCCCCGCTTTCAATTCTTCCTGTCGAAGTTCTGCTCGATTCTTCTCTAGACTATTTCAAATCAACCACTTCAATCAAGTGAGTTCATACCCCTTAACTAATGTTTTAAACTATTTTAAATGTTTTATGGGGGGGGGGGATACAAGTAGAATCATGATACATATTATGTCAATCACATGTGATTAGTAAGTAGGATTATATTACTTATTACATCAATCACATGTGATTAATATACAACATTCAAAAGATTTGGCTACTCATTAGCCGTTTTACCAAACCGTTTCCTTCAAATGATTTTTATAAACATTTTATATGTTTTAAACTCCTTATTACACTGTACCTCTTACTCTGTTTATCATATTTCAAACTTATTTACAACTGTGTTTCAAACAAATGTTCCTTATACCTATATTGTTTTATCAAACTTATGCCTTCAAATAGTTTTGTAGATTGACATCAAGTCGATCTTTCCTTAAACTAATATTTATGTTTCAAATGTCTTACCAAACTTATTTATGCTTTTATATTATAAATTGCATGCCTCTATATGTATAGTTATATAAGAAATGTTTAAAAGACTTAGGAAGGCTATCTACCCTATTTCCTTTTCGCGCCTTGAGATGTGGTCTGGTGGGATATTGGATACTCATCCGAAGGTCGTTTAAATATTAGTTATATATCATGTGTACATATAAAGTCATAAAAGGTCCTTCCAGTTCATCCTATACCCTTGGGTAGCAAGGGTATACATCCATGTCCATACGTACCACTTAGATTACTAGTAAGCTACCATATGGGTAGTTCAGGAAGATACTAGAACCATTACTAGAACGCGATATCATACAATGAGTCAGTTCATTCATGAGTCAATACTTTCTAGAACATTACTGTACATTACATATACAACTATACTAGGACGAGAACACATACAACTATACTAGGACGAGAACATATACAACTATACTAGAACGAGAAACATTACCCTTACATTAATACGTTAACAATTGTGATCCACTGTATCGGAGCATGCCTTAAATGTCATGGCCCGAGTTGTAGCCAGAATTCTCTTGGAGGGAGAGCGTTGAGTTTGCGTATAGATTCTATAATGGATTGACTATCCTACACCTTGCTGCTAGCTACAGCCGGACCTGCAGGTCTGCGGGTGCCAAACGTCATACCTTATTTCGACCAATCTTATGTCGACGAACCAGTCCATAGTATGAGTTTGTGTATAGATCTATGCTGGATTGACAATCCTACACCTTGCTGTTAGCTACAGCCGGACCTGCAGGTCTGCGGGTGCCAAACGTCATTCCGTTATTACGACCGTTCTTCATGTCGTTGTTATCAGTCGATAGTATGGTGCAATTATCACATTATACCTTAATATAAATCCGGTTTAAGGTAGTTAGTACAGCAGTAGTTCCTATAATACAAAATTACAGTACTACAATGATTTATCCATTACATTTTTAGTGATAACCTCACTTAAACTTTAATGTACAAACTATATTTTGTTAAAAGATAGTCACATTTGGGAAATTACACACTTTTACATCAAACGAGCATACAAAACAGTTAAGCCTTGGTAGAAGGCTACTTTAATAGAAAATATAGGTTTTTCTGAGAGATTCAAACTTTTTCAAATACTTACAATTCATATACACTTTCAAATTCTTACAATACATAGACTTACAAATTCTTACATACAAATTAAGACACTAAATTCTTATGATCTCACCAGCTTCAAAGCTGATACTCGCTTTCAAAATTACTTGTATCCTCAGGTCATCATAGACAGGTACCGATGCAAGGAGAAACGAAGATGGAGCTTGTTCAAGACTTATCTTTCATTTTGATTTATGCTTTAGTTTTTATCAAAATTTGATAGAATACAATTGTATAATAATTATTTTATTAATGCAATGGATGATGTTGTTGCTTGTTTACTACTTTACATTGTTGTTGATATTATACATGACGTCCTCCGCCCCAGAACGTTTCCGCCGTTCTCGGTTTTGGGGTGTGACAAAGTGAGTTCATACCCCAAATCAACCTTTTAAATTCTTTTAAATGCTTTTATGGGGGGAATACAAGTTTAATCTTTATAGTTATTAGATCAATCATATGTGATTAATAACTATCAAACAAGTGGTTTTACTATATTTTAATGCATGCCTATATATGTCTAGTTATATAGGTAATATTTAAAGGTCTTAGAAAGGCTAACTCTCTTGATTTCCTTTTCCTCGTTGGGATGTGGCTTTAGGGCATAGGTGATCCGTTCAAAGGTCGTCTAAATATTAGTTATATATCATGTATACATATGTAGACATAAAAGTTCCATTAATCAGTTCGTTACCTTTGGGTAGCAAAGGTATACTTTAATTCATATACATACATTCTAATAAACTATAATAGGTATAGTTTAGGATCAACACTATAACTAGAATCAATACTATTACGAGAATCAACACTATAACGAGAATCAATCCTATTACAAGAATCAACACTATAACGAGAATCAATACTATTACGAGAATCAACACTATAACGAGAATTTATACTATTACGAGAATCAATACTTACTATTACGAGATACACTAAGAACATACATTGCACTACAAAGAATATTATAATTGCGAGCCACTACTTCGGTGCATAGCATCACTGATGTGCCTCGTTTCGTATGCCAGAGTCTCCTGGAGGGAGAGCATGAAGTGTGTATAGATCTATACTGGACTGACCGTCCTACACCTTGCTGCTAGCTACAGTGGGATCTGCAGATCTACGGGTGAAATGATTCATTCTTTATTGACGTCTTCTTACATCGTGTATTTACTAGTCAATCAAGTATGGGTAGGAGGTCTGCATAACTTACCTTAATTAACAATTGAGTTAACGTAGTTAGAACAGTAGTAGTTACTATATTACAAACACTACAGTACTACATTATTTTCCTATTACATTCACATTGTGAGATACTCACATAAAAGGTAATGTATAAACTATATTTTTGATAATGATAGTTGCACTAAGGAAAATACACATTTTTACAAGAAACAAACATTCAAACGTATGATGCCTTGGTAGAAGGCTACCTTTTAGTAGAAAATATAGGATTTTCTAGGAGATTTCAAACATACATGAACACTTACTTAAAAACATTTTCTTTCAATCAATGACTCTAATTACTTATGAACTCACCGGCTTTTATGTTGATAAACTCTTTCAAAATAACTTGTATTCTCAGGTCATCAGTAGATAGGTAAAGATGGTAGCTTTTGAAAAGACGGAGCTTCAAGACTCGTCTTATATTTTGTTATATCATTTTGGTGTCTTATAACTTTACAGAACACACTATTGTATTGAATTATTATGTTAATGTAATGGAAGATGTTGTTTGCTTATTTACTACTTGCATTGTTATGATACTGTAGATGATGTCCTCCGCTCTATAACGTTTCCGCCGTTCTTGGTTTTAGGGTGTGACAGATTGGTATCAGAGCATTGTTTATAGTGAATCGAGTATATCAACCCATAAAAGATAAATACTAACTATAAACGCATTTGAGATTAAAATACTCTGACCAAGAGTTTATACTTTAAGTACTAAAATACTTAACCAAAAGTATATAATACCTTCATACTTACTACAAGCCAATATCATTCTAGAACAGAACTAAAGTATTACGATTGTTGAATATCACAGGTAAGCTTGGGGATGTATGGTCAGTCTTGGGATTGGCATAGCCTGATCAACTATACTGGTCCTAGGAGTGATTAGCACATGCCCAAGAATGGTTGTGATATGACAACAAGTCTAAAAACTTACCAATAGTACCATAAGAATATCATGAGAATAAAACATAAAGTAAAATACTATAGGAGTATTTTAGGCACTATTCATTCAAGAAAACAAATTTCATGATAACTAAAGGCTGTTGCTGATAGTTCTACGAGTACTATGCATCATGATTATATACAATTAAGTTTCATTGACCGAGAATGTTTGATCTAAACTTTATTTCCTTTTCCTCATTGGGATGTGGGCTTAGAGCAGGATTAGGCATTCGAAGGTCTATTCGACCCATCCAATATATAATTAGTATGCAGCATGTTCTCGTAGAAGGACACAATAAAAGTCGTAGTTAATTAGGTTTAGTTGAAAGTTTCTCTTCTAGAAACTTGTAATTAGTTATCGCTTTACTTAGAATTATTAATCATTCATACCCTTATTTCTCTTCTAGATTAATGGTTGGATTTCATCACCCTAGAGATCCGTACTTTTCGAATCAACGAAATGTTGGTTGGCTCGACGCCGAATCAGAAGACGAACCCGCAATTCCCCTTGATGATGAACTTGCTGAAGACTTTCCAGAAGACCAGGACTCCGAGCCCGAAGTCGAAGACCTACCTTTAGAAGCCCCAGTTAAAGTTTAGAACCCTCGTCCGACTTTTTAGGGACCGATGCCTCTGTGGGGTGTAGCCATAGACATGTGGAGCGTTAAACAAGGTCAGAATCACCCATACCAAGGAGACTGAAGCTTCTATAACTTGGAAGCTCGAGGGTCAGCTGATAGAGCACTTCCTGTGATAGGTCGCCGTATTGCCCGTAATACCGAACAGGGAAGAGCTACCATCGCTCGCATGATGCAGATCGAAGCTAACACCGGACCGATGTTGTTCGTCTCCATAATCCAGAAGCTCAACATAGTACGACAAGAGATCGTAGCAACTTCCTACAAGAATAACTAGCGGCATCCCGAGCCGAAGTCTGAGAGTTGCGTGATCAACAGTTGATACAAATAGGCGTATGTGCGAACTGGAACGTCTATTGTCTAGATCCAAAGCTGGATCTAGCAAGAAGTAGAGCGTGCTCTACTCAAACCTTCGGATAATATCTAGGTCATCGTATAGATGCTAGTATAAAATATCTGTTTATGTTAATTTTCGCCTGTCAAAATTTTCCGTTATGGTTTGATGTAAGACCTACTTCTAGGTCATTTTTCCTGAAATCGTTGTTGGATAAGGTGTCTAAGTCCATAACTTATTTGGTACATACTTGACCCGACCCGACATGGTCCATTTGGGTTGCACTTCACCCGAGCTATTTATGGATAATTTCATGAGAGTTATACACATATGTTTATTAATATATTGTAAGTTATAATAAATTAATATGAAGTTATTTAATTAGTCTTAGTCTTAAATTGATTATGAATTAATTTAGAGATTAAAAGGAAGACTAATTAAATTGTGGGCTATTGTTTTATATGGTGTGGGCTAACACTCATTTGTTAATAGGCTAGGCTTATATGGAAGTCCATGGATGATCCATGGTGCTTTTAACCCATGGATCCTTGGAAAAGGAAAGGTCATGGGTTATTAACCATATACACTATATAAGCATGCTTATGTTGCATGAAATAGCCACTAGTGTGGTTTTGTGTGTATGGCCGATTTTCTATGTGTGTATACACTTTCTCAAAGTTTTCCAAGTGTTTGTGTTGATTTGTGATTCCATTTGAGGCATTCACACTATTGGTGCTTGGCTCTCAAACTCCAAACAATCAACCATCATCAAAAGGTATGTATTTCTACTAGTACTTTTATGATTCATAATCCTTATGCTATGCTAGTTAGGAAGAAACCTTGGAAATTATTATTTGCATGTATTTTAGAAGAAAACATTGATCTGAGGTTTATTAGGGTTGCATGCACACTTAGGAAGTGTTAGATTGCTCAAAACCCAACGGTTGTATCAGAGCCTAGGCTTGTTTTCTTGAATACTTGATGCAGATTGCTGAAAATCAAAGTTTATGTGCTGTCTGCACAACAGACTCGCTGAGTCCATAAAGGGACTCGACGAGTCCAAAACAAAATTCATCCAACTCGGCGAGTTGGTTCATGCACTCGACGCGTTGGAACCCCAGACAGCATATCTTCGAGTTTTGGTGCTGGAATTGGTCTAGAATCATTACCTTAAACTGTTTTGGACTCATAAAACCTGTTTTTGATGTGGTAATGATGATGGTGGACCAATTTCAAAGTTATAATCAAAATTTGAAGTTTATATGTGTTCATATGATTCTTGAAATTGTTGATGTGGATGTTCATGTTCATATGAGTTTTGTTAGATCATAGGAATTATTTGCAAATTGTTTGTTAGTTAATTCTTGATCTTAATGTGTTTTAATGGAATTCATAATTTGTCCTCAAGTTATGGAATTCGAAAAGTTTTTTCTTTTAAATGTTTTTTTAAGAAGTCATAAGTTACACTTTAGAAGAGTTTTTCTAATAAATGCTTTTATGGACTTCATAACATGTCCTTAAGTTATGGATTTCCAAGAGACTCTTCATTAAAAGTATTAAACACTTAATTAAAACTCATAAGTTATGAACATCCAAAAGTTGATGAATTCTTCAAAACTTGCCCTCAAGTTTTGGAATTTGTAAAGTCTCACTCAAACTTTAATTCCATACCCTAGAAGTTTTAAAAGTTAAAATTCTACCCTAATACTATTATAAGATTAATGGTTAATTATTATATATATGTATAAGAACAAGTCGTTTTACCGTTAGTAGGCCTCATTCACGAAGCCGGTCTATAAGGTGGGTATAAGGTTGTTGCCTATAAAATGGCAACTTAATGGGTGTCCACTCTCACCCACTGCTTGCTTGATCGGTGGAGGGTCGTTAGCCGAACGGGTAGGACAATGACTTTAAATTCTCATTAAAAGTATAATGATTATTATAAAGTAACTAAATGTTTTTATTTAATTCCCAATCTTACTTACTTTAGGAAAAATGTGAATTTGGTGCTAGCCCATGGAATTCACACTTTGTACCTTACCAAGTCGTTGGTGGAGCGTGTGTGGTTAACCGGCACACTAACTTGGACTAGTAAGGATCCCGAAGGGTGACTTAATGTTTGTCATAGATCAATGGAGCGTGTGTGGTTAACCGGCACATTGATTGGGTGATAATATTAAGGTTACCAAGTGAATTGGTATGGTTATTCACACCTTGTTTTGTGATCCTCGGCATCCCAGTCACAAAATTTGAGAGGGCACACTCGAGATTGAAACATGCCATTGAAAAGTTCAATGAATCTCAAAAGATCTAGGAATTTCAAATCCAATTAAAACCTAATAAATTATTTCGTTTTTCATGGTGGAAATTGGTGAATCGTCATTCGCCTACCTTTAAATATTTTATAGCTTAGATTACGACATCCCTCTTCCAAATTATAAAATATTGTGTTGGGTCCTAGCCTTAATATTTCATATTGGGTGTTATATTAAGGACTTTGAATCAACTAACTTGATTTTCTCCCATTATCGATGTCTGGTTCAGATAACTATGATCTTCCCAAATCTCTTGAAGATGGTGTCCCTCAACATCATGCTTCACTTCCTCCACCTCCTCCAATTATTCTCCCTCACCCACAAGTTCTTGAAAAGTTTAAAGTCACTCAATCCCTATTGGCAAGAATAGTCTATGTGTGCTCACATCTTGGAGATAAAGTCACATATTGACAAGCCGGGAGAGTTGGGTGTCAAAGTCTCGTGAAAGTTGGATGTTCAATCACTTTCTTAGAAACATAGTGAGTCTCTTTGGGACTACTATGAGACAGACTATGACATGACCCTTAATGATGTTATCTATTTGCTTGGTGTTGTGGAACCAGCAATGATTTGGAACACCAGTAAAGCAAATTTGATTAAAAGAACAACTTCCCAAGTCTTAAATGGACATTGAAAATGGTAGCATTGGATATCTAGAAAAAGATTTCTCTTCCCAATGGAAAGGGATCGGCTATAGTCAACTCGGTTAACCAAATGGTAAAGAGAAAGGCTAAGTCTGAGATAGTCCCATGTGCCATTACCAAAGGGTCCATGTGTTTTGTTGCCAAAGAAAGGGGCATTGGTTGCGAAGCTGCCCTATTCACCTGAAAGGTCATAAGGTTGAACAAGTCAAGAGGTTTGACTCTACTTCGGGTAGAGTCCACTATCTAACTCTATTAAGTTCCTATTTGGAGATTCTTATTACATAATGTGAATGGGTCACATGCTGATGTTTTTAAGAATGAAAGAAAAGATAGGAAGCTTACACTAAGTATATGTTGATTCTGATTGCAAAGGTGGGTTTCGATCGCATGGTTCGGTAATCAGAATTTTGAGCTGTTGCTTAAGAGTTGTAATATATTGCTTATGAATAGATAACAACAAGGTTTTCATGTGGATTGTAAGGATAAGTTTTTCCGCAATGTTTTAAAATAAAAGAAAAAAAGGGTTTTAATTTTATTTATTTTAAAAATATCCTTACAATGGCACCTGTGGAAAATTGTTGCTTATATGTTTCCAGTAATAGCAATATTGGAAAGTGGATTTTATTCCTTCATTTGTGGTAGTGTCTGAATTTACCGAATGAAGAAAGTTTTTCATCACCCAAGTTTCAATTGGACAGAAACTTGGAATCATACAAGTTATATTGTATGATGAATGAGAATTTGCATCTTTGAAAATTAAGACTAATTCTTTGATCACATGTATATGTGAGTCAGTTGAAGGACTAAGGAATTAGGTACACTGGGTGTTCGTTGGTCAAGGTCCACCACAAAGATTGATTTGTCATGATTTACTAAAGATTAGTAAATATGATTATACTTATGAGTTTAAGTATAATTCTGTAACATTGGAAAGGTTACAATGTATGACAGAACAAATGAGAAGAATCAAATTAGGCAGAAAGATAAAAGTTTCTCAAATCTGAAAGGATGGCAGAGTACTTTAGTATCATATTTCATGATCATCTTAATGATTATGAAACCATATCAGAAATTCATACTCTAAGGACGTCTTAGTGCATTGTTATGGCTAAGAAGAGAGGTCATGAATTGTTGGATTGGTTAAGATCGAGAAGATGAGTCATACATCGTTCCAAAACAATTCTTAGATTCATACTCCAAGATTGTAACCTTGAGTGACATAAAGGAAGATTTATTACCACTAGTCAAATGTAAGAGTAAAATGTCTTCTATTCTTGTACATTTGAGATTGGTAAGTTGTGATGTCTCGGATGAGACAAAGACCAACTAAGACCAATTGTGTGAAGTGTTAGTCTTGATAAGAATCCGCACTATCCCTTGAATATTTGTGTTGTCAAGGAATGGTTCTTGACTGGGGAAACTCATATGTCAAGGGGACAGTGGGAGCCTTAAAGATCCTGAAAGAGTTTCAAGATTTAATCAAGAGTAAAACCTATAATTTATCACTAGCACACGACTTAAGGTTTGCAACCTATCGTGTTGACATAATTCTTATTTCTATACCTACTACAAATAAGTTGAATTTGCATGTGACTTATCAGAGTTCAACTTGGAAGCATTGGTGGGCCTTGTGCTACCAAGGTGACAAGAAACTAAGATTGAACAAGTTTAATCCATGTAAGGCTGAATTTGTCACTAACCTTATCTTGTGATTATAGTTTTGACAAATTCACATGGATAGGAACTCATACACTATAAATCTAAGTGTCATAAGGTTTCTCTCCGATTCATGAAAATGATGGTGAGGAAACGCTTTCACTAAGTAGATTTTACGTAGATATCAGTTGTGTTATTTGCATTTTCAAAAGTCATTAGTGGAGTGCGTGTGGTTAACCGGCACACTAACATCGACTTGTAAGAAATGGAAAATGCCTAAGAAATTGAGACTATGATTACGACATCCCTTTTCATAGTCCTGAAAATTGTTTAGACACACATGTGAGCTATCTAAGAAAGGGTGTATGAATCTAAATTTCAGAAGTCCAGCAGATTTCTGGAAATATGTCAGAGCTAGTGGGAGCATAAGTGTTATGCTGATAATCATCATGTTAGTGGGAGCATGAGTATTATGTTTAGTGTTGCAAGTTAGCAATGTTAATTATAGAAAACAAAGTTTCAATTCGTGAAGTTGCAGGGGTTGAAAAGTTGTTTTTCTATAATTAAGGGAGAGGAAATTATACTTCATTTCAATTCTAAAAGCTTAGATTGATATTTTAATCATCTTTAGTCAAGAATATATATATATATATATATATATATATATATATATATATATGAATATTATGTTGGAATGGTTCAACTTGAAGAAATTCTATATATATTGCATTTTCAAAATTTGATTATGATTACGGCATCCCTCTTCATAGTTAAATTTTGAAAACATGGCAAATTAAAAATATTGTAGCAAAAGACTTGTCTAATATCATGTCTTTATGTCAAACATCATGAATCATGTCCCATATGCTTCGGATATAGGATCGATTGCATGTGCTATAATATTCATCTTTTCTAAATTTTCCAAATGCTTAAGCAGTGAGAAGGGAAAAGTCTAGAACTCGATATGACTAAAGTGATTAAGCAATTGTCGAGGACAATCTGAGGTTTGCCAAAGATTGGTTGCTCAGGGAAAGTTGGAAGTATGATGTAAGTTGTCGAAAAGCAGTGTATTGACATGTTCTGAAAAGAAGTAACTCTTGTTCGGAAGTGATAGTCAAAATGCGACTATGGAAATGTCTCCATAGGTGGAAGTTATTCAATCTATGTAAGATTAGAAAACCTTAATGCAAGAAGGATGTTCAAAGCAATGTACTTTGAATATGAGAATTCCGTTCCATAGAAGTTGACCTTCTTTGGAATACTCTGTAATGACTGGTGACAAGGTTTTGGTGACTTTGCGCATAATCATTACAAGAGGAACGTTGCATAAAAGTTTAAAATCTAACAAATTTTTTGGTAAATGATAGGAATCGGGGATTCTCACATTTACAATAAGGATTTGGGATTGTGAAATGAGTATCAATGGAATCATGTTCAATTGATCTACATCACAATGTAAGGATCATAGACAAACATAGTGTGCATATTTGGAGTATGGCATAACTATTGTTTAGAAAAACAAAGTATACATGCTAGGAGCATGGGACGACTGATGTTTTTATTCACGTCTTAAGTTGATTGTTTGAAACATTATACAATGAATAATGTGTAATCAATATGGTGATAAATAAAAGGTGGTTCTATTTATATTCAAAAAGGTTCTGAGACCATATTTGATTCGATTAGTATTGTGTTTCACTTTGCATGTTTTGACTTCCAAAATAGCTAGGTTATTCTTTCCAAATGACTAAGTTATTTAAACACTCCACAGTGTTTCATATGTTGGAAGTAGGTATGAATCAAGATTGTCATGAATCGAGTTTGTAGATGGCTAAATAGGTTTAGTCATAGCAATGGTTGCTACAACATTCATTAGTGCTCATAAGTTATGAGTATTGGAATAAACCCACGCTCACTTGTATCACTTCATGGAATTTATCTCAAGTGATCGTGAGACGGTAATATCATATAAATCTTCAAACCTAGAGAGATGAGTTGTTACCTCTGAGTTAGTTGTGCATTGATTGCACGTAAACGCATCAGTAACTTGATGTTATAAAACGTGCCTTTGTGTACAATTCAACAAGTAGTAGAACAAGCATATGAGTCGATGTTTATCTGTTCCTTCTAGAAATAGAAGCGATATCTGGGCCCCTCGATGATTTTGTTGTGACCTATGTACCGGCCGGTCAGAACTAAATTGATGTGTTCGATTAAGTTCATTGTCAAAACAAATCGAAAAATCGGGAAACAAACTGCTGGACAATAAGTACGACGTTGTTCCATGTAGTTGTCCGGCTTATATCATGAGAACAGAGGATTATATGATCACTTATCTAAAATGGCGCTTCATAGTTCAACAGAGTTTTCGAGAGCTACGATTGCTGGTTGGTTCCTGAAGTAACATACACAAATATAGTTATTAGACTTATCCAAGTGGGAGTCTGTTGGATAAGGTGTCTAAGTCCATAACTTATTTGGTACATACTTGACCCGACCCGACATGGTCCATTTGGGTTGCACTTCACCCGAACTATTTATGGATAATTTTATGAGAGTTATACACATATGTTTATTAATATATTGTACGTTATAATATATTAATATGAAGTTATTTAATTAGTCTTAGTCTTAAATTGATTATGAATTGATTTAGAGATTAAAAGGAAGACTAATTAAATTGTGGGCTATTGTTTTATATGGTGTGGGCTAACACTCATTTGTTAATGGGCTAGGCTTATATGGAAGTCCATGGATGATCCATGGAGCTTTTAAACCATGGATCCTTGGAAAAGGAAAGGTCATGGGTTATTAGGGTTTCACCCTAACCATGCACACTATATAAGCATGCTTATGTTGCATGAAATAGCCACTAGTGTGGTTTTGTGTGTGTGGCCGATTTTCTATGTGTGTATACACTCTCTCAAAGTTTTCCAAGTGTTTGTAGTGATTTGTGATTCCATTTGAGGCATTCACACTATTGGTGCTTGGCTCTCAAACTCCAAACAATCAACCATCATCAACAGGTATGTATTTCTACTAGTACTTTTATGATTCATAATCCTTATGCTATGCTAGTTAGGAAGAAACCTTGGAAATTATTATTTGCATGTATTTTAGAAGAAAACATAGATCCAAGGTTTATTAGGGTTGCATGAACACTTAGGAAGTGTTAGATTGCTCAAAACCCAACACTTGTTATGTCATTAATACCAATATTATTGACATACATCTATTCACTTGAGAAATCTTTAATCAAAAACATCCATTTTTCAATTTACAAGAACTCTATAGAACTCGTACTCTCATTGGTTATTGAACTATGGAGATGTAGTTCATGAGACTCATTCATTCTATTTTATTGGATTCTTATCATTATGTTCATCTTTTAAACGTACAACTGAAAGATCCCTCCTCGCAAGTCAAACAGACGTAATCCCCCAATCATTGAAGCAACTCCACCACCTACTCCACAATTCGATTCTACGGCATTGAATGATGCAGTAGCTGCGACTGTGGCAGCAGCCATGGCTCAATACCATTCAACTGGTTCTAGCGGAGGTGGAGTACCTGTCCAACCGACTCATGATGAAGTCATCGTGCGCTCGAGAGAGTGCTCCTACAAAGACATCACTAATTGCAAGCCAAAACCCTTCCTAGGAACTGGCGGAGTCATTTCCCTCTTGCAATGGTTTGAGAAGACAAAATATGTCTTTTAAATCTGTCCTTTCCCTGCAGGGAGCAAAGTTAAATTCGCCACGTGCACTATCGAAGGAACGGATCTGACGTGGTGGAACAGACAAGTCAAGGCAATGTCTCTAATTGTGGCTAATGCCATGGGATGAGGAGCTCTGAAAGGCCTCATGATTGAGGAATACTGCCCGAGTGGCGAATCCAGAAATCGGAAGAGGAACTATGGGGCCTGAAGATGAGAGGCTCCGATATAGTTTCTTGTACCAATAGATTCAGCGAGTTGGTGGCCCTGTGCCCTAACATGGTTCCCTCGAACGAAAAGAAAGTAGAAAGGTACATATGGGGCTTGTAACCTCCCTTTCAAGGAAACGTTATATCCTCAAACCCTACTACTTTTGATTGTGCCAAGCGATTGGCACGACGACTCATAGATCATGGAGTTCGCGCCCCAACAGCAACCACCACCCTAGCAATTTCGAAAAACCCTAGAGCCGCTGACAAAAAGCGAAAGTTTTGGGAAAACAAGAAGGGTAAATCGGCGCAAAACTCTACGAAGAAACAACAAGTTGTGGCAGTTCATGCCGCGATTGCACCTACTACCGATGCGCCAAGAAAGCCGTATACCGGAAATTTACCCAAGTGCAACAAATGCACTTTTCATCATAAGGACCCTTGCCGTGTAATGCAGTGCGTGAACTGCAACAGAACTAGGCACACTGCCCATTTCTGCAAGGCCCCGGCAAGGCCATCAATCAAGTCCCCGGAACGGGAGTGGGCCAATCTTGTTATGGCTGTTGCGAGGCGGGTCACTTTAAAAGAAACTGCCCTAAGGCAGCAAATGCTGGTGGAATGGGACAAGTGTAGCTATAGCCCACGAGGAAGTGGTAGCCGATCCTACTATGGTTACTGGTACGTTCCTCCTCGATAACTTGTTTCCATGTATTCTGTTTGATAGCGGAGCCGAAAGGAGTTTTGTTATTCAAAAATTTGCTCATTTGATTAAACAAAAACCACATTCACTTAGAGAATCCTTCACAGTAGAAATGGCTAACGGGAAGACCGAGATCACTAACATCATTTACATAGGATGTACTCTAACATTAGATAGCCATTCATTTCCAATTGATCTAATGTCGGTTTCAATTAAAAGCTTCGACGTCATAATCAGCATGGATTGGTTGAGTCTTCATCGTGCCGATATCATGTGTTAAGAGAAAGCAGTTCTCCTAAACCTTCCTTCCAGTGAAACCCTTATAATTTACGGCGACAAACCCGACACGAGCCTTCACATCATCTCTAGCATGCAAGCCCATAAGTGTTTACGAAAGGAATATCACGCCTTCCTTGCTCACGTTGTTGATACTAGCAAAGAGAATCAAGACCTAGACAACATTCCCGAGGTACGCGATTTTCGCGACGTTTTTCCAGAAGAATTACCAGGATTACCACTGCAACGTCAAGTCGAGTTCCGAATCGACTTAATTTCAGGGGCTACCCTAGTAGCCAAATCACCTTATCGTCTCGCTCCGGCTGAGACGCAGGAACTTTCCAGTCAGCTTAACGAACTCCTCAAAAAGGGATTTATAAGACCAAGCTTCTCACCATGGGGAGCACCGGTCTTGTTCGTGAAGAAGAAATCTGGATCGTCCCGTATGTGCGTCGATTATAGGGAGCTAAACAATTTGACCATCAAAAATCGTTATCCTCTACCACGCATTGACAACCTATTCGATCAACCTCAAGGAGCAAGCTACTTCTCGAAGATTGATCTAAGATCCGGGTATCACCAATTGCGCTTACTCGAAGAAGATGCTCCAAAGACAACTTTTCAAACTCGATAATGGCACTACGAGTTTGTAGTGATGCCATTCGGATTGACTAACACCCCAACAATATTCATGGACCTAATGAATAGGGTATGCCATCCTTATTTGGATCAATTTTTCATAGTCTTTATAGACGACATACTGATCTACTCTCGAAGTAAGGAGGATCATAGTCAACATCTACGTAAGGTCTTAGGAACACTACGATCAGAGAAGCTTTATGCGAAGTTCTCTAGGTGAGAGTTTTGGATTCGACGAGTCGAGTTCTTGGGACACGTTGTTAGCAAAGAGGGAATTCACGTGGACCCTTCCAAAATTAAGGCCATTGAGAACTGGTCAGAACCAACGACACCTACCGAAATTCGTCAATTTCTAGGTCTTGCTGGCTACTATCGCAGGTTCATCAAGAACTTCTCTAGCATCGCGAAGCCTCTAACGACATTAACCCAGAAAGGTGTGGCCTTTGACTGGGAAGCGAAACAGGAGACGGCATTCCAAACACTGAAACGAGCCTTGTGCACCGAACCAATACTATCTCTTCCCGAAGGAATAGAAGACTTTGTTGTTTTTTGCGATGCATCCAATCAAGGACTCGGTTGTGTCCTCATGAAACGAGATAAAGTCATCGCCTATGCCTTGAGGCAGTTGAAGACACATGAAGTGAATTACACAACTCATGACCTCGAACTTGGAGCAGTTGTGTTTGTTCTAAAGATATGGAGGCATTACCTTTATGGAACGAAGAGTACCATTTTAACCGACCACAAAAGCCTTCAACACATCT
This sequence comes from Lactuca serriola, assembly GCF_051521515.1. Taxonomy (NCBI): domain Eukaryota; kingdom Viridiplantae; phylum Streptophyta; class Magnoliopsida; order Asterales; family Asteraceae; genus Lactuca; species Lactuca serriola. The sequence continues at coordinate 159,301,322 of NC_136412.1, read as the reverse complement.
TCTATTAGAAGGACCTTAACATGCGACAACGACGATGGGTTGAACTACTCAATGGCTACGAATGCGACATTTGTTATCACCCCGGTAAAGCCAATGTACTAGCTGATGCCCTAAGTCGGAAAGAATACACCAGTTGGAGAGTCAAGTCTCTGACCATGATGATGCATTCACACTTGTCCACGTAAATCAAAGAGGCTCAACTTGAAGCCTTGAAACCTTAAAACGTGGCGGGTGAATCCCTGAGAGAAATGGATAAAAATCTAGAAGCAAAGGGTGATGGAGCCTTGTACCTCATGGATCGTATCTGGACACCGAAACACGGTGGCTTCAGAGACTTGGTCATGACGGAAGCTCACAATACTAGGTATTCCATTCACCCAGGTTCAGATAAGATGTATCTGGATCTTAAGAAACTATACTGGTGGCCTAACATGAAAGCATAGATTGCTACCTACGTGAGTAAATGCCTTACTTGCGCAAAGGTTAAGGTCGAGTACCAGAAACCCTCAGGTTTATTGCAACAACCTGAGATACCGGAATGGAAATGGGAGCGGATTACTATGGACTTTATAACCAAGTTTCCCAAGACAACGGGTGGACTTGATACCATTTGGGTCATCGTCGACTTATTAACCAAATCTGCGCATTTCTTGCCAATTAAAGAGACGGACAAGATGGAGAAGCTAACAAGAACTTACATTAGGGAAATAGTACGACTGCATGGAGTTCCGATATCCATTATCTCTAATAGAAATAGTAGGTTCACTTCCAGGTTCTAGCAGTCGTTAGAAAAATCCCTAGGAACTTGGTGGGACATGAGTACAACCTACCATCGCCAGACCGACAGATAAAGTGAGAGAACGATACAAACGCTGGAAGACATGCTAAGAGCCTGTGTGATTGACTTCAGAAAGGCATGGGATGTCCATTTACCCTTGTCTAATTTTCCTACAACAATAGCTATCACAAGAGCACAAAGGCTGCTCCCTTCGAAGCTCTCTATGGCCGTAAGTGCAGATCTCCTCTGTGTTGGGCTGAAGTTGGCGACACACATTTAGCTAAAGGACAAGTTCCTGAGAGCACTCTCACTGGTCTGGAAATCATATGGGAAACAACAGAGAAGATCGTTGAGATCCGTGAAAGAGTGAAAGCCTCCAGAGACCGACAGAAAAGCTACGCAGATAAAAAAAAGGAAACCTTTGGAGTTCCAGGTGGGAGACCGTGTCTTTTTGAAAGTCCCACCCTTGGGAAGCTTAATCCAAGATACATAAAACCTTTCGAGATTCTCGCAAGAATCGGCCTTGTAGCTTACAAACTCAATCTACTGCGTGAGCTCGGTAACGTATACCCTACCTTCCACGTGTCTAAATTGAAAAACTATCTATCCGATGAGACTCTTGTAATCCTTCTCGATGAGATCGAGATCAATGAGAGCCTCAACTTCATGGAAGAACCAGTAGAAGTCATGGACTGAGAGGTCAAGCGAATGAAACAAAGCCGTATCCCGATTGTGAAGGTTCGTTGGAATGCAAAGCGAGGACCTGAATTCATATGGGAGCGCGAGGATCAGATGAAACTGAAATATCCTCATCTTTTCGCTTAGTCATTTGTAACTTCCATATTTGCTTAAACTCTAATTTCAGGACGAAATTCCTTCTAAAGGGGAGATGATGTGACAACTCTAAATTTCTAGCTTATATCAATCCCTGCATTCAATCAAAGTCAACCTTGCAATTTCTAAAATTTAACAGTTTTGGAGTCAGTTTCATTGTTCTATAACCTAGTACTTTAAGAGAAATCAGGAGAGAGGATGTCCTAGGGTTTATTGTGCATCAATAAGGTCTCAATACTCCAAGAGTTTGGAGTTTACGGCCTAAACAAGGGTGTTTACGGCCGTAAACCCCAAAAGAGAGTATATATATGACACTTAGTCTTATTTTGCCACTTTTTCACTTTCTTTCAAGAGTAAACACAAAAATCTCTCAAGTATCATCCAAGTTTTCTTCAAGATCTTCAATCTTGTAAGTGTTTCAAGCCTTATTAAGTTGTTATATACCTTAATCTAGTGATCTAAGATGAGTTCATCCATGAATTTATATAGATCTTCAAGTGTTCTTAGTTTCACCAAGAACACCAAGAACACACACTAGTGTTCTTGGACTTTTAACACCTTTCAAGCTTCAATCTAGTATGTACTTCAATCCTAGAGTGTTATTAAGCTAGTTACTATTATGAACATCAAGAAAACACCCAAGGAATCAAGGAGCAAAGCTATTTATGGTCCAAGATGTTCTTTGGCCGTAAACACTACAATGAATACCAATGTGTATCCTTGATTCTTCTAAGCATTGACAAGTAGCATAGGACCCTTCCTTGATGTTTTTGACATTGGAAAATCACCAAAAATACCCACAAACATGTGTTTACAGTTTGGGAATCTCCTAAAACCGTAAACACCATAAATGGGGGTTTTGACACCCCTAACACACTAGTAAGCCTTAAATACTATCTTGGAACCTCATAGCATTGAGTTAAGGACTTGAAAACACGAAAAGACCATTAACCATAGGAGTTTACGGATGTAAACCCAAAGGAAAATGGTCTAAGGGCCATAAACTCCATATAGGAGTGAAATGGTGCCCTAATCACTTCCATAGGATTGTACTTCAAGTATAAATGCTTCTAGGAACTTGTAGGACTTCGAAACATCCAATGGTCAATGACACATGAGTTTACGACCGTAAACCCATGAGTTTACGGCCGTAAACTCAAAGAGTTATGGTCACAAAACCGTAAACTCCAATAAAGTGTCATCTCTAACCCTAAAATCAATAACAATGTCCCACAACACTTAGATGCAATCCTCAAGACTTATAACACTTATTTAAGGTGTTTTACATCTCCTAGAAAGTCTTAAATTTGTTAATTAGTTGTCTAAAATCTAATTAGTTACATATATGTGTTATTATATGTTAAATAGGATCCTTGTGTGTGTTCAAGTCATTACTTGACACCTAGCAATCCTATCTCATCAGTTCATCCAAACCACTCACTACAGGTGAGTTCATACCCCTAATCAACCTTTTAAATACTTTTAAATACTTTTAAATGCTTTTATGGTGGGGGAATACAAGTTGAATCTTTATAGTTATTAGATCAATCACATGTGATTAATAACTATCAAACAAGTGGTTTTACCATATTTTAAACTGTTTTCCAAACTCTTTATTAAAACTTATTCTTATATGTCAAATTCTTTTTAAACTATTTCATACTTTTATATTGTCAAATGAATGCCTATGTATGTCTAGTTTTGTAAGTAATGTTTAAAGGGCTTAGGAAGGCTAACTCGCTTTATTTCCTTTTCCTTATTGGGATGTGGCTTTAGGGCATAGGTGATTCGTCCGAAGGTCATCTAAATATTAGTTATATATCTTGTATACATATGTAGACATAAAAGTTCCATTAATCAGTTCGTTACCTTTGGGTAGCAAAGGTATACTTTAATTCATATACATACATTCTAATAAACTATAACAGGTATAGTTTAGGATCAACACTATAACTAGAATCAATACTATTACGAGAATCAACACTATAACGAGAATCAATCCTATTACAAGAATCAACACTATAATGAGAATCAATACTATTACGAGAATCAACACTATAACGAGAATCTATACTATTACGAGAATCAATACTTACTATTACGAGATACACTGAGAACATACATTACATTACAAAGAATATTATAATTGCGAGCCACTACTTCGGAGCATAGCATCACTGTTGTGCCTCGTTTCGTATGCCAGAGTCTCCTGGAGGGAGAGCATGAAGTGTGTATAGATCTATACTGGACTGACCGTCCTACACCTTGCTGCTAGCTACAGTGGGATCTGCAGATCTACGGGTGACATGATTCATTCTTTATCGATGTCTTCTTACGTCGTGTATTTACTAGTCAATCAAGTATGGATATGAGCTCCGCATAATTTACCTTAATTAACAATTGAGTTAAGGTAGTTAGAACAGCAGTAGTTACTATATTACAAGCACTACAGTACTACATTATTATCCTATTACAATCACATTGTGACATATTCACATAAAAGGTAATGCATAAACAATATTTTTGATAATGATAGTTGCACTAAGGAAAATACACATTCTTTCAAGAAATAAATATTCAAACATATGATGCCTTGGTAGAAGGCTACTTTTTAGTTGAAAATATAGGATTTTCTAGGAGATTTCAAACATACATAAACACTTACTTACAAACATTTTCTTACAATCAATGACACTAATTACTTATGAACTCACCAGCTTTTATGTTGACAAACTCTTTCAAAATAACTTGTATTCTCAGGTCATCAGTAGACAGGTAAATATGGCAGCTTTTGAGAAGACGGAGCTTCAAGAATCGTCTTATATTTTGTTATATCATTTTGGTGTCTTATAACTTTACAAACACACTATTGTATTGAATTATTATGTTAATGCAATGGATGATGTTGTTTTCTTATTTACTACTTGCATTGTTATGATACTGTAGATGACGTCCTTCGCCCCAGAACGTTTCCGCCGTTCTTGGTTTTGGGGTGTGACATCGGTGACACACAACTACCAAAGAAACACATACGGAACATGTTGCTAACTAGACCTGAGATTATTCATGATAAAACCGAGAAGATCCTGAACATTCAGGAATGGTTGAGAACGAAATGTGATCGTCATAAGATATATGCAGGCTTTCAACGAAAACCACATGAGTTTCAAATTAGGGATAAAGTCATGCTAAGGGTATTTCCTTGGAAAGGAGTTATAAGATTTGGCAAGAGGCATACTCAATTTTCGGTACATAAGACCTTTTTAGATCCTTGCCAGGATAGGCCTAGTAGCCTACTGAATTGCTCTACCCCAAGAGCTCAACAATGTACACAATGTCTTTCACTGAAGACATGCTAGTTGTACCACTCGATGAGATCCAGATCGACATGAAACTCAAATTCATCAAGGAACCAGTCGAGATCATGGAACTTAAAGTCACGAGGCTTAAGCAAAGTCCCATTCCCGTAGTCAAGGTACGATGGAAATCTATGCGAGGCCCAGATTACACGTGGGAGCACAAAGATAAAATGAGGACCTAGTAACCCCATTTATTTTTGAACGCCCTAACTACACGCAAAATTTCGGGATGAAATTTATTTTAACAGGGAGAGGATGTGAATCTAATAAGGACAACCTCGTAACCACCCGATATATTTTAATATATTTAAAATTTTCATCCTCACTTACGTCAACCATTAGGCTCAATAATAAGTAAGTAAAATGTTGCATCACGTTGAGAGCACGTTAACATATTTAAACTCAACTGCCAAGATTCCAGAAATATAAAATTTCATGAGAATATGACAGATTATGGGTGAAATATGTCATTTGTGGTAAATGTATATCTACCTTAATTAAAAAGTTACGACGACAAAAACTACAAGGAGATTGGTTGACTTTTGGAGAAAGTCACCAACTACACAATCATAGTACTTGTTGAAGTTTGAATTCTAAGTCAAGGAACACCTAAAATGGACATCACGTGTGAGAGTTATGATTTTGATAAGATTATAATGGTAATAAAAACACATCGAAAAATGAATGTCAAAACTAGACAAAACAACCAAAAGAAAGTTGTAGAGGACAAATATACCTACACAGATATAAAAGAGTTGTTGAGAATGCAGTTCATATGCGAGAGTTACGGTATTTCAAAGTTGAATTTTTACCGTAACTCACACTTGTGCACCGTGCGCCGCGCATAATGTGTGACAACCCGATATTTCGAGACAATGTAATGTAAAACCAATCAAATTTAGGTCAAAATATAAATTTCCTAAAATCTTATTTGGGTTAAATAAAGTAGTAAGAATCGTATCAACGTTTTCGTACATATAAAGAACCCTAAAATCTGAGTTATAACGAAGAAGTTATGACCAACCGAAGATTCTCGGCAAAACCGGCAACACCGATTAAACGAAAAATGCGAAGTTTCAATACAATAATTTTTAGCCTTATGTACCTAAATGAAAGTTATAGATAACCTCAAACCGTGAGCGTACATAAAAAGAACATCCAAATCTGAATTCGTATGAGAAAGTTATGATTTTTCCAAGATTCGGGTATAGCAGTAGACAGCTAAAAACTCGAAATAGAGCTCGAGATACTTTTGACCAAAACAACCTAAATGAGAATCTAAGGTCTCAACATTAGTAGCGCAACGGCGAAAAGTCTGACGAAAACGGACACCGGATGAAGAAGTTATGGATTTTTAACGGACTTTTCGTGTCCCGGCCCGTTAAAAATAAATAATTAAAAATAAAATCAAAATTTGCCGATGAAGTCTAAACGAGAGTTGTAGATAACATTTTCAGCTACGTGTGCATATAAAGAACGTCGAAAACAGAGCTCGTATGCGAAAGTTACGGATTTTACAAGTTCGGGGTCCAAAATCCGAGGCTGTCAGGCCCCCACGACGTGGCACAGCTTGGCCGCGACCCGGCAAGTGACTGAGGGCGTCCAATCAACAGAAGGCGATAAGGCTTGCTCCCCACGATGTGGCCAACCTTAGCCACGACGTGGCACACCAGAAATGCCCCTATAAATAGAACTCTTAGGGTGTCGGGTTTAGGTGCTCCATTCTTCCACCTCTCGTGCTGAAACTCTGCGGTTAAGCTCCCGAAGCCCCGGTTTTCACCTTTAAGTCCCGAAGGAAGGTTTTGTGTTCCCGAGATTCCCGAGAAACTCGAGATTTTTCCCCCGCCTTCAACTCTTCCTGTCAAAGTTCTGCTCGATTCTTCTCTAGACTATTTCAAATCAACCACATCAATCAAGTGAGTTCATACCCCTTAAATAATGTTTTAAACTATTTTTAAATGTTTTATGGGGGGGGGGGGGGGAATACAAGTAGAATCATGCTAGTAGTATATCAATCACATGCGATTAATAAGTAGAATTACGCTAGTTATTACATCAATCACATGTGATTAATATACAGCATTCAAAAGATTTGGCTACTCATTAGCCGTTTTACCAAACAGTTTCCTTCAAATGATTTTTATAAACATTTTATATGTTTTAAACTACTTATTACACTGTACATCTTACTCGGTACATTACCTTTCAAACTTATTTACAATTGTGTTTCAGACAAATGTTTCCTTATACTCAAAACTGTTTTATCATACTTATGCCTTTAAATTGTTTTATAGATCGACATCAAGTCGATCTTTTCTAAAAAATAATATTTATGTTTCAAATGTATTACAAAATTTATTTATGCTTTTATATTATAAATTGCATGCCTCTATGTGTATTGTTATATAAGAAATGTTTAAAAGACTCAGGAAGGCTATCCACCCTATTTCCTTTTCGCACCTTGAGATGTGGTCTGGTGGGATATTGGGTATTCGTCCGAAAGTCGTTTAAATATTAGTTACATATCATGTGTACATATATAGTCATAAAAGGTCTTTCCAGTTCATCCCATGCCCTTAGTTAGTAAGGGTATACATCCATGACCATACATACCAGTTAGACTGCAAGTAAACTACCATATGGGTAGTTTAGGAAGATACTAGAACGTTTACTAGAACGCGATATCATACAATGAGTTAGTTCATCCATGAGTCAATACTTTCTAGAACAATACATACACAACTATACTAGGACGAGAACATATACAACTATACTAGGACGAGAACATATACAACTATACTAGGAAGAGAACATATACAACTATACTAGAACGAGAAACATTACCCTTACATTAATACGTTAACAATTGTGATCCACTGTATCGGAGCATGCCTTAAATGTCAAGGCCCGAGTTGTACCCAGAATTCTCTTGGAGGGAGAGCGTTGAGGTTGCGTATAGATCTATACTGGATTAACAATCCTACACCTTGCTGCTAGCTACAGCCGGACCTGCAGGTATGCGGGTGCCAAACGTCATTCCGTTATTACGACCATTCGTATGTCGTTGTTATCAGTCGATAGTATGGTGCAATTTATCACGTATTGCCTTAGCCTAAAATCCAGTTTAAGGTAGTTAGTACGGTAGTAGTCCTTTTAGAGCTACGTTGTAGTTAATTTTCCCATTACATATTTTTAGTGATAACCTCACTTAAACATAAATGTACAAACTATATTTTTGGATAATGATAGTTATACTTTGGAAAATACTTACTCTTACAAGAGACACACACACAGAACAGTTAGGTCTTGGTAGAAGACACCTTTATATACTAGAAGGAATCATAGGGATTCTAGGGTTTTTCAAACACTTACAATTCATATACACTTTCAAATTCTTACAATACATAGACTTACAAATTCTTACATACAAATTAAGACACTAAATACTTATGATCTCACCAACTTCAAAGCTGATACTCGCTTTCAAAATTACTTGTATCCTCAGGTCATCATAGACAGGTACCGATGCAAGGAGAAAGGAAGATGGAGCTTGTTCAAGACTTATCTTTCATTTTGATTTATGCTTTAGTGTTTATCAAAATTTGACAGAATACAATTGTATAATAATTATTTTATTAATGCAATGGATGATGTTGTTGCTTGTTTACTACTTTACATTGTTGTTGATATTATACATGGCGTCCTCCGCCTCAGAACGTTTCCGCCGTTCTCGGTTTTGGGGTGTGACAGATTGGTATCAGAGCATTGTTTATAGTGAATTGAGTATATCAACCCATAAAAGATATACTAACTATAAATACAATGGGATTAAAAATACTCTGATTTAGAGTTTATACTTTAAATAATAAAATATTTAAGTAAGTATACATGCCTGCATTCATACTAAAATCAGTGTCACTAGGGCAGCACAAAAGAATTACGATTGTTGAGCAACACAAGTGGGCTTAGAGACATATGGTCAAAACTGGGAAGGTATAGCCTGATCACCTATATTATCCGAGGGTTGAGTAGCATGTGCCTAAGTTTAATTGTGTGGTTGCAACAATGCTAAAATCTTACCAACCCTACCACAATGAGAACAATAGAACATAACATTAAAAATTTAAAATACTATATGAGTATTTGGTGTTACTATAAGTACTTTATACTTGAGAACTAAAACGGGATCTTCATTATTAAGTTGATAGTTGCTAAGTGGATACACTGAGGCTATATGTAATTAGGATGTTATAGACTTAGAATCTGTGATAATTTTTCCTTGCCCCTATTCTGTGTGAATTTGGAATTAATGTCACTTATTTGAAGGTCTATCCTGTTTAGATTACACATAGCTGGTATGCACTTCACAAATAGCGATGTAACTAATGAAGGTTTTCTAAATAATTATCTAAATAGTTCGTCAAATAATTATCCTCTTACCCTAAATCCTCGCTTAGAAATCGTAGCTGGGCTCCATCCCCTCAGCAACCAGTATCTTCCGAACGAAGTCATAGCTGGTTGGTTTGAAGAAGAACCAGTGAATGATCATCCTATCCCCTTGGATGATCACCATGATGAAGACTTTTCGTATGATGCTAACTTCGAACTAGAAGTTGAGAACCTACCTCGAGCAACTCCCGTTCCAACTCTTAACCCTCGTCCGGCTTTTCATGGCCCGACCCCGAGTGAGTGGAATGCCTTGAAACAGGGAGCTAAGGACAAGATCAGTCTATGCCATTTGATGGCGACCGAAGCTTTTGCAACTTGAACAATTGGGGCTCAGCAGATAGATTCTTGACAATCTTGGTTCGCAGACTGTCCTGAAATGAGATTCAAGGCAGGACAGCCCTACAACAGATTGTAGAAGTAGTCGCCTATGCTAGAATGCATACCCTCCACACCATTTATCTACAAGATGCTCACGAGAGTTCAGAGAGAAACCATGAAACCCTACTACAAGCACTGACTGAATCACGAGCTGAAGTCATAGGGCTCCGAGTACGCCAGATGGTGTGCGAAAGACACCTACGTGACGTGGAACGTCAATTGGCTGAACTAAGCGTTCACCAAAGGGAGGACCGTCGCCAGTAGTAGACGCTTTACTTTATTTCCTTATAAGGAGGAATCGTATTTTTCTGTCTATGCCTGATGTGGCATTTTCTATGAAATTATCTTGTACCGTAAGTACTTTAGTTAGGTCTTTATGCTGTCAGGAACTATCTCCTGTGGATATGATGTAAGACCTTTACAAGGTCATTTTCCTGAACCTTTACGTCGTAAATATCCAAGATATTGACAGCCGGCTAACTTTTGTGTCATTTCCTTCATTCAAGTACTCTTATCGTACTCTCATTGGAGTCTATCTGAAACTTGCTTTAGTTAAGTCATTGGACCATAGCAAGTTAGATACGGAGACATTTCCAAGTCTCTTTCAGTGGTTGGATTTTGTTATTCACCAACCCACGATACCTCAACTTGTACAACAAACGTCTTGACACCATTCTACATACTTACCTCTACTCATTACTAGGACTGCATCATAGGGATGTAGGTAAAACCTTCGCGAACATGCTTTCATTCTGTACTAGGACTGCATCATAGGGATGTAGATCAAACTTTCGAGAACATCATCGTACTCTTTACATGAACAATCTAAGTACATCAGGGTCAACCAGAATCGCTCACAAAATCCTTACTTTTCGTGTTACAGAATCATGTCGTCATCCAGAAGCAATCAGTCGATCAGCGAAACCCCCACTTTTCCTATGGACGCCGCTACCTTTCAAACAACAGTTACAGCTGCCGTGGTGGCTGCCGTAACCGCGGTCCTTGCACACCAAAGCGCTAACAGCACAGTCAATGCAATTGATGGGAACGAAGTTTCCAATCGTGGTATCCATCCAGGAAGTCGTCAAACAGTAACAGTCACAGGCTCGCAAAGCCGAAAAACAGAAAACAAGAAACGAAAGCGTCAAGCCCGGAAGGAACGCAAGAGATGCCAAAAGCTAGCTATACAACAGTAGCAAGTGGAAAGCCCTGCCATCCCAGTACCCAGCAGGCCATACGAGGGAAAACTCCCGAAGTGTGATAAGTGTAGTTTCCATCATCATGGGGCTTGCCATGAGATGCAGTGTTGCAATTGCCTAAACATAGGGTACCATGCTCGTAACTGTGGAGCACCGGCGCGACCCATCACTCAAGTCCCTTTCATCGAGACTAAACCTGCACACAATATTTGTTATAGCACTGAACGATTTAAGAAGCGATTTTCAAAGTGGAGTAACGAGGAAGGCACTCGTGTCCACATAACATTGGCTAAACACCGCAATCCCGTCTCCAAGGCTAGTACTAGCCAGTCATGCCACTAATGCGGTGAGGTAGGGCACTTCAAGAAAGATTGCCCGATAACAAAGAACTTTAGCGTAGATGGGAAAATTCTCAGGATCACAGCTACAGGAGAGCCTACTCTGGAACCACGTTAAATGTAATTTGGGCGTTTCGTTGTAACAGACTTATAAACTATCTAGAACTAGTGCAACTAGAGTCTTACCTTCTGCGAGATCCTGTCTGTATAGGAATTCTCGTGCTGTGTATACTTGTCTTTTGTAGTATATCTTATTCGCAACAATAGTCTTATGGTAAATCTAAAGTACTGTAACTTTATTCATGGTCGCACAGTTGTGTTTTGTTTGTAATCATCTATGTTTAATTCTAATGTCTTTATAGTTTCTGTATGATTCCGACATTATCATACAATTCGATTCAATTTGATCGACACCAAAACAGCTTCATACGTACATCTCTTTCTTCTAGATCATTTTTCCAGTGAAGCCGTCATATCAGAACACCATAGTACTCATGCCAGGAGTACCACTTAGTTATTTTCTTTCCGAAGAAATCCCCGAAGTACCACTCGTGCAGTACGTCAAGTTCAATCCAAGGATTTATACGATTGATCTATCACTGAGAAATGTATGCATAAGAGTGATATATAATCAAGGTTCTACAGGTTTAGAATTGACGATTCCACTTTAACTTCTTTTCCCGGATGGGATGTGAGGGTAAGGAAGAATCAGTTATTCGACTACCTTTTCAATCTTAATTATATACGACTCGTATACACGAGATTGTGATCGTAAAGCCCTGTATAAATTCTAAAATGGACTTCAGGACGGAGAACTGCCTAAGTATACGAGTAATCACATCGTCATGTGAACAAACTTAGAACCCAATACGACTCCCAAAAACAGATCGCCCTATACTTTAAACACCCTCGGAGATACCAGAACAGTACACACCACTTGACGAACTACACATAAAGAGAATTAGAAGACTAGGCTTCTCAACCTAGAGAACCCCGGTCATATTCTCGCAGAGATCGACGGATTGCAACGTATGTGCCTCGGATATCGAGGACTCCGTAAAGATTTTCATAGAAATCGTTATCTTTGCCTCGCATAGAGAAAATGGTTGAGCAAACGCAAGGAAAGAAACTACTTCCAGAAATGGATCTGGAATCCGAATATCACCAGTTCGAGTGTTAGGGGAGGATGTCCGGAAGACTATATCCTGAACTCGATGCGGACACTTCGAGTTCGTAGTGATACCTTTCGGATAAGACCAATACGCCCATAGTTTTCATGAGCTAAATAAATAGAGTTACGTCTTTCTTACTGGGATCAATCATCATTTCACCATGTAATGACTTACTTATCTACCCTCGTAGTAAGACGAAAGCCCATGGTAACATTCCTACAGAGGAACTTTTAGCAAAGTTCTCTAGGCGCGAGTTTTGAAATTGAAGAGTCAAATTTCTAGGACACACTGTTAGTAATGTGAGAAATTATGAGTACTCTTTCAATTTGTCAAAACCGTTGAGCATTTATCGACACCAGAGACACCGACAGTTTTTCGCCAGATCCTAGGTCTTACCGACCTACCGCCTTAGTTCATTCAGAACTCCTCTCAAGCTACAGAAACTCGTACGACTTTGACCCAGCAAGGGGTGGCCTTTGACTGGGAAGTTACGCAAGAAAAGGAACCTTTGAGATTCCAAGTGAGTGACCAAGTTCTTTAGGATAACTCACTCAGGGAATAGCTTAATACGCTTCATAAAGCGTGGAAAGCTAAATCCAAGTTAGACAGGACCTCCGAGATTCTTATCAGAATCGGCCCTATGCCTCACACAAACTAGACCTACTCCATGAACTCAGTAACGTACTTTCTACTCTTCGCATCTCGATCGTGAAACCATACCTTTCCGTTAGGACTCTTGCAAGTCCACTCGTCGAGATCCTCGCCTTCGTATTAGAATCGTAGTGACCCTCGACCGAGAGGTCAAGCGGACGAAGAAACGCCATCGCTAGTTAGTGAAGGTTCGTTGGAATGCCAACCGAGAACCCGATATCACTTAGGTACGCTAGAACCAATCGATTAGGAAGTTTCCTCCTCACGACTCGATCATTCGTGCATACTTCCTTGCTTAAATTCTAATTTCGGGACGAAATTCCTTCTAACGGGGGGATGATGTGATAACCCGATATTTCGAGATAATGTAATGTAAAACCAATCCAATTTAGGTCAAAATATAACTTTCCTAAAATCTTATTTGGGTTAAATAAAGTAGTAGGAATCGTATCAAGGTTTTCGTACATATAAAGAACCCTAAAATCCGAGTTATAACGAAGAAGTTATGAACAACCGAAGATTCTCGGCAAAACCGACAACACCGATTAAAGGAAAAACGCAAAGTTTCAATACAATAGTTTTAGCCATAAGTATCTAAATGAAAGTTACAGATAACCTCAAACCGTGAGCGTACATAAAAAGAACGTCCAAATCTGACTTCGTATGAGAAAGTTATGATTTTTCCAAGATTCGGGTATAGCAGTAGACAGCTAAAAACTTGAAATAGAGCTCGAGATACTTTTGAACAAAACAACCGAAATGAGAATCTAAGGTCTCAACATTAGTAGTGCAACGGCGAAAAGTCTGACGAAAACGGACACCGGATGAAGAAGTTATGGATTTTTAACGGACTTTTCGTGTCTCGGCCTGTTAAAAATAAATAATTAAAAATAAAGTCAAAATTTGCCGATGAATTCTAAATGAGAGTTGTAGATAACATTTTCAGCTACGCGTGCATATAAAGAACGTCGAAAACGGAGCTCGTATGCGAAAGTTACGTATTTTACAAGTTCGGGGTCCAAAATCCGAGGCTATCAGGCCCCCACGACGTGGCACAGCTTGGCCGCGACCCGACAAGTGACTGAGGGCGTCCAATCAACGGAAGGGGATAAGGCTTGCTCCTTACGACGTGGCCAACCTTAGCCACGACGTGGCACACCAGAAATGCCCCTATAAATAGAACTCTTGGGGTGTCGGGTTTAGGTGCTCCATTCTTCCATCTCTCGTGCTGAAACTCTGCGGTTAAGCTCCCGAAGCCCTCCCGAAGCCCCGGTTTTCACCTTCAAGTCCCGAAGGAAGGTTTTGTGTTCCCGAGATTCCCCAGAATCCCGAGATTTTTCCCCCGCTTTCAACTCTTCCTGTCAAAGTTCTGCTTGATTCTTCTCTAGACTATTTCAAATCAACCACTTCAATCAAGTGAGTTCATACCCCTTAACTAATGTTTTAAACTACTTTTAAATGTTTTATTGGGGGGGGGGGGGCGGAATACAAGTAGAATCATGCTAGTATTATATCAATCACATGCGATATACAACATTCAAAAGATTTGGCTACTCATTAGCCGTTTTACCAAACAGTTTCCTTTAAATGATTTTTATAAGCATTTTATATGTTTTAAACTACTTATTACACTGTACATCTTACTCGGTACATTACCTTTCAAACTTATTTACAACTGTGTTTCAAACAAATGTTTCCTTATACTCAAAACTGTTTTATCATACTTATGCCTTTAAATTGTTTTATAGATCGACATCAAGTCGATCTTTTCTTAAAATAATATTTATGTTTCAAATGTCTTACAAAATTTATTTATGCTTTTATAATACAAATTGCATGCCTCTATATGTATAGTTATATAAGAAATGTTTAAAAGACTTAGGAAGGCTATCCACCCTATTTCCTTTTCGCGCCTTGAGATCTGGTCTGGTGGGATATTGGGTATTCGTCCGAAAGTCGTTTAAATATTAGTTATATATCATGTGTACATATATAGTCATAAAAGGTCTTTCCAGTTCATCCCATGCCCTTAGTTAGTAAGGGTATACATCCATGACCATACGTACCAGTTAGACTGTTAGTAAACTGCCATATGGGTAGTTTAGGAAGATACTGGAACCGTTACTAGAACGCGATATCATACAATGAGTCAGTTCATTAATGAGTCAATACTTTCTAGAACATTACATATACAACTATACTAGGACGAGAACATATACAATAATACTAGGACGAGAACATCTACAACTATACTAGGAAGAGAACATATACAACTATACTAGAATGAGAAACATTACCCTTACATTAATACGTTAACAATTGTGATCCACTATATCGGAGCATGCCTTAAATGTCATGGCCCGAGTTGTAGCCAGAATTCTCTTAGAGGGAGAGTGTTGAGTTTGCGTATAGATCTATACTGGATTGACAATCCTACACCTTGCTGCTAGCTACAGCCGGACCTGCAGGTCTGCGGGTGCCAAACGTCATTCTGTTATTACGACCATTCCTATGTCATTGTTATCAGTCGATAGTATGGCGCAATTGATCACATATTGCCTTAGCCTAAAATCCAGTTTAAGGTAGTTAGTACGGTAGTAGTCCTTTTTGAGCTACGTTGTAGTACTACGTTAATTTTCCAATTACATATTTTTAGTGATAACCTCACTTAAACATAAATGTGCAAACTATATTTTTGGATAATGATAGTTATACTTTGGAAAATACTTACTCTTACACGAGACACACACACAGAACAGTTAGGTCTTGGTAGAAGACACCTTTATATACTAGAAGGAATCATAGGGATTCTAGGGTTTTTCAAACACTTACAATTCATATACACTTTCAAATTCTTACAATACATAGACTTACAAATTCTTACATACAAATTAAGACACTAAATACTTATGATCTCACCATCTTCAAAGCTGATACTCGCTTTCAAAATTACTTGTATCCTCAGGTCATCATAGACAGGTACCGATGCAAGGAGAAAGGAAGATGGAGCTTGTTCAAGACTTATCTTTCATTTTGATTTATGCTTTTGTGTTTATCAAAATTTGACATAATACAATTGTATAATAATTATTTTATTAATGCAATGGATGATGTTTTTGCTTGTTTACTACTTTACATTATTGTTGATATTATACATGACGTCCTCCGCCCAGAATGTTTCCGCCGTTCTCGGTTTTGGGGTGTGACAGAATGACACCCGATTGTGTCAATATACGAGATAACATGGCAGATTGAGATGAGGACACATGGCACAATTATACACCAAGCTCAATTTTCTCTCTATAAATAGCAAGTATCTACACTTCATTTTTCTTACACCAAGCTCAATTTTCTCTCTAAAAATTCCTCGTGTCCCATCGCCCCATCTCCTCTAGACCTACACCAACGTTTTCAAACTCACAGGTGAGTTTCATGACCCCATTTTCAACTCTTTTCGGGGCGGGGGGGGGGGGGGGGGGGGAAGGGGATACATGTCTAAAATACAACTTTACATAGTTATCACTAATTAGAGTTGGATAATTTTGCCCATAACATTAGGTTAGTATTATGCCTAGTAGTTACTCTGCCAAAAACTCTTTAGCTAATATTATGTCTGTTTGTTACATTGAACTACTATGATAGATTATATCATACCTAGTTGTTAAGTGATATGGTGCAGACTATACCTATATAGTTTTAAGTTTATAACCTAACTATTTATCTACTATTGCACCTATAGGTAGTGTACCTAGTCGGATTATAATATAGTAAAGTAAGTTGGGATCGAACACAGGGAACGGATTTAGTTAACTAAACTAATTACTAAAAATTAACCTAAAAAAGCAATAATTAAGAGGGGTTTTTATTTGATTTTACAAGTTCAGACAAAGTTAAACAATTAACTAACCGTCTTATTCAGTATTCTAAAAGTACTTCCATTTAGTTCAAATCCACTTACCCTCTATGGTTAGCTACTAATTATAGATTATTAAAGTTGGTTACCAATTATTATTCAATTAGAAATTCAAGTTCAAATTTACCAATCTTTTTACGAATTCATGAACTACCTTGTATGGTAATACATAAGAAAAATACATAATTACTTATTAATTATAAATGGGTTATGTAAGATTTATCTAAACAAACACAATTATGGTGATAATTTATGTTCTCCAGCTCAACTAAATTAGTTACTCTTATTACTTATCTAAGATTTGATAGATCCTAGCTCTAGCAATTTAATAGACACTAAACTACAAGGTAACAAGTTCATGTAATTTGATGGTCACTAAGCTACACAGAACCTAAATTTAAGCAATCAAGGTAAAAAAATATTAACATGCTAGGTAATGATAATCAAACACAAGCATAGACCCAACTACTAAAATCCATAAATTAGATAACTGAACCATCGAGTTAAAGCTTCATCTAGCTAAACGAAAGCAACTTAATTCAACTACTCATGACTAAAAAAATTGACATAAGTTTAACATAAATCAACATAACTAAATTAATAAAACCAATGTAATGAGGTGTTCTACAATCTCTTGATCTCCAAGCAATTCTCCTTCCAAAGGATGTGTCGTGCACTTTCTAGACTTTAAATTCAGTTTCTCAGAATAGTTCGCCTTCAGAAAAGTCTCCAAAAACCTTCCAAAAGCATTCCAAATCCTTTCAAAATCGTAGGAGTGAAGGAGTATTTATAGTTTTTGAAATTTCGTGCTTCATGACGTGAATATGGATTTCACGTCGTGACTTGGGTACAAATCCTTATTGGTCAAGGATTCTGAATTCCCGCGTACTTATCTTCTAGAATACTCAGTCCAGATCGTGATGTTGATGGCCATGTCGTGATTTGGGTTTTTCGTTGGAATTTTCTTCTTCTAAGCTTCCATCCTCCAAAGTTCCAATTCTTGTCAATTTTGGTCCCTATTCTTCAACAGTGTTCCTATTGGCTGTAAAATACAATTTAATTCAATAAGTACCACATATCTTTGCAAATAATCAAAATATTAGATAAAATCTTTTAAAATATTGCCTAAAAATGTGTATAATTATGGCAATATCAAAATACACACATTTATCCTTTGCTTGCCTTCAAGCAAAACTTATCAATTTTAAGTTATTACAAATATCACATAAGACAATTCATTTTGAACTTAGCCAATATACCAAGACCTCAATGCGCATATTTGTGTCTAAGGTGCCTTATAACTTCTCAATCCTAAATTCTCACAATCCTTATAAACCTTCACCCGTTAGCTTATACGACACTCATTTTTGCAACCCTTCGTATCCATCCTCAGAAATCTTTCTTAACCTCAATGTATTTTTGGTGAAGATATCCAAGCATACATAATCTAGAAAAACTACAAATTTGATACCAAAATGGAGCGTTTGGAATTTGTCACTTCATGAGTAATTGATCTTTGATTTCTTTGAATTCACCACCTTTATTGTTTGAGTTTTTGTATCTTTAACTTTTGATTCTTCATAATTTTTGATCTTTTGATCTTCATACTTTGATAGCTCCAAAATTCTTACAACTTTTTGGTTACTTCTCCTTTTTTTATAACTCACTTTATTTCGCTCAAATCCTACATTCTTAAGCGAAGGAGCTTAACTTCAACCTTTATTGGTTAGAGGTATTAGTCTAAGTGCAATGATTATATAAGCTCTCCTGGATACATTTCAGGTACACGCTGCAAAACTTATTATTCCATATAAACTACCAGATTACCTTTCATATCTCATGGCTTGTCACTAGGAAAGGGAAGCTACAAATATACAATACCATATGTTGGCTCAATTAAACATTGGAGCTCCCATTGGATCATCTCATGCAACACTAGCAACTTAATGTTTTAACTATTACTAGATTCAACTTTTAGATTATTATTTCAAATCTAGTTTTAATTTTTTTAAAATTTCTAGCAATTTACTTTTTCGACCCCCTACCCCACACTTATTACATAGAATGCCCTCATTGTATGCATAAAACTATATAAACAATAATAAAAAAAGGAGAAAAAGGAACAGACTCCCCTAGGTAGTAGTGGTGAATGTGCCTGGAACTCGAATGCATGTGGAAAACTTGAACACCTTGAGTATGTGACTGGTACTTGGATCTTCTAAGACATGTGAATGTGCCTGAAAAATGTAAATCAGAAGATTGGATCTTCAAAAAGTGTGGTGCATAAGATCTTCAAAGCATAACATCTTAATATGGAAAAGCATACGCCGCACTATAAGGATGGAAGAGTAAACTGAATACCATTTTTACTGATCACGATGTGCTGATGTAATTCACATCGTGGTGTCGATATAAAACCATTTCTAAATCGGGATGGCATCAAGCCACGACGTGGAAAGAAAGGCCATGTCGTGAAAATGGGAGTTACAAAGAAACTGGTTTGTAAGACTTCTTCCATGAAAGTGACGTTAATTTAACCTTATTACTGGATTAAGATTTTTCTCAAAAATCAATATTTCTAGACTCTCTCTTCGTCTAATCTCTTTTCTCACACAATATTGACCCCACACTTATTAAAAATTATGGGCTTCGACTCGTAACTCTAAATCACATGGATTTTTGTGTACTCTCTTATCTCTATTCACTCATTTTTCTCTCATGATATTCTACTAAATCTGTAACAAAACAAACAATTTGTGGAAAGAAAGACAACCATCACATAATTTGGTTACAAGTGTTTAAACATACCAAACAAAAAAAAACTCAAAAACAAAAACAAAACGCACTAAAATAAACTTAGAAAATAAAAACTAATAAAAGGATATAAATTCTTCAAATATCAGGTTGCCTCCCGATTATCTCTTCTTTTGTTGGAGTCATGAGTCGGACTCCGTGTCGCCCTATATAAACATATTAAGTCTTTTTGTCTGGTCTCCTTACCAGCCTCCAAGTTCCTAAAACCCTTCTCTAAGCCTCCATAGTTGTAATCTTGAGCTCATGATGTGCATTTTGGTGTTTATGGGTCATTTGCAAGAAAATGGAGAATGATTAAGGTTGTGAATCAAGGATGAGGTTATGGATCTGGATTATGTGCTTCATTTCCAGCTTATTTAAGGCATAAGGTTATGAACTTGATCATTGATGTCTTAGATCTTTCATTTATGAGTTTTGATTCCCTTTTGGCCCAATGGATGTGATCTAGTGGCTAGATGTCACTCCAGGGGCTTTGAGTTGTATGACATCTCCATTTTCACGGCCAGAAAAAACCGATTTTGTTTATGCTTTATAAAAATCAGAGTACCGCTTTTAATAAAAATGTTGCGGAATTTATTTCTAGAAAAAAAATGATAAATACGTTATCAAAGCATTTCTGAAGAAAAGTATTTTATTCGTTTTAAAACATTTGGGATGTCATCATGAATACAGAAACATAAGCATAAACAAAACTTACATTCGTTATCACTAGTGATTTATATCTCGTTAATCTCTTAGTGTAATGTAACTTCATATCGGCACCTGTGATACAAATAAACTGAGTGGGTCAGGTCGGGAAACCTGGTGAGTACATAAGGTTTTCAACCCATAATAATATAATTATTATGTTTAATCATCAAACAGTTAACCTAATTACCGATCCCCATTATCTTCTTTATTCTTAAGTATCTACCCTGAGAATCAGCTATTTCTTGTTCATTCATTCCTAAGGATTATCCTAAGGAATAGGTACGAAGTCCATCGTTTCTAGGGTTTGTATGATAACCACTAAGTCCATAGTTGCCAAGGTCATTTCGAGTACATCTGGGGAACACTTAGTTCAAAACATCTGGTGAACACGTAGTTCAAAACATCTGGTGAATACTTAGTTCAAAATGTCTAGTGAACACTTAGTTCAAAAATACATACTGAATACATAGTTCAAAAATGCTTACAAGTTACGAGTCTGCTAGCGTTCCACTGGACTGTCTAGAAAAGTCCGGGATCGTCATCTATATTGTGCTAGATGATTGGATCATCAATAACATCTATATCTAGGTTTCTCAT
The DNA here is from genome assembly GCF_051521515.1 of Lactuca serriola. Classification (NCBI taxonomy): domain Eukaryota; kingdom Viridiplantae; phylum Streptophyta; class Magnoliopsida; order Asterales; family Asteraceae; genus Lactuca; species Lactuca serriola. Next base: position 159,280,150 of record NC_136412.1, on the reverse strand, counting down.
TATTTTATTTTGTCACACAACAACTATTACATCTACTCATGTTATACCCAACACATTTTGTAGATATAAAATACATATACAGCTTAAATCATTCAAAACCTGTATAAAAATATTTCACCCAGCATAGACAACAAGTATTCAAACAATATGCACACATAGCACGTAATTTATATAAAATACTTCATATCTATGTGTAATATGAATGTAACTATGCACTCCCCTAATAAGGTGGTGACTCGGTACTCGGACAACACTTTGTTATCTCAAAACAATTTCCTTCGACAAAACCTAGTCTCATCATCACCACTAGGGTTTAGTCTAATATTCAACGAGACTAGTTAATAGTCTAACTATTATTATTATTATTATATAAGCGTTGAACAACACTTTATAACTCACAATAATAGGAAAAATAATTATTATAAGGCCCTAATAACATTACTATAATTAAATACAAACTATATTAAAAATAGCGTAGGCGTAGCTCACTTACAACGGGTTTTATAGAAAAAATGGGCTTCGCTTATAGTAGCGTTTCCGAACCGAAAGACCCTTTTTCTCGGGACTCCGGGAGCCTCAGGGCTTCCTTCAGGTGCTAGAGAGGTTAGGAGCCTTAGAGAGAGAAAGAAGTTAGATAAAGAGAGTGAATTTAGAGTGAAGAATGTGGCTGCCCTCGGCCTCCTTGTATAGCCGCTAGGGCTCGCACTATGTTGGGCATAGTTCCAAAAAGGTTGGGCGTACACCGAAGACACGTGTCCGAAGTCTCTTGGTGTGACGTGGCTGCTTGTGGACCGAGGGAAGGTAGAACACTGGGCATGCAAGGCTTGTACGCAGGGCATCCAATGCGAACGTTGGGCGTCCGAGATGCGACATGTCAAGATCGAAGCGAGCACCGTGGTCAGCAAGCGACGACCTTGATCGAGCCACGTCATTAATCGAGCAACAGGATTTGCAAATACAAGTTTAAACTTTAAAAAATTGTATCTTTCACACACGAGCTCCGTTTTCTACGTTCTTTATAACCACACGTAGGCAGGAACGTACTCTACTACTTTCATTTAGACGCCGTCGGATGACTTTCCTTTACCTGCTTGCCACACTCATATGCAGGGCAGAGTAAGTCATTGTGAAATTTCAGAATGGAGAGACGATAGACTAGTTCCCCGATGACCAGGTTGTTGATATACCGGAAATTGAGGTGAGCGAGCTTGCGGTGCCAGAGCCAGCTCAATTCGGATATTGCCTTTGATAGAAAGCAAAGTTGCTGTTTGCCAATGACCAGAGAAATGTCCAGTGGGCACATAGTACCTTCGGATCTGGATTTGATCAGGCAAGTGCTTCTGTTGTTTGTCATAATGTAGCAGAATTGGTCATCAAATTCAACCTGATGGCCAGCCTTACATAGTTGGCCAACACTTATAAGATTGTGTTTAAGACCTTCCACATAAGCGACCTTTTGTATCGAAAAGATTCTCATAGTAAGAACACCATAACCTCGGATAATCCCGCTTGCATTTTTTCCGAAAGTGACATTACCCCCATTGCAAACTGGCCTGATGTCCCGAAGGTATTCCAATCTTCCGGTCATGTTCAAGGAGCAGGCACTGTCGATCAACCATTCTTCTTCTTGATCCTCCTTGCACAAAGCCTGTAGAAATTAATTGGTTAATTTGGGCACCCAAGCGAGTTTGGAGCCTGGAGTAACATACGAGTTTTTAATCGATGCATGATATGAGGTTGAAGGGACAAGTTTTAGGTCAACTTTCAAGCCTGGTCCTGGGTGCTTGTGATTTTTTAGAGTTTTGTAAAATTGAGAATAGTTACGAGATTTTTGAGATAAAGGAGATTTGTCATGAGAAGAAATCTTTTGACACTGACATTGGCATACATATTTTTTTTCATTTACCCAGACATTTGGCTTGGTCAGCGGTCTTGGAGAGAAAGTATGCTTTTGTCCAGTCCGACGATTGTGAGATCTAACGGTTTTGTTGGTGCGATTTGAAAAGGTGGTTTTTGCAGGTCTTGCAGGTGTGTAGGCACATGCAGACCTTTTGTGAAGTGATTTCATAAACTCTTGAGGTGACCTTTTGAATGTCGGAGTTGGCAAAATTCATTTCCATTTTTGAGTTTTTGAAGGTGACTTTGGAGGGGTTGGGGTAGGCAAAATACCCTTCCATTTTGGATTGTCTAAGGAATAGACTTGAAAACCATTTGATTGAAAAAACTTTTCTTTCATAGAGATTGTGTCAGATGATTTCTGAGTGGTGTTAGAGATTGTGAACTCCTTCCTTTTTTTTCTTGGAAAAGGATGTTCTGAATTGATAATTTGAGAAACCAAGTTTTTCTAGACTCTTTGACTTGAGACTTTTGAAAAATTTCTTTTGTTTTGAATGAATTTCCCATTGCTTGCCATGGGAGCGAAACTCTTCTTCAAAAGCCATTTTTGCTTTGGTTTTAGGAGAACCGCAGTCAATGACATTCAGTTTCGGTTCCTTGAATCATTTGGTAATTTTAAAAAACAAGGACTTGATTCATCCGAACTGGAGAATTCAGGGTTTTGAGAACATTGACCAACTTCAAAATTTTCGATTAGGAATTCATGATTAATTGGGTCAATAGTCACAAAACTTTTGACTATGGTCTGCGGTGTAGTGCTTTGAACAACCTCAGAGTAAGTCTTAGTGGGTACTTCAGTGGGACATTTGACAATAAGTAATGGGACAGATTGCAGTTCATAACTACAGTCAAACTGCAGAGATGGGAAGTCCAATAAGGCTTCAGGACCTTCGACAAGTATTTCCTCATCAACTACGGAAGACGTCTGCGAACCAGAATGAATTGTATTACCAGCATGATTAGAAAATTCAGGGAGAATTTCCTAGATAACACAATTGTTACTCAGATCATGAAGATTACCAAAACGAGCTTGGATATCCTCAGGAAAAGTTTAGTCATTGACAGGAAACAAAAAGTTATGGTTTGGAGGGACGTAGGGACGTTCTCAATGGCTTCACTTTCATTAAACAACTTTTCAATTAAAAGATTTAAGCGTACAATTTCACACTGTGCTTAATCTCTCTGATTCAAATCTATCTCTAGTTGTGTTTCTCTTAACACTCTAGCATCCTTTTCTAGCATCAAGTCTTTTTCTAACATATCCATTTTGAGTCTTTTGTCATCCAAACGTCCTCTAACGTGGAACATCTGCTGGGAAGCAATGTTCTTCTCATCTAAGGCTTTATTGTAGTCTATATGGATGGCAGCACATGTGTCATTAAGAGTTTTTATGAAAGGTTGACAGTCACACATGCTATAATTTAATGTTTGAATCATAAGTTTTACCTGTTCCACAATGCTGAGAGTTGCATCTTTCGCCATATAGCAATGGTTCTTCTTTAGCATGGTTGAGTCGTCTTCATCAGCAGTTGCTACCATACAGATCTTCCGTTTTCCTTTACTGTGATTGTCCTCATCTTCATCTCCGGATGACCATAGTTGATGATTCCTTTTTACTTGAGCAACATAAGCTTTTCCTTTTTCCTTTTCCTCCAGTTCTTGAGCCATTCTGATAAAGAAGGCTCTGTCTTTCACTACGTTTGCTTTGCAGTCCTTGGCAAATTGTGACAACCCGAAAATTCTAACCCATGTAATTGATCTAGAACTAAAACCTGAGTTCATTGTCTTTTATTAAATCTTGTGGTTTCACTGAGTGCTCTAGACTTAGTATAATCTAATATATGAGTCTTAGGAGGGGTTGGAGAGTGTTTAGTATCCCAATATCGGGCCAAGCTCACTAAATAAGGTGTGTGCGGCCACACACTTGTGTGTGCGGCCACACACCTGTGTGTACGGCCACACAACCAACCGCAAACACCCTCAACCTCACAGCCAATTCAGTTTATGGATGGATACCCCCTTCATTCATTCATTTAGATGTTCTCTTCCCTCACTCTGCTTTCTCTCTCTAAATCATCAACCAAGAACACTTGGAAGGCTTCATAATCATGTTCTACTTCATCTTCAAGCTATGTATAGTGGTAAACACTTGGATCCCAAGCTTAAAACTCATTATGTTCATCATATTCATCATCCCATGAAGGTGTACGACCGCACACCTTCATATGGGGGCAGCACACATTCAAAACTCCCAAGTATGAAGAGCATCCACTTCAAAAATCAACATATGGACTCAAATGAGGATTGTACGGCCGCACACTCCTGTGTACGGCCGCACATACCCTCTGTACGGCCGTACACTCTTGTGTGCTGCCTCACACACACTCCTGGCCGCACTCCCCAGCCGCACACTCATTTTCAAGACCATACACCCACTCTAATACCCATTTTTGGCCCTAAACTTGCATAAATCATTAAGTTTGGATCATAGGACACTTATTCTTAGTAATTCCAAGCCCTAAGGATGTGTTCCCATCATGTTTAGTCATGAAAAACCTTAGTTCTAACTCATTTATATGTCATCAAATGAAAAATAGGGGCCATAGGAGTTCAGGGCATCCGTTGACACTCGATCTCAACATTAAGCAGTGAGTTCATACCCCTACCCTATTTCACTGTTTTTCACACTTTTCAGGGGGGGGGGGGGGAACACAAGCACAGTACAAGGGATTACATGTACTCAAAACTTGTTTTCATGTGTGTGTTTCACATTTTATATGCTTTTAACACTGATTGTTACAATTGATAACCGTTTGAACATGCAGATCACGTCAACATATATTTGTTAAATGGATTTTAAACTGTTATGTTTTTTATATATATTTCACGAATGGTTTTCCACATTTTATTAGTTAAAAGCATGACATTAGAACCATCGAAACATAAAACTTGTACACTGTTTTGTCCTCGGTAACACTCCACAGAGATACGCGAGTGGAGGATTATCATATTATTACTAGTAACTTTGTTAGTCCTGTATGATTGGAGACACGTCCTCGGCGAACACTCCACAGAGATACGCGAGGGGAGGACTGCACCCGTAACCAGAATCTCTAGGATTAGAGAGCGTGACTTGAGTGTATAGATCTATACGGGGCTGACTACCCCACACCTGGCTGCTAGCTACAGCCGAACCGAAATGGTTCAAGGGTGACGAAAGTCATAAGGTGACGTGGACTACTTATTGCCACATCTAGTCTATTGTATGGTTATGTAACTCGCAATTAGGATAACAAAGATTTACTTAATAGTAATAATGAATAACATAATACATTTCACAAGATAACTAGGTTTTCGTATACATTCTTCACATTGGTAACCAACAGTCAGGAAACTATGGGACTTTCCTGGGGAACATTGTACATAACTAGAAAACGGTAACAAACCGGGTAACTTTACATCACAGAAGGGTAAACATGTTTTTCAGAATACATCTTTTACATTTGATAGCTAAAAATTCAGGAAAGTATGGGACTTTCCTAGGAATACATTTGTACTTAACCAAAATAGATAACCTAACTACACATTTCCACAAGAATATGCATATTTTGAGTGTACAACTTTACATTTTATGTTGAGAAACAATAACCAACCTTTTTAAGAAAATATGGGATTTTCTTGGTAAGCGTAACATTTTCGAAAACAGAAAGGAAACTCGAACATTTTTACAAAACAAAACCACTTATGAACTCACCAGCATTATGCTGATTTCCAAACTGCTTGTGTTCTCAGGTCAGCGTTAGAACAGGTACCCGAAGATCATTTTATTCCAGGTTGGAATGCATAGAAGACCAGTTCGTTTTGTTATTATATAATATATATCACAACTGTATAATTTTACTTTTGAAACAAATGTAAAACTTTCTATATGTAATGTAATGGTTGTTCTAGTTTACTTACTATGTGCATTGGATTTGCTACTCAACGTGGAGTCAACCCCGGAAATGTTTCCGCCTTCGGTTTTTGGGGTGTGACAAAAATGGTTCTCTTTGTTGCATTTGTGACATATAACAACATCACTTTTGTCTTCTGAAGGTGTGTCGGAGTCAGTAGATTGAGACTATGGTGGTACGTCTTTAGATTGAGTTTGCTGAGACTGCGGTAAAGGGTGATGATTTTTGGTGAAACGAGAGTGATTGTTTTGGAAGTTGCGGTTGAAAGGTGGTTGGTTGTACTGTTGATTTTTACGAAATGATGGTGGTAATCGATTTAATTGTTGACTGACAAGAGTTATGGTATTCTGAAACTCTTCTTCATCGTCATACCCTAAGTCTGCTTCATATGACTGCGGTGGAGAGTCATACGAGTTAGGATATGTTTAAGGGTGAGGTGATTGTGCTACGAGGGAAAATGGACCCCCAAAGACTGAACAGTCCTTGAGTATAGTGGACTCTTGAGCTTTCAGTTCTCCGTAGAGCTTATAGAGGGACAACGAGTGAATTTTCCTATCTCCTTGATGGTCATTTTGGCCGTTGTCTAATGTCTTCCCAAACCATTCATGAAATTGAAGGTTTGTTTCATGGTTGCTTCTTACAGTACCAGTATTTGACAGTTTGGTCACTATCAGGTTGAACCTTTTGAATGATTTATCCAAGCTTTCACCTGCATGAGCCTTAAAATTTTTAAACTCACTGAGTGCAGTAGTAAGCTTTTTGTCTTGAGCTTGTTCAGTTCCCTCGTATAGATTCTTGAGCACTTCCTAGATCTCTTTTGCTGATTTGCAATTTATGATAATATCGAAGTTGTTAGGAGCAACTCCACAAGAGATTTCATAAAAGGCAATAGCACCATTTTCCATTTTATCGAGATCATCCTTGGTGGGACGGTTCATGAATGGTTGACCTCCTCCTAGTCTGACTATGGCGTCGTCGGTTTGAGCAGGTGTAAAAACGGGAACATGTGGTCCTTCTTCGACATATCGCCATACATCTCTTCTAAGTCTTCTTAAGGATCTTTCCATTCTTTATGACCAGTGATGGTATTCATTTGCAACCAGTATTGAAGCTCGATTTGAACCGCCAACACTGTTGGAAACGTTTAGAGAGAGTGCTTGTGCCATTTTTTTGTTTAACAAAAATAAGCTTCAGTGGTATAGAAGGCCCTTTGAAAAAATAATAGTTTCGTTTTTCAAAAAGAAACCACTATGGCTCTAATACCAATTGTTGAGAGAAAAACTTTGAGACACACTTGAACAAATATATTGTGGAATAGTTAATCTCGAAGGATCTAAGAGCTCAACAATAATATTTAAGTTAGATGGTTAGAGACTTAGTTGTGGAAAAGTAAAGAAATGAAAATGACAACAATTTTTATATCAGGTATACACATAAGTTGATTCATAACGAGGAATGCATTCAAGCCAAGTTAATAAGTGAGATCAAACTTAGTGATTAAGTCACGAAAGACTTGCTCCGAAGAGAGATGGTAATCAATTATGTGAGACTAAGAAGTTTGAGTAAGTAAGAAAGAGATAGAAAGGATAACTCTAGAGATGTGTATTAGAATGATAGATGCGTGTTGATTACAAAGAGAATGAGCTCTATTTATAGAGACTCAAGAGTTACATTTGATTTACACTGTAAGAGTAGTCATGCAATGCATAATGGACAATAGAGAGGATTATAGTAAGACAAAATGAACTAAGTAATAGAAAGTAATTGCGGTTCGAGGAGACTTCGGATGCGGTTGCTGAAAGAAGAGCTTGAATGCGGATGGTTGTTAACTGCGGTGGCTGAAGCTCAAGAGGGTCACTTATTGTGATTTAACAGTACCCTCACTCTAGATAATCATGTAGGGTTTTGAGCATTCTAACACTCCTAAGGTGTACATGCAACCCTAGAAACCTTGGATCTATGTTTGTCTAAATACATGCAAAAATTTGATTTCCAAGGTTCTTAATACTATCTAGCATGCATGGGGAACTTTTAGCATAAAAGATATATAGAATTGCATACCTTGTATTTGATCTGATTCCTTGAAAACCTTGTCAGCCTAGCACCCCAAGTGTGATGCCTCAAATTTCTAACACAACACCAAATGCTTTTGGAATGACTTTGAGAGAATGGTATAACACTTGAAATCGGCCTTGCCCTCTTATCTCACTAGTGTATCCGATTTTGGAGAGTGTCCTGTTCTTTATGTAGTATGTCGCATTAGGATTACACCATGTAAACCCTAATGTAACATGGCCCTTCATTTCATGATCCATGGATTTAAACCGTGATGGAGCATCCATGGAGCATCCTATGGTTTTAGCCCAACTTGATAATCCATAGATCCTTTTAGCTCACTATACAAGTATGGATGATTTACACAATCAACCCATATATTTAATTAGTCATTTTTAATCACGTAATTAATTCTAAATTAATTATTGATCAATACTAATTAAATAATATTATTAATATATTAGAACTTATAATATATTAATAAACCATAAGTGTTATTTCTCTCATTTTAGTCAATCCAAATGCAAGATGCCATGCAACCCAAATGGACCATGCTAATCGGGTCAAGTACATTCTAGAAATAATTATGAACTTAGACACCTAATCCAACAGTCTCCCACTTAGATAAGTCTAATAACTATTTTTCCAAGAATAACTACAGGAACCGATCAGCAATCGTAGCTCTTTCAAGGTCTCACGGAACTGAGATGATGATAATACGCGATTTAAGATAAGTGATCATATAATCCTCTGTTCTAGATATCACCCAGACAAATACATGGAAAAATGTCTTACTTATTATCCGGTAGTTTGTTTCCCGATTTCTGATTTGTTTGACATACAACTTAATTGAACACATCAACTTAGTTCTTACCGGGCTTTGTACATGGGTCAACACAAAATCATAGAGGGGCCCAAATACTACTTCTAGTCCAAGAATTAACAGATAAAAATCGACTCATATGCTTGTTCTACTACTTATTGAGTTACACACAAAGGCACGGTTTATAACATCGAGTTATCAATTCGTTTTCATACAATCAATGCACAACCAACTCATAGACAACAAGTCATATCTCTATGTTTGAAGACTTATATGATATTACCGTCTCACGATCACTGTAGATAAATTCCATGAATTCATACTAGTGAGTGTGGGTTCAATCCAATACTCAGATCTTATGAGCATTCTTGAGTGTTGTAGCACCACCTTGTCCAACATCTTAGACCTCTACAAGCCAACCCATGACAGTCTTGATTCGTATCTACTTTGAACATATGACCGATTGTGGATGGTTTGAATAACTTAGTCATTCAGGAAGAGCGACTTAGTTATTCTAGAAGTCAAAACATGCAAAGTGAAACACAAGAATAATTGAATCCAATATGGTCTGAAAACTTATGAGTATAAATAAAACACCTTTTACTGATCACCATATTTATTACCCATCATTCATTGTATACTGTTTCAAATTGTCAATGTAATACTTGAATTTAAAACAATAGTTGTCCCATACTCCAAGCATGTACACTATGTTTTTCTAAACAGTAGTTATGCCATACACCAAGTATGCACACTATGTTTGTCTATGATCTTTACTCTATAGATCAATTGAGCACAATTCCAATGATACTTATATGCACTGATCCTCTTGTAATGATTATGCACAAAGTCACAAAAACTTGTCAATAGTCATTACAGAGTATTCCAATGAAGAGCATTCCATGGAAACGAAGTCTTAAACTTAAAGTATATTGCTTTGAACATCCTTCTTGAACTAAGTTTTTCTAATCTTACACCGCTTGAACGAATAACTTCCACCTATGGTGAACCTTTCCATATTCCTATTTTAACTATCACTTCTGAACAAGAGTTGCCTCTCTTTAGAATATGTCAATATGGTCCTTCCAAAATTTACACTATACTCCCAACTATCCCTGAGCAGCAAATCTTTGGTAAACCTTAGATTGTCCTCGACAATTGCTTAATCATTTTAATCATATCCCATTCTACACTTTTCCCTCTTAATGCCCATAGCAATTTGAAAAATTTAGAAAGGATGAATATTATGGCACATGCAATCGATCCTATATCCGAAGCATATGGTACATGATTCATGATGGCTCACATAAAGACATGATACTAGACCAGTCTTTTGCTATAAAAATTTCTATTTCTATTTGAAAAGTTCTCATAACTCAGATTATGAAAAGGGATGCAGTAATCACAATCGAATTTTAGAACGCAAATAATTGACCTATATATGGAATTTCTTTATGTTGAGCCAATCCAACATAAAATTCATATATATATATATATATATATATATATATATATATATATATATATATATATATATATATATATATATATCCTTGACTAAAGATGATTAAAACCTCAATCTAAGCTTTTAAAATTGAAATGAATTATAATTTCCTCTCCCTTAATTATAGCAAAACAACTTTTCCCAATTGAAACCTTTTGTTTTCTATAATTAACATTGCTAACTTGCAATACTTATTATAATTATCATGCTCCCACTAACATGTTGATTATGAGCATAACACTTATGCTCCAACTAGCTAGGACATGTACTCAGAAATCCGCTGGACTTCTAGAAATCAATATTTTATTGACTTTCTTACCAAATTTCATACTTCTGATACGCAATGATTTGATAAAACTTTATGAAAATCATACTCCTTTATTTAGATAGCACACATGTGTGTCTAAAAAATTTGAGAACTATGAACAGGGATTTCGGAATCATAGTCTCAATTGTTTAGACCTTTTCCATTTCTCACAAGTTCATGTTAGTGTGCCCGGTAACCATACACGCTCTGCTAACGCCCTTTGAGAATGAAAATATCACAATTGCTATCTACTTAAAATCTACTTATTGAAAGCGTTTCCTCACCATCATTTTCATTAATAGAGAAACCTTATGCCACAAAGATTTTATGGTGTATGTGTTCCTATCCATGTGAGTTTTTCAAAACCATAATCACAAAACAAGGTTAGTGAGAAATCCAAACCCTTACGGATTGAACTTGTGCAGTCTTAACTTCTTGCCGCTTCGCAGCACAAGGGCCTGTCATTACTTCCAAGTTTTTATGCAATCAATTAAGTACTCTTAGAACTCATATGCAAAGCCAACTTTTAACTGGAATGGGCACAGAAATGTCAACACGATAGGTTATAGACCTCAAGTCTTGTGCTATTGAGAAACTATAGGTTATTCTTCTTGATTAGATCTTGAAATTCTTTCAGGATCCTTAAGACTCCAACTGTCCTCTTGACATATAAGACTATCTTGTCAAATATTCAATAGATAGTGTGGATTCTTAATCAAGACACACACTTGACACAGTTGTCCTTAGTTGGTCTTTGTTTTATCCAAAACATTACAACTTACCAATTTTAAATGTACAAGACAAAGACACATTTTACTCTTACATTTGAAAAGTGTTATAAACCTTTCTTTAAGATATGTCATTCAACTTACAGTCTTGGAGTATGACTCTAAGACTTTTTTTGGAACGAAGTATGTCTCATCTCCTTGATTCAGCCATTTCAGCAATTCTTGATTCCTCTTCTTAGCCATAGGAATGCACTAAGATGTCCTTAGAGGACCAATTGTGATTTGGTTTCTTAATCATTAAGATGATCATAAAACATGATACAAAAGTACTCTCCCATCTATTCAGATTCTAAAAACTTTTATCTTTCTACCTAATTTGATTCTTCTCATTCGTTCTGCCATACATCGAAACTTTTCTAATGTTTTAGAATTATACTTAAACTGGTAAGTATAACCTTATTTACTAAACTTTAGTAAATTATGACGAATCGTATTATCGATCTTTTGTGGTGGTCTTGACCAGTGCACACGAATGTGTACTTGACCCCTTAGTCCTGCACTTGATTCACACATACATGTGAACAAGGAATTAGTCTTAATTTTCCAAAGCTGAAAGTTCTCATTCATCATACTATACAACTCGCATGATTCCATGTTTCGGTCTAAATGAAACTTGGTTGATGAGAATATTCCTTATTTGGTAAATTTAGACACTACCACAAATGATATAATAAAATTCACATTTCCATTATTGCTAGAACCATACAAACATCAATTTTTCATAAAAGTGCCATTGCAAGGAGATATAATAAAAACAAAATTTTATTTATTTATAAATGCAGAAAAAACTTTTTCCTTATAATGCAACTTTAAATAAAACTATGCTATTACAGAATTTTTCTAGCAATCTCTCATAACTCCTAAGTAGTAGCTCAAAAATCTAATCTTCAACCATGCGTTAGAAATCCATCTTCGCAATCAGATTCAACATACTCTTTCTTTAAGTTTCCTTCCCTTTGCTTGATCTTGGATCAGAGTCAAACTATTCGATTCTTCTTCCTTTCAGATCCTTCAGGTAGCTAGGGCAGCTTCGCTTCCAATGCCCTCTTTCTTCACAATGAAAACATATAGACTCTTTGGGAACGGTACAAAAGGATATTCCAGACTTGGACTTTCTCTTTACCTCTTGTGAACCGGGTTGAACAAGGCTAATCCCTTTCCATTGGGAAGAGAAAGTTTTTTCCGGACTTCCAATGTTACCATTATCCATGTCCATGGAAGTTTGAGAAGCAGACCTTCCACCCATATTTGCTTGACTCTTGCGCCAAATCATTTCTAATTCAACAGCAATAAGCAAATAAGAATTATCTATTAGGGTCAAGTCATAATCTGTCAGATAGTAGTCTTTAATAAACTCACTATACGACTCGGGAAGTGACTGAAGAACACTGTCAATAGTGAACTTCCTTGAAATAACAGCGCCCGACATTCTCAACCTGTCAATGTGTGACTTCATTCTTAAGACATGAGTGCACACAGGTCTTCCATCATTATGTTTCAGTTCTAGTAGGGCTTTAGTGACATTGAACCTTTCAAGTCTTTGGGCTTGTGGGTCAGGGAGAATAATTGGAGGAGGAGGAGGAAGAGAAGTATGATTTCCATTAGCCAAACTCAAGAAGTCATCTTCATTAGCAAAGCTTGTTCCATTAGATTTAGGAAGATCATTGTTGTCTAAACCAGACATCTAGAATAGGAGAAATTCTAGTCAGTTGATTTAAATCCCTAATTTAACACCCAATTTGAAATATTAAGGGTAGGACCCAACACAATATTCTATAACTTGGAAGAGGGATGTCGTAATCCAAGCTATAGAATATTTGAAGGTAGGCAAATGACGATTCACGAATTTCCACCACGAAAACGAAATATAAACTATTAGGTTTTAATAGGTTCTTAGAAATTCCTAGATTCTTTTGAGATTCAATGAACTTTTCAAAGGCATGTTTCAATCTTAAGTGTGCCCTTAGATTTTGTGATTAGGATGCCGAGGATCGCAAAACAATGTGTGAAGTAACTATGCAAATTACTTCGTACCCTTAATGTTTACCCCTCAATCAATGTGTCGGTTAACTACACACGCTCCACCGATACTATGATAAACATTAAGTTACCCTTTGCCTACCTTGTTAAATCGAGCTAGTGTGTTGGTTAAGCACACACGCTCCACTAACCGACTTAAGTAAAGTGCAAAGTGTAATTTCATGGCTTCGCACCTTATTCACATTTTTCCTAAAGTAACTAAGACTGGGAATTTATAAAACATTTAGTTACTTTATATTCATCATTAATACTTTTAATGAATGTTTAAAGTCTTTTTCTTACCCGTTCGGCTAACAACCCTCCACCGATCAAGGAAGCGGTCGGTGAGAATGGACACCTATTAAGCAGCCATTTTATAGGCAACAACCTTATACCCCCCTTATAGACCGGCTTCGTGAATGAGGCCTACTTGTGGTAAAACAATTTAATCTTATACATATATAATTATTATTAAGTTTGTAATATTCTAAAGTATAAGGTTGAATTTTAACTTTTAAAATTCTAAGGTTTGGAACCAAAGTTTATTAACATGACTTTACATGTTCCAAAACTTGAGGGCAAGTTTTGTAACTTCACAAAACTCTTCAATTCATAACTTATGAGTTTAAATGGTTCATTAAAATGAGTGACTCTTCATTTTATGTAACCTATGTGTTTAATAATGGTGTTTAAAAGAAAAACTTTTGGTAATCCATAACTTGAGGACAAATTATGGATTCCATTAAAACACATAAAGATCATGAATTAAATCAACAAGCAAGTTACAAATAATTCCTATGATCTTCTAAACTCATAAGAACATGAACATGCATATCTAAACTTCAAGAACGTATGAAAACACATATAAACATAGAAATTTTGATATTATCCATTGTAAATGGATTAGAACACACATTACATCATCTAAAAGAAGTTTTATAACACCAAAACAGTTTAGGGTAATGTTTCTAGTCCATTTCCACCAGCAAAAATCGAAAATCTCACTTTGCATGACCAACTCGTCGAGTGCATGAACTAACTCACCAAGATGGTTGAAGTTTGGCTTGGACTCTTCGAGTCCCCCCATGGACTCGGCGAGTCCCTTGTGCAGACAACATAAAAATCCAAATTTTCAACTATCTGGCATCAAGTATCAAACAAACAAACCTAGTCTTTAATACCACTGTAGGGTTTTGAGCATTCTAACACTCCTAAGGTGTACATGAAACCCTAGAAAGCTTGGATCTATGTTTGTCTAAATATGTCACACCCCAAAACCAAGAATGGCGGAAACGTTCTGGGGCGGAGGACATCATGTAAAGTATCACAACACAGTAAATGTTAATAAGCAAACAACATCATCCATTGCATTAAATATATAATTTTAATGCAAGTGTGTTCTATACAGTTTTAGACACCAAAAATATAATGTAAATCAAAATAATATGATGGCTCTTGAATGCGCTCCATCTTCTCAAAAGCTGGCATTGGTACCTGTCTACTGATGACCTGAGAATACAAGTTATTTTGAAAGAGTTTATCAGCATTAAGCTGGTGAGTTCATAAGTATTTTAGTGTCGATGTTTTTTATCAAAACGTTTGAACGTGTCTCAAGTATAAGTTTGTAAAATGTATGTAAGTGTTTGTAAAAGTTTGAATCTCTCAGAAAAACCTATATTTTCTATTAAAGTAGCCTTCTACCAAGGCTTAACTGATTTGTATGCTCGTTTGTTGTAAAAGTGTGTAATTTCCCAAGTGTAACTATCGTTTAACAAATATAGTTTGTACATTAATGTTTAAGTGACGTTATCACTAGAAATATGTAATGGGTAAATCATTGTAGTACTGTAGTTTTGTATTATAGGAACTACTATTGTACTAACTACCTTAAACCAGATTTATATTAAGGTATAACGTGATAATTGCGCCATACTATCGACTGGTAACAACGACATACGAATGGTCGTAATAACGGAATGACGTTTCGCACCCGCAGACCTGCAGGTCCGGCTGTAGCTAGCAGCAAGGTGTAGGATAGCCAATTCAGAATAGATCTATATGCAAACTCACGCTCTCCCTCCAAGAGAATTATGGCTACAACTCGGGCCATGACATTTAAGGCATGTTCTGATACACTGGATCAAAATTGTTAACGTATTCTCGTATATGAACTGAAATGTTTCTAGTTCTAGTATAGTTGTATATGTTCTCCTCCTAGTATAGTTTTATATGTTCTCCTCCTAGTATAGTTGCATATGTTCTCTTCCTAGTATAGTTGTATATGTTCTCTTTCTAGTATAGTTGTATATGTTCTAGTAGTAATGTAATGTATAGACTCATGAATGAACTAACTCATTGATCTAGAAGTTGTAGTAGTATGATCCTGTGTTACCCCGATGGTAGCTTACTAATGATGTGTCTGGTACACATGAATATTGAAGTACTTTTTTGTCTGTATATGTATATTTGATATATAATTAATATTGAAACGACCTTCGGATGGTTACCCGAAATCCCACCAGACCACATCCAAATCGAGAAAAAGGAAATAGGGCGGATGGCCTTCCTAAGCCCTTTAAACATTATTTATATATCTATACATATATGGGCATGCAATTTATTGTTGGTTTTTGAGCAATATAACATGTCACACCCCCAAACCTGAACGGCGGAAACGTTCGGGGGCGGATGACTTCATGTGGTAACGTAATAAATGAATACATAGTAAAAAAAGCAATACAACCATCACATATATAATTGAAAGTTTACATTTGTCAAAAGTTACATGTTCAAAACCAATTACAATATGATGTCAAAAATACGAGATTAAACTGGCGCCGCAGCATCCCTTCATCAAAAGCGTAATGAATACCTGAAATTACTGATTTCCTGGGACATACAAGTAATTTTGAAAGAGTAGATCAGCATTTAAGCTGGTGAGTTTCATAAGTATTTAAGTGACAATGTTTGTATGAAATGAAATGTTTTGCCTTTGTTTGTTTGTGTTTAGAAAATCCTATATTTTCTACTAGTATAAAAGTAGCCTTCACTCAAGACCAATGTTTGTTTCTAAAATGTATGTAAGTGTAAAATAATCAATGTGTTTGAAAACCTCGTAAATCAATGCATTTTTAATACCCCATGTGAGTTTTATAACTTACTATTGACTCAGAATGCCTATACACAACGTTCTTCAGGCGTTGGAATGTTATGACGTTTCTCACCCCAAACGGTGGACTGCAGCTAACAGTCAGGGCGCGGGTTGTCAAGCCCGTATAGATCTATACACAAACACCATGCTCCCCCTCCAAGGGATTCTGGTATATAATACAAGACTTGAAATGTGTACTCGAACGTACATGAAGTTAGTACCTCACAAAAACCGTGGTATAAAAACATATCTACATGTTAAAATGTTATGTTTGTTCTTGTACACAAAAGTGACTTCTTGAAATTCATGTTTCTAGTGCATAAGAGTTAGAAATTTGTTCGTAAAACAATACCTATTATAGTTTTCTAAAAGTATGTCTCGTTTGTTTAGAAATACCTAGAAAAGGAATCATTTGCTATGAAAGCATAGATTTTTGGTGTAGAGTCTAAGATAGAAAAGTATATAAATAATCTAAGAAAAGTTTAGTTTATACATGCATTACAACAAATTTATATTTCAAAAGATAGAATGCTATTTTAACATATGTTATATATGAAAGTTCCTTAAAAGTTTGTAAATTGCATGTGATTTGGATATATAACAGCGTATAAAAGAATTCTTTATGTAACACACGATAATACTCGTGTGTTTTACTTGTAATCCCCCCTTGAAAGCATATAAAAGAATTTATAGAATATTTAAAAGGTAAATTAAGGGGTATGAACTCACTTGAAAGTTTGAAGATAGCGAGGTGGAAAACCGGGCAGAGTTTCGTCTCGGGAAACGGATTTTTTCGGGATTCTCGGGAATCTCGGGAGTAAAATCGACCCTCGGGACTTGAGCAAAAAGACCAGAGCTTCAGGTTTGAACGGGCACGGAAAACGAGGCAAGATTGTGAGAGAAAGGAGAGAAATGAGCATTTTTCTCGGAAGCCCTCACATGCTATTTATAGGAGGGTCTGAGAAGCCTCATACGCGGGGCGTCCGCTCGTACACAGCGCGTACGCGTATGTCATGCATGACCGAAGCCTCGACTGCCTCGGCTTCGGATGGGACGGATCAGTCTGTCGGGTCGGATGGGACGGCGGGTCGGACGGGTCGGTCGGACGGGCGGTTCGGATGGGTCGGTAGCCCCGCATAGGGCGACGTGGACGATCCGAGGCCAAGTCTCTCGGATACGCAGCGCGTACCTAGGCTGCGTACCTCGGATGAGGACGTTGACTCCTCTTCGGATAATGCTTGAATTTTGAATTAAATAAATATATAATTTATTTAATAAACTTCAAAAATTCATATCTTCTTCATACGAACTCCGTTTTCGATGGTCTTTATATCCACGCGTAGGTGAGACTACGCTCTACAACTTTCGTTTAGACTCCGTTGGCAAATTCCGAAATTATTTTTATTATTTATTTTATAACTCATCGTGTTTAAGGAATTTCTTTAAAACTTCATAACTTCTTTATCTGATGTCGGTTTTTGCCAGACTTTTCACCGCTGAAATACCATTGTCGAGACCTTCGATTCTCGTTTAGGTCATTCCGGCCAAAAGTCACTCGATCTCCGATTCGAGTTTTCAGCTGTCTGTTGCTAAGCTGAACTTGGAAAAATCATAACTTCAATATACAAAGTCGGATTTGGGCGTTCTTTTTACGTACGATCATGGTTTAAAGACATTTAAATATAGAAGGAATTTAAATAGAACTATTTGGACATTTTATTATGAAAGTTAATTTTATTAACTCAAAAGTGGTTACAATACTTGACCTTTTAGGTCATTACAAAGAATTGAAATATCGGGTTGTCACATCATCCCCCCGTTAGAGAGAATTTCGTCCTAAAATTTAAAGTAGTAAAGATACTAGTGAACATGAAAGAGATAAGGGTACTTTTGTTTCATCTGATCTTCACGTTCCCATGTGAATTCAGGTCCCCGCTTGACGTTCCAGCAAACCTTCACGATGGGTATGCGACTTTGTTTTGTTTGTTTGACCTCTCGGTCCATGATTTCTACTGGTTCTTCCACAAAGTTGAGGCTCTCGTTGATCTCGATCTCGTCGAGTGGAATAACAAGAGTCTCGTCGGACAGACACTTTTTCATGTTTGAGATGTGGAAGGTTGGATGGATGTTACTAAGTTCGTGCGGTAGGTTAAGCTTGTAAGCCACAGGGCCGATTCTGGCAAGAATCTCGAAAGGCCCTATGTATCTTGGATTTAGTTTCCCACGTTTTCCAAAGCGTATTAAATCCTTCCACGGTGAGACCTTTAATAAGACGTGGTCTCCTACCTGGAATTCCAAAGGTTTCCTCCTTTGGTCAGCGTAGCTTTTCTGTCGGTGTCTAGAGGCTTTCAATCGTTCACGAATCTGAACGATCTTCTCTGTCGTTTCTCGTATGATTTCCGGACCGGTGAGAGTGCTTTCAGGAACTCTTCCTCTAGCTTATTGGGTATCGTTAACTTCAGTCCAGCACAGAGGGGATCTACACTTTCGACCATAGAGGGCTTCAAACGGAGCAGCCTTTATGCTTGTATGATAACTATTATTGTATGAAAATCGACAAGGGGTAAATGGATATCCCATGCCTTTCCAAAGTCAATCACACAGGCTCTCAACATATCTTCTAAAGTTTGTATTGTTCTCTCACTTTGTCCGTCTGTTTGTGGGTGGTAGGCTGTACTCATGTCTAGCCTAGTTCCCAGGGAACTTTGTAGCGACTGCCAGAATCTTGAAGTGAATCTACTATATCGATCGGAGATAATGGATATCGGAACACCATGCAGTCGCACTACTTCCCTTAAGTAAGTTCTTGTAAGCTTCTCCATTTTGTCAGTCTCCTTGATGGGTAGGAAAGGCGCGGATTTGGTCAATCTGTTGACAATGACCCATATGGTATCGAGTCCACTAGTCGTCTTGGGTAACTTGGTTATGAAATCCATAGTAATCCGCTCCCACTTCCATTCTGGTATCTCTGGTTGTTGTAGTAATCCTGACGGTTTCTGATACTCGACCTTAACCTTAGCGCAAGTAAGACATTTATTCACGATGGTAGCAATTTCTGCTTTCATGTTAGACCACCAGTACAGTTTCTTAAGATCCAGATACATTTTATCTGAACCCGGGTGAACGGAATACCTTAAGTTGTGAGCTTCGGTCATGACTACGTTTCTGAAACCACCGTGTTTCGGGGTCCAGATTCGGTCCATGAGATAGTAGGCTCCGCCACCCTTGACTTCTAGATTCTTTTCCATTCCTCGCAGGGATTCACCCGCCACATTTTCAGGTTGCAGAGCTTCCATTTGTGCTTCCTTAATTTGTGTGGATAAGTGGGAATGGATAGTCATGGTCAGAGATTTGACCCTCCGACCAGTGTATTCCTTTCGACTGAGGGTGTCAGCTACTACGTTGGCCTTGCCAGGATGATAACGAATTTCGCATTCGTAGTCATTTAGTAACTCAACCCATCGTCGTTGTCGCATGTTGAGTTCCTTTTGATCGAAAATGTGTTGAAGGATCTTATGGTTGGTGAAAATGGTACTCTTTGTTCCGTATAAGTAGTGCCTCCAGATCTTCAGAGCAAATACCACTGCTCCTAACTCGAGATCGTGTGTCGTATAGTTCACTTCGTGTGTCTTAAGCTGTCGGGAGGCATAAGCGATAACCTTCCCTCTCTGCATAAGAACACAACCAAGTCCTTGATTTGACACATCGCAATACACTACGAAGTCTTCTATCCCTTCGGGGAGGGATAGTATCGCTGCGGTGCACAAGGCCTGCTTTAGTGTCTGGAATGCCTTCTCTTGTTTCGCTTCCCAGTCAAAGCCCACGCCTTTCTGGGTTAATGTAGTAAGAGGTTTCGCAATGCTCGAAAAGTTCTTTATGAATCTGCAATAGTAGCCAGCTAGACCTAGAAATTGACGAATTTCTGTAGGTGTCTTTGGTGCCGACCAGTTCTCAATGGCCTTAATTTTGGAGGGGTCCACGTGTATACCTTTCTCGCTAACAACGTGGCCTAAAAATTCGACTCTTCGAATCCAAAATTCGCATTTAGAGAACTTCGCATAGAGTTTCTCCGTTCGTAGTGTTTCTAGGACTTTTCGTAGGTGCTGACTATGCTCTTCCTCACTTCGAGAGTAGATAAGTATATCATCGATAAAGACGATGACAAACTGATCCAAGTAAGTGCGACATACCCTATTCATTAGGTCCATAAATACTGCTGGTGCATTGGTTAATCTGAACGGCATCACTACAAATTCGTAGTGTCCATAACGAGTTTGGAAAGCTGTCTTTGGAATGTCCCCCTCTAGAACTCGTAATTGGTGATATTCGGATCGTAGGTCTATTTTTGAGAAGTAGTTCGCCCTTTGAAGTTGATCGAGTAGGTCGTCGATATGGGGTAGAGGATAGCGGTTCTTGACAGTAAGTTTGTTCAGTTCTCTGTAGTCGATGCACATACGGAATAATCCGTCTGTCTTCTTTACAAACAAGACCGGTGCTCCCCAAGGTGAGAAACTCGGTCTTATGAATCCTTTTCGAAGGAGTTCATTAAGTTGACTGGAAAGTTCCTACGTCTCTGCTGGTGCGAGACGATAAGGCGACTTCGCTACTGGGGTAGCTCCTGGAACTAAGTCGATTCTGAACTCGACTTGGCGTTGCGGTGGTAATCCTGGTAGTTCTTCTGGAAAGATATCGGGAAAGTGGCGTACTACCGAGATGCTCTTGATATCCTTCAGTTCTTGACTTGTATCAACGATGTGCGCTAGGAATGCTCGACAATCCTTCCGCAAGCACTTTCGAGCTCGGAGGCACGAAATGATGCGAAGGTTTGTACTTGATTTGTCGCCGTAGATAACTAATGTTTCGTTGTTAGGGAGATTAAGACGGACTGCTTTCTCAAAGCACATGATGTCGGCGCAAAGAAGACTTAACCAATCCATGCCGACTATGACGTCGAAACTTTTAATTTGGACCGGCATGAGATTGATTGGGAAAGAATGGCCGTCTAAAGTTAACGTACAGCCCATGTATATGCCGTTAGTGTTTTTGGTTTTTCCATTGACCATCTCTACAGTGAATGATTTTTCTAACTTGCTAGGTTTAGGTTTAAGTAAATGAATAAAGTCTGGACTCACGAAGCTTCCCTCCGCTCCACTATCGAATAATATGCATGCATATGAATTATCGAGAAGGAACGTACCCAGCAACTATAGTTAGGTCAGCTACAGCTTCGTCGTGGCCTATTGCCAAAACTCGTCCCACACCTCCGGTGCCTGCTGCCTTAGGACAGTTCCTCTTGTAGTGGCCCACCTCGCCACAACCGTAGCAAGTCTGTCCTACACCCGCACCGGGAACTTGAGTGATCGACTTTGCGGGGTCCTTGCAGAAACGGGGTGTGTGTCCCTTCCTGTTGCAGTTGGCGCACTGCATTTCCCTACAAGGTCCATGGTGGTGGTAATTGCATTTGGTGCACTTTGGGAGGTTACCTATATAAGGCTTTGTTGGGTAGGTATTTGTAGGAGTTGTAGTAGGTACAGTGGCAGCATTCACTGAAACCAGTTGTTTCTTTGCGGATTCTTGGGAAGACCCACCCTTCCCTTTATTCCACACTCTCTTTTTGCTATTGTTGTTGTTGTTGTTGTTGTTGTTTCCTTTCTGTGGTTCTGGTGCAGAAGTGGTTGAGTTCTGATGACCTCCGTAGTCAATCAGAGATTGTGCCAGTTCCTTAGCACTTTCAACGGTGTCCGGTTTAGAAGCTAACACGTTTATCGCATTTGGGGCATCAGTCCCCAGATGTACCTTTCTATTTTCTTGCTCTCGGGAGCAATCATATCAGGACAAAGGATTGCCAGCTCGCAGAATCTGTTGGTATAAGTAGCGATGTCGTTACCAACCATTCCGAGAGTCCATAGCTCGTGTTCAAGCTTTTGAATCTCTCCCCGTGGGCAGTATTCTCTCCCCATCATGGCTTTCAGGCTCTCCCAGCTTATGGAGTTTGTCACGATTAGGGTAAGTACTTTAACGTGGCCATTCCACCAAGTTAAAGAATAAGGGTGAAAGTTGCAAATTTGACTTTGCTGTGCTCGGGACAGGAGCAGATTTCAAAGACTACCTCTGTCCTTTCAATCCACTGTCTCAGGGCCATCACACCACCAGTTCGATAAAACCTCCGGGGCTTGGCATTGGTGAAGTCTTTATAGGTGCATTCTCGAGGTGGTCCATGACTCTCGCCATGGTTGGATAGGTGTGTGCCAGATCCCGAGCCATTAGTACTCGAGTTATTGATCTGTGACATGGCAGCTGCCACCGCTGCGGTGACTGCTGCTTGAAACATAACAACATCAAATTGAGGTGGTGGAGGTGGTGGTGGTACAGGTGCTTCCTCACCGTTTTTTCGCCTTGGATTTCTACGCGGAGGCATCCTTCAACTATAGGTTGAAAAGACAAGGATAAGAATTTCATAGAATAGAAAATGTATGTGTCTCATGAACTAAATCGCTATAGTTCAACAACAGATGATAGTATGAGTCTTAAAATAGAAGAATGAAAGTTATTTGTAAGACTGAAGGTATGAAACAAGTATTTGGTTTCACAAAGACCTTTCAAGGTTCGAACGAAATACTTAACATAGTAGTAATAGTGTCACTTATATTAATATAAAAGTTGTTACAACAATCATGAAAATTTGACCCCTATAAGGGTCTCCGATTACAAAGTTCGAGAAGTTTAAAGACTTTTAGCCGATGTCCTAAGCTATAACAAAATTTGAGTCTTTGACAAGCACTACTTGCGTCGAAGGTTGCGCTTGGAGCTTGACTCCGCATCTGATTGCTTCGACTCCATTAGACGCCCATCAAAAGCGGCTTGTTGTTCCCTCAGTTCGGCGAGGGCTGCAATCATTTGCGCTTGAAATGCTTCGGTTTGAAGTTGAGTATTGTCTTGTATCTTGTCCAGCCTACGGATGTCAGAAGTGTGAACCTGCACTTCCACGTTGACATCCCGGAGTCGACTAGCTTGAACTCCAGACTGATAGGACTGATTAGCTAACTTACCCACCATTACCGGGAGTGCTCGATCCGCCGAACCTCTGCCGCGGACATCATAGAAGTCCCGGCACATGCCGTAGGGAGGGCGTAGGTTTTGCTATTGGCTCCAATGGTGGAGGTGACTTCCCCAAACGGGAGTCGGTCCTTGAAAGTTCCTTACAAAGACGGGAAGTTGAATGGGTGGTGGATCGATAACTTCCGGCTCTGAGTCGGTACCGGAGTCATCACCCACTTCTATGGGTTCCTCGTCCTCTTCGGGATCATCGTTGATCCATCCTCCGTTGCCTTCGTTAGGAAAGTAGGGGTCGCCAGGGTGGTGAAATCCAGCCATTTGACTGTACGAGAAATAGGGTTATAAGAATGGAATAAAGTTAAAACATGCAAAACATGTATGTTAAACTAGTTTAGATAGCAAATACTCCTATAGTATTTAAATTCTTGTGTTTGATTCTAGTAATGGTTTGGTAAGTTTTGACTTGTTGCTTACTACGATCATTCCTCGATATACGTTGGTCCAATCTCGGGCAAATATAGTTGATCACGCTATATTTGTCCAAAATCTGATTACATATATCGAGTCTCAATCGTAGTGTCAACTTGTCTAAATACTTGTATAGTTGGATAACACGAAAATAATTTGTGGTATGCATGTAATTGTACTTAAATGAACTATCAATTTAAGTTGAACGCAATGCTGCTTAAGCGTAAAAAGAAAATTTGTTTTGTCAGAGAGTATTAGTCCCTTAAGCATTTATAGTTTGTATATCTTATGTGGTTCGATATACTTAGTTCACTATAAACATTGCTCTGATACCAATCTGTCACACCCCCAAACCTGAATGGCGGAAACGTTCGGGGGCGGACGACTTCATGTGGTAACGTAACAAATGAATACATAGTAAAGAAAGCAATACAACCATCATATATACAATTGAAAGTTTACATTTGTCAAAAGTTACATGTTCAAAACCAATTACAATATGATGTCAAAAATATGAGATTAAACTGGCGTCGCAGCATCCTTTCATCAAAAGCGTAATGAATACCTGAAATTACTGATTTCCTGGGACATACAAGTAATTTTGAAAGAGTAGATCAGCATTTAAGCTGGTGAGTTTCATAAGTATTTAAGTGACAATGTTTGTATGAAATGAAATGTTTTGCCTTTGTTTGTTTGTGTTTAGAAAATCCTATATTTTCTACTAGTATAAAAGTAGCATTCACTCAAGACCAATGTTTGTTTCTAAAATGTATGTAAGTGTAAAGTAATCAATGTGTTTGAAAACCTCGTAAATCAATGCATTTTTAATACCCCATGTGAGTTTTATAACCATACTATTGACTCGGAATGCCTATACACAACGTTCTTCAGGCGTTGGAATGTTATGACGTTTGTCACCCCAAACGGTGGACTGCAGCTAACAGTCAGGGTGCGGGTTGTCAAGCCTGTATAGATCTATACACAAACACCATGCTCCCCCTCCAAGGGATTTTGGTATATAATACAGGACTTGAAATGTGTACTCGAACGTACATGAAGTTAGTGCCTCATAAAAACCGTGGTATAAAAGCAGATCTACTTGTTAAAATGTTACGTTTGTTCTTGTACACAAAGGTGACTTCTTGAAATTCATGTTTCTAGTACATAAGAGTTACAAATTTGTTCGTAAAACGATACCTATTATAGTTTTCTAAAAGTATGTCTCGTTTGTTTAGAAATACCTAGAAAAGGAATCATTTGCTATGAAAGCATAGATTTTTGGTGTAGAGTCTAAGATAGAAAAGTATACAAATAATCTAATAAAAGTTTAGTTTATACATGCATTACAACAAATTTATATTTCAAAAGATAGAATGCTATTTTAACATATGTTATATATGAAAGTTCCTTAAAAGTTTGTAAATCGCATGTGATTTGGATATATAACAACGTATAAAAGAATTCTTTATGTAACACACGATAATACTCGTGTGTTTTACTTGTAATCCCCCCTTGAAAGCATATAAAAGAATTTATAGAATATTTAAAAGGTAAATTAAGGGGTATGAACTCACATGAAAGTTTGAAGATAGCGAGGTGGAAAACCGGGCAGAATTTCGTCTCGGGAAACGGATTTTTCTCGGGATTCTCGGGAATCTCGGGAGTAAAATCGACCCTCGGGACTTGAGCAAAAAGACCAGAGCTTCGGGTTTGAACGGGCACGGAAAACGAGGCAAGATTGTGAGAGAAAGGAGAGAAATGAGCATTTTTCTCGGAAGCCCTCGCATGCTATTTATAGGAGGGTCTGAGAAGCCTCGTACGCGGGGCGTACGCTCGTACGCAGCGCGTACGCGTACGTCATGCATGACCGAAGCCTCGACTGCCTCGGCTTCGGATGGGACAGATCAGTCTGTCGGGTCAGATGGGACGGTGGGTCGGACGGGTCTGTAGCCTCGCATAGGGCGACGTGGACGATCCGAGGCCAAGTCTCTCGGGTACGCAGGGCGTACAGGGGTACGCAGCGCGTACCTCGAATGAGGACGCTGACTCCTCTTCGGATAATGCTTGAATTTTGAATTAAATAAATATATAATTTATTTAATAAACTTCAAAAATTCATATCTTCTTCATACGAACTCCGTTTTCGATGGTCTGTATATCCACGCGTAGGTGAGACTACGCTCTACAACTTTCGTTTAGACTCCGTTGGCAAATTCCGAAATTATTTTTATTATTTATTTTATAACTCATCGTGTTTAAGAAATTTCTTTAAAAATTCATAACTTCTTTATCTGATGTCGGTTTTTGCCAGACTTTTCACCGCTGAAATACCATTGTCGATACCTTCGATTCTCGTTTAGGTCATTCCGGCCAAAAGTCACTCGATCTCCGATTCGAGTTTTCAGCTGTTTGTTGCTAAGCTGAACTTGGAAAAATCATAACTTCAATATACGAAGTCGGATTTGGGCATTCTTTTTACGTACGATCATGGTTTAAAGACATTTAAATATAGAAGGAATTTAAATAGAACTATTTGGACATTTTATTATGAAAGTTAATTTTATTAACTCAAAAGTGGTTACAATACTTGACCTTTT
This sequence comes from Lactuca serriola, assembly GCF_051521515.1. Taxonomy (NCBI): domain Eukaryota; kingdom Viridiplantae; phylum Streptophyta; class Magnoliopsida; order Asterales; family Asteraceae; genus Lactuca; species Lactuca serriola. The sequence goes on along the minus strand of NC_136412.1, from coordinate 159,253,533 downwards.
AGGTCATTACAAAGAGTTGAAATATCGGGTTGTCACATAACACTTCCTAAGTGTGCATGCAACCCTAATAAACCTTGGATCTATGTTTTCTTCTAAAATACATGCAAATAATAACTTCCAAGGTTTCTTCCTAACTAGCATAGCATAAGGATTATGAATCATAAATGTACTAGTAGAAATACATACCTTTTAATGGTGGTTGATTGCTTGGGGTTTGAGAGCCTAGCACCAATAGTGTGAACGCCTCAAGTGGAATCACAAATCACCACAAACACTTGGAAAACTTTGAGAGAGTAGTATACTTTCTTGTGGAATCGGCCACCACTAACTCTCACACTCCTAGTGTCTACCCTTAGGCCATATTTCTTGCATCATATGCTTCTTTATATCATGTGCATGGTTAGGGTCAAACCCTAATAACCCATGTCTTTTCCTGTCCAATGATCCATGGGATAAAAGCTCCATGGACCATCCATGGACTTCCATATTAGCTTAGCCCATTAACAAATGAGTATTAGCCCACAATATATAAAATATAATAGCCCATAATTTAATCGGTCTTCTTTTTAATCTCTAAATTAATTCATAATTAATTTAAGACTAAAACTAATTAAATAACATGACTTCATATTAATATATTATAACTTATAATATATTAATAAATCGTAAGTATACAATTCTCATAAAATTATCTATAAATCGTTTGGGTGAAGTGCAACCCAAATGGACCATGCCGGGTCTGATCAAGTATGTACCAAATAAGTTATGGACTTAGACACGTTATCCAACAGACTCCCACTTGGATAAGTGTAATAACTATATTTGCGTATGTTACTTCAGGAACCAACCAGCAATTGTAGCTCTCGAAAACTCTGTTGAACTATGAAGCGCCATTTTAGATAAGTGATCATATAATCCTCTGTTATCATGATATTAGTCGGACAAATACATGGAACAACGTCGTACTTATTGTCCAGCAGTTTGTTTCCCGATTTTCGATTTTTTTGACAATGAACTTAATCGAACACATCAATTTAGTTCTGACCGGCCGGTACATAGGTCACAACAAAATCATCGAGGGGCCCAGATATCGCTTCTATTTCTAGAAGGAACAGATAAACTTCGACTCATATGCTTGTTCTACTACTTGTTGAATTGTACACAAAGGCACGCTTTATAACATCAAGTTACTGATGCGTTTACGTGCAATCAATGCACAACCAACTCTTAGGTAACAACTCATATCTCTAGGTTTGAAGATTTACATGATATTACCGTCTCACGATCACTCGGGATAAATTCCATGAAGTGATACAAGTGAGCGTGGGTTTATTCCAATACTCATAACTTATGAGCACTCATGAATGTTGTAGCAACCATTGCTATGACTAAACCCATTTAGCCATCTATAAACTCGATTCATGACAGTCTTGATTCATACCTACTTCCAACATATGAACGACTATGGAGTGTTTAAATAACTTAGTCATTTGGAAAGAATAACCTAGCTATTTAGGAAGTCAAAACATGCAAAGTGAAACACAATAATAATCGAATCCAATATGGTCTCAGAACCCTTTTGAATATAAATAGAACCACCTTTTACTTATCACCATATTGATTACACATTATTCATTGTATAATGTTTCAAACAATCATCTTAAGACTTGAATAAAAACAACAGTCGTCCCATGCTCCTAGCATGTACACTTTGTTTTCTAAACAATAGTTATGCCATACTCCAAGTATACACACTATGTTTGTCTATGATCCTTACATTGTGATGTAGATCAATTGAACATGATTCCAATGATACTCATTTCACAATCCGAAATCCTTATTGTAAATGTGAGAATCCCCGATTCCTATCATTTACCAAAAAATCTGTTAGATTTTAAACTTTTATGCAATGTTCCTCTTGTAATGATTATGCACAAAGTCACCAAAACCTTGTCACCAGTCATTACAGAGTATTCCAAAGAAGGTCAACTTCTATGGAACGGAAGTCTCATATTCAAAGTACATTGCTTTAAACATCCTTATTGCATTAAGGTTTTCTAATCTTACATAGATTGAATAACTTCCACCTATGGAGACATTTCCATAGTCCCATTTTGACTATCACTTCCGAACAAGAGTTACTTCTTTTCAAAACATGTCAATACGGTCCTTTCCGACAACTTACATCATACTTCCAACTTTCCCTGAGTAACAAATCTTCGGCGAACCTCAGATTTGTCCTCGACAATTGCTTAATCACTTTAGTCATATCTAGTTCTAGACTTTTCCCTTCTCAATGCCTTAAGCATTTGGAAAATTTAGAAAAGATAAATATTGTAGCACGTGCAATCGATCCTATATCCGAAGCATATGGGACACGATTCATGATGTTTGACATAAAGACATGATACTAGACCAATCTTTTGCTACAATATTTTTTTATTTGTCATGTTTTCAAAATTTAACTATGAAGAGGGATGCCGTAATCATAATCGAATTTTGAAAACGCAATATATATAGAATTTCTTCAAGTTGAACCATTCCAACATAATATTCATATATATATATATATATATATATATATATATATATACATATATATATATATATATATATATATATATATATATATATATATTCTTGACTAAAGATGATTAAAATCTCAATCTAAGCTTTAGAATTGAAATGAAGTATAATTTCCTCTCCCTTAATTATAGCAAAACAACTTTTCAACCCCTGCAACTTCACGAATTGAAACTTTGTTTTCTACAATTAACATTGCTAACTTGCAACACTAAACAAAATAATCATGCTCCCACTAACATGATGATTATCAGCATTACACTTATGCTCCCACTAGCTCTGACATATTTCCAGAAATTTGCTGGACTTCTGAAATTTAGATTCGTACACCCTTTCTTAGATAGCTCACATGTGTGTCTAAACAATTTTCAGAACTATGAAAAGGGATACCGTAGTCATAGTCTTAATTGTTTAGATCGTTGCCATTTCTCACAAGTCCATGTTAGTGTGCCGGTGAACCACACGCTCTCCACTAACGACTTTTGAAAATGCAAATAACACAATTGATATGTACGTAAAATCTACTTAGTGAAAGCGTTTCCTCACCATCATTTTCATGAATTGGAGAGAAACCTTATGACACTTAGATTTTATAGTGTATGAGTTCCTATCCATGTGAATTTGTCAAAACCATAATCACAAGATAAGGTTAGTGACAAATTCAGCCTTAAATGGATTAAACTTGTTCAATCTTAGTTTCTTGTCACCTTGGTAGAACAAGGCCCACCAATGCTTCCAAGTTGAACTCTGATAAGTCACATGCAAATTCAACTTATTTGAAGTAGGTACAGAAATAAGAATTATGTCAACACGATAGGTTGCAAACCTTAAGTCGTGTGCTAGTGATAAATTTTAGGTTTCACTCTTGATTAAATCTTGAAACTCTTTCAGGATCTTTAAGGCTCCCACTGTCCCCTTAACATATAAGTTTCCCCAGTCAAGAACCATTCCTTGACAAAACAAATATTCAAGGGATAGTGTGGATTCTTATCAAGACTAACACTTCACACAATTGGTCTTAGTTGGTCTTTGTCTCATCCAAGACATCACAACTTACCAATCTCAAATGTACAAGAGTAGAAAACATTTTACTCTTACATTTGACTAGTGTTAATAAATCTTCCTTTATGTCACTCAATGTTACAATCTTGGAGTATGACTCTAAGAATTGTTTTGGAATAAAGTATGACTCATCTTCTAGATCTTAACCAATCCAACAATTCATGACCTCTCTTCTTAGCCATAACAGTGCACTAAGACGTCCTTAGAGTATGAATTTGTGATATGGTTTCATAATCATTAAGATGACCATGAAATACGATACTAAAGTACTCTCCCATCCTTTCAGATTTGAGAAACTTTTATCTTTCTGCCTAATTTGATTCTTCTCATTTGTTTTGTCATACATTGTAACCTTTCCAGTGTTACAGAATTATACTTAAACTCATAAGTATAGTCATATTTACTAATCTTTAGTAAATCATGACAAATCAATCTTTATGGTGGACCTTGACCAGTGCACACCCAGTGTACCTAATTCCTTAGTCCTTCAATTGACTCACATATACATGTGATCAAAGAATTAGTCTTAATTTTTAAAGATAAAAGTTCTCATTCATCATACAATACGACTTGTATGATTCCAAGTTTCTGTCCAATTGAAACTTGGGTGATGAAAAACTTTCTTCATTTGGTAAATTCAGACACTACCACAAATGAAAGAATCAAATCCACTTTCCAATATTGCTATTACTGGAAACATATAAGCAACAATTTTCCACAGATGCCATTGTAAGGATATTTTTAATATAAATAAAATTAAAACCTTTTTTTTTATTTTAAAACTTCGCGGAAAAACTTATCCTTAAAATCCACATGAAAACCTTGTTGTTATCTATTCATAAGCAATATATTATAACTCTTAAGCAACAGCTCAAAATTCTGATTGCCGAACCATGCGAGCGAAACCCACCTTTGTAATCAGAATCAATATATACTTACATTAAGCTTCCTATCTGTTCTTTGATTCTTAAAAACATCAGCATGTGACCCATTCACATTATGTAATAAGAATCTCCAAATAGGAACTTAATAGAGTTAGATAGTGGACTTTACCCGAAGTAGAGTCAAACCTCTTGACTTGATCAACCTTATGACCTTTCAGGTGAATAGGGCAACTTTGAAACCAATGCCCCTTCCTTTGGCAACAAAACACATGGACCCTTTGGTAATGGCACATGAGACTATCTCAAAATTTTCCTTTCTCTTTACTATTTGGTCAACCGAGTTGACTATAGCCGATCCCTTTCCATTGGGAAGAGAAATCATTTTCTAGATATCCAATGCTACCATTGTCAATGTCCATGTAGACTTGGGAAGTTGTTATTTTAATCAAATTTGCTTTAATGGTGTTCCGAATCATTGCTGATTCCACAACACCAAGAAAAAAGATAACATCATTAAGGGTCATGTCATAGTCTGCCTCATAGTAGTCCCAAAGAGAGTCACTATGTTACTAAGAAAGTGATTGAACATCCAACCTTCACGAGACTTTGACACCCAACTCTCCTGGCTTGTCAATATGTGACTTTATCTCCAAGATGTGAGCACACATAGACTATGCTTGCCATTATAGGGATTGAGTGACTTTAAACTTTTCAAGAACTTGTGGGTGAGGGAGAATAATTGGAGGAGGTGGAGGAAGTGAAGCATGATGTTGAGGGACACCATCTTCAAGAGATTTGGGAAGATCATAGTTGTCTGAACCAGACATCTATAATGGGAGAAAATCAAGTTAGTTGATTCAAAATCCTTAATATAACACCCAGTATGAAATATTAAGGCTACGACCCAACACAATATTTTATAATTTGGAAGAGGGATGCCGTAATCCAAGCTATAAAATATTTGAAGGTAGGCGAATGACAATTCACCAATTTCCACCATGAAAAACGAAATAATTTATTAGGTTTTTAATTGGATTTGAAATTCCTAGATATTTTGAGATTCATTGAACTTTTCAATGGCATGTTTCAATCTCGAGTGTCCCCTCTCAAATTTTGTGACAGGGATGCTGAGGATCACAAAACAAGGTGTGAATAACCATACCAATTCACTTGGTACCCTTAATATTATTACCTAATCAATGTGCCGGTTAACCACACACGCTCCATTGATCTATGACAAACATTAAGTCACCCTTCGTGATCCTTACTAGTCCAAGTTACTGTGCCGGTTAACCACACACGCTCCACCAACGACATGGTAAGGTACAAAGTGTGAATTCCATGGGCTAGCACCAAATTCACATTTTTCCTAAAGTAACTAAGATTGGGAATTAAATAAAATATTTAGTTACTTTATAGTATTCATCATACTTAATGATAATTTATAAGTCCTTGTCTTACCCGTTCGGCTAACGACCCTCCACCAGTCAAGCAAGTGGTGGATGAGAGTGGACACCCATTAAGTTGCCATTTTATAGGCTACAACCTTATACCCACCTTATAGACCGGCTTCGTGAATGAGGCCTACTAACGGTAAAACGACTTGTTCTTATACATATATATAATAATTAACCATTAATCTTATAATAGTATAAGGGTAGAATTTTAAACTTTTAAAACTTCTAGGGTATGGAATTAAAGTTTGTGTGAGACTTTACAAATTCCAAAACTTGAGGGCAAGTTTTGAACAATTCAAAAACTTTTGGATATTCTTAACTTATGAGTTTTAATTAAGTGTTTTAAAGCTTTTAATGAAGAGTCTCTTGGAAATCCATAACTTGAGTACAAGTTATGAAGTTCATAAAAGCATTGATTAGAAAAACTCTTCAAAAGTGTAACTTATGACTTCTTAAAAAACATTCAAAAGAAAAAAACTTTTGGAATTCCATAACTTGAGGAAAAATTATGAATTCCACTAAAACACATTAAGATCAAGAATTAACTAACAAACAATTTGCAAATGATTTCTATGATCTAACAAAACTCATATGAACATGAACATCCACATCAACAATTTCAAGGATCATATGAGCACATATAAACTTGAAATTTTGATTATAACTTTTAAATTGGTCCACCATCATCATTACCACATCAAAAACAGGTTTCATGAGTCCAAAACAGTTTAAGGTAATGATTCTAGACCAATTCCAGCACCAAAACTCGAAGATATGCTGTCTGGGGTTCCAACTCGTCGAGTGCATGAGCCAACTCGCCGAGTTGGATGAATTTTGTCTTGGACTCGTCGAGTCCCTTCATGGACTCGGCGAGTCTGCTGTGCAGACAGCACATAAACTTCGATTTTCAACAATCTGCATCAAGTATTCAAGAAAACAAGCCTAGGCTCTGATACCACTGTTGGGTTTTGAGCAATCTAACACTTCCCGAGTGTGCAAGCAACCCTAATAAACCTTGGATCTATGTTTTCTTCTAAAACACATGCAAATAATAACTTCCAAGGTTTGTTCCTAACTAGCATAGCATAAGGATTATGAATCATAAATGTACTAGTAGAAATACATACCTTTTGATGGTGGTTGATTGCTTGGAGTTTGAGGGCCTAGCAGCAATAGTGTGAATGCCTCAAGTGGAATCACAAATCACCACAAACACTTGCAAAACTTTGAGAGAATAGTATACTTTCTTGTGGAATCGTCCACCACTAAGTCTGACACTCCTAGTGTCTACCCTTAGGCCATATTTCTTGCATCATATGCTTCTTTATATAGTGTGCATGGTTAGGGTGAAACCCTAATAACCCATGTCATTTCCTTTCCAAGGATCCATGGGTTAAAAGCTCCATGGACCATCCATGGACTTCCATATTAGCTTAGCCCATTAACAAATGAATATTAGCCCACAGTATATAAAATATAATAGCCCATAATTTAATCAGTCTTCTTTTTGATCTCTAAATTAATTCGTAATTAATTTAAGACTAAAACTAATTAAATAACATGACTTCATATTAATATATTATAACTTATAAAATATTAATAAATCGTAAGTATACAATTCTCATAAAATTATCCATAAATCATTTGGGTGATGTGCAACCCAAATGGACCATGCTGGGTCGGGTCAAGTATTTACCAAATAAGTTATGGACTTAGACACCTTATCCAACATTTATAAGAAGTAAAACAAAGTTTAAATAATAGCATTTGATAAGTAAAAGAGTTTGTAAAACATTTTGAAGTAAAACAGTTTGATAAACAATTTGAACAGTGATAAAATCATCAGTTTCCTAGTTATTAATCACATGTGATTAATGCAATCACATGTGATTGAAGCAATAACTATAAGTATTTAACTTGTATTCCCCCCCCCCATAAAGTATTTAAAACATTTAAAATCATTTCAAAGGTTAATTAAAGGGGTATGAACTCACTTGTGGTAGCGGTTTGGATTGTAGTGTCGGATACCGTGCTAGGTGGGAAACGGAGACTTGTTCACACGCACGAGCCTAGTCATCATATAATGAGCATATATATAACTAATTAGCCAAATAATAACTTAATGAAATAAGTTGGGACACTTAGGAACATGTAAACACTTTGTATAAGTGTTATAGGTCCTAATGGTTGCATCTATGTATTATGGGACAAGGCTAAAGGGGTTTGAAGCTTCCAAGAACCTTGAATAAGTGTTTACCACCGAATTAACTCCACACAAGGAGTTTACGGTTGTAAACCCTTGAGTTTACAACTATGAACTCTTTTCTTGCTGGTTTTGGGTGTTGTAAAGTGTTAAATGATTTTTAGAATAAGCCTAGCATTGGTGGTTTAATCCTTTAGGTAGTTTAGGGCCTTAGAATGCTTCTTTGAGGAGTTTACGGCCTAAAGACCATATCCCCTAGAGTTTACGGCCATAAACTCCTATGGGGTGGGTGTTTTAATTCATTTAATCCTCTTGCACACAAAGGATAATTTCTAGACTTTTGCTTAAAGCTAAAGGGGACCCTAGGCACACTTTGGTGCCTTTACTTGGAGTTTACGGCCCAAGAGTTATTCCTTGGATGTAAACTCCGTTTAAGGGGTCATTTTGATGTGTTTAAGTCTCCAAAATAACTAGAAGTATTAGAGGGTTAATGTCCTAAAGTCTTAGGAGTGATATGGGCACATTTAGCCCTTGAAATTTGGTATTTACGATCGAAGAAACTCTTGGGCCGTAAACTCCTAAAACTAGGTGTTCCTGATTGTGTTCTAGCCTTAAAAGATCATACATAATGTCCTTAACTAGCTACCTAATAAGGAAATGGGACTAGATAGCTCTTAGGCTTCGTTTTGGAGTTTACTCCCCAAGAACGTTCTTGGGCGGTAAACTCCCGGATCTTACATATTTGACGTGTAAACTATGTTATTAAGCATACAACAAGCATTAAAACACAACTAGGAAAGTAGACTCACGATTTGGGATGAAAACCCGAAGATCCGTGAGAGTGAAAATGGTTTTTCTCTAGTTGGAAATGTGAATAATAAATAATTTGGTTCAGAATTCTAGTTATAGTCCTGAAATATTTTTGGCAAAAATATTTTTATTCCGGAAATGGACTATAACATTATAATGTTTTGAAATGCTCAAGTTTCACAAACCCAGGAGCATCAACTCTCCTGATATCTCCTTAAACGTAAGCCCTAATGTACACGAACTTATTCAGAAAAGTCTGAAAATCACTGAAACTGGACTAGCTTCTATTGAATAGATATTGTTCGTACAAAATGGAAATTTCGGGTTGTCACATCATCCCCCGTTAGAAGGAATTTCGTCCCGAAATTAGAATTTAAGCAAATAAGAAGTTACAAACAATTAAGCGAAAAGACGAGGGTATTTCAGTTTCATCTGATCCTCGCGTTCCTAAGTGAATTCCGGTCCTCGCTAGGCGTTCCAGCGAACCTTCACGATAGGGATACGACTTTGCTTCGTCTGCTTGACCTCACGATCCATGATCTCTACCGGTTCTTCCACGAAGTTGAGGCTCTCGTTGATCTTGATCTCTTCGAGTGGGATAACAAGAGTCTCGTCAGACAGAGACTTTTTCAAGTTAGATACGTGGAATGTAGAATGTACGTTACGAAGTGCGTTGGGTAGGTCGAGTTTGTAAGCTACGGAGCCGACTCTTGCAAGAATCGCGAAAGGCCGTATGTACCTCGGATTAAGCTTCCCACGCTTGCCGAAGCGTATCAAGCCCTTCCAGGGTGAGACTTTGAGAAGGACTCGGTCTCCCACCTGAAATTCCAAAGGTTTTCTTCGTTTATCAACGTAGCTCTTTTGTCGGTCTCTAGAGGCTTTCAATCGTTCACGAATCTGAAAGATTTTCCCTGTCATTTCCCGAATGATCTCCGGACCGGTGAGAGTACTGTCGGAAGCTTACCCCCTGGCTAATTGGGTATCACCCACCTCAGTCCAGCACAGAGGAGATCTGCACTTTCGATCGTAGAGGGCTTCAAATGGAGCAGCCTTGATGCTCGTGTGATAACTATTATTATAGGAAAACTCGACAAGGGGTAAATGAGTATCCCATGCCTTCCCAAAGTCAATCACGCAGGCTCGCAACATGTCTTCCAGTGTTTGGATGGTCCTCTTACTCTGTCCGTCTGTCTGTGGATGATAAGCGGTGCTCATGTCTAGCCTTGTTCCTAGGGAATGTTGTAGTGATTTCCTGAATCTTGAGGTGAACCTACTATCTCTATCGGAGATAATGGACATAGGTACACCATGTAGTTGTACGATTTCCCTAATGTATGTTCTCGTAAGTTTCTCCATCTTGTCAGTTTCTTTAATAGGCAGGAAGTGTGCAGACTTCATCAATCTATCGACGATGACCCATATGGTATCAAGTCCACCCGTTGTCTTAGGCAACTTGGTTATGAAATCCATAGTGATCCGCTCCGACTTCCATTCTGGAATTTCCGGTTGTTGCAATAAACCAGAGGGCTTCTGGTACTCGACCTTCACCTGTGCGCAAGTAAGGCATTTAGTTACCAAGGTAGCAATCTCTGGTTTCATATTAGGCCACTAGTATAGCTTTTTAAGATCCATATACATCTTATCTGAACCTGGGTGGACGGAATACCGAGTGTTGTGCGCCTCGGTCAACACCAAGTCTCAGAAACCACCGTGTTTCGGTGTCCAGATCCGGTTCATGAAATATAAGGCTCCGTCACCCTTGGCTTCTAAATTCTTGTCCATTCCTCTAAGGGATTCACCCGTCACATTTTCAGGTTTCATGGCTTCAAGTTGAGCCGCCTGAATTTGCTTACACAAGTGTGAATGGATGGTTATTGATAATGACTTGACTTTGCGACCAGAGTATTCCTTCCGACTCAGGGCGTCTGCTACTACGTTGGCTTTACCCGGATGATAACAAATATCACATTCGTAGTCACTGAGTAGCTCGACCCACCGTCGTTGTCTCATGTTGAGCTCCTTCTGATCGAAAATGTGTTGTAAACTGTTGTGGTCGGTAATGATAGTGCTTTTCGTCCCATACAAGTAATGTCTCCAGATCTTCAGAGCAAACACCACTGCTCCCAGTTCAAGATCGTGAGTTGTCTAGTTAACCTCGTGTGTCTTCAACTGTCTCAAGGCGTAGGCGATGACCTTACCTCGCTGCATCAGAACACACCCGAGCCCTTGATTTGATGCATCGCAATAGACTATGAAGTCTTCTATACCTTCGAGAAGGGATAGTATTGGCGCGATGCACAAGGCCCGTTTGAGTGTTTGGAAAGCTCTCTCTTGTTTCTCTTCCCAGTCGAAGGCCACGCCTTTCTGGGTCAAGGTTGTAAGGGGTTTCGCTATTCGGGAGAAGTTCTGAATGAATCTGCGGTAGTAGCCAGCGAGGCCTAGAAATTGACGAATTTCAGTAGGCGTCTTAGGTGCTGACCAGTTCTCAATGGCTTTAATTTTGGATGGGTCCACGTGGATTCCTTCTTCGCTTACCACGTGTCCTAAGAATTCGACTCTTCGAATCCAAAATTCACATTTCGAGAACTTCGCTTAAAGTTTCTCCCTTCGTAATGTCCCTAGAACTTGTCACAGGTGATCACCATGCTCTTCCTTACTTAGTGAGTAGATCAGGATGTCGTCAATGAAAACGATGACGAACTGATCTAAGTAAGGTCGACATACTCTATTCATAAGATCCATGAAGACTGCAGGTGCATTGGTCAATCTGAATGGCATCACCACGAACTCGTAATGTCTGTAACGAGTTCGGAAGGTTGTTTTCGGCACATCTACCTCTAGTACTCGTAACTGGTGGTATCTGAATCTCAGATCAATTTTGGAAAAGTAGTTCGCCCCTTGCAGTTGGTCAAATAGATCGTCTATGCTAGGCAGAGGGTAACGATTCTTGACCGTCAGTTTGTTGAGTTCTCTGTAGTCAATACACATACGGAATGATCCGTCTTTCTTCTTAACGAACAAGACCGGTGCTCCCCAAGGTGAGAAACTCGGTCTTATAAAGCCCTTGCTGAACAGTTCGTTAAGTTGGCCAGAGAGTTCCTGCATCTCAGCAGGTGCTAAGCGGTAGGGCGACTTGGCTACTGGGGTAGCTCCTGGGACTAAGTCGATTCTGAACTCGACCTGTCGTTGCGGAGGTAACCCAGGTAGTTCTTCTTGGAAAATGTCGGGGAAATCGCTCAATACTGGGATGTTCTTTAGTTCTTTTGTTTCGAGGCTCGTGTCGACGACGTGAGCAAGGAATGCATGGTATTTTTTGAGCAAATACTTCTGTGCTTTAATACTGGATATTATACGAAGACTTGCACCGGGTTTGTCGCTGTAGACTATAAGAGTTTTGTTAGATGGAAGGTTTAGACGGACTGCTTTCTCGAAGCACATGATGTCGGCGCGATGAAGACTTAACCAATCCATGCTGATGATAACGTCGAAGCTTTTAATTGAGACCGGCATGAGGTCGATTTTGAATGAATGGTTATCTAGAGTTAGGGTACAACCTAAGTATATGCTATTCGTACTTTCAGTTTTTCCATTAGCCATTTCTACTGTGAATAGTTCTTTGAGTGCGTGTGGTGGTTGTTTAAGCATGCGAGCAAATTATGGTTTTGCGAAGCTTCGCTCCGCTCCAGTATCGAACAGAATGCATGCATAGGAGTTATCGAGGAGGAACGTACCAGTCACCACGGTCGGGTCAGCAACTGCTTCCCTGTGGCCTATAGCTAGTACCCTCCCTGCTCCTCCAGCATTCTTCGCTTGAGGGCAGTCCCTCTTAAAGTGGCCTATTTCGCCACATCCATAGCAGGTCAGGCTCGTGCCAGAGCCAGGGACTTGGTTGATCGGTTGTGCCGGGAACTTACCGAAATGGATAGTGTGTCCTTTCCTGTTGCAGTTAGAGCACTGCATTTCACGGCAAGGGCCGTTGTGGTGGAAGTTGCATTTGTTGCACTTTGGCAAACTTCCAGCATATTGCTTCCCCGGAGCAGTAGCAGTAGTAGGGGTTACTGCAACATACACAGCCACAATTTGCTGCTATTTGGCAGCTTGCTGCTTCTTCTTTTCATCCCAGAATTTTCGCTTAGTGTCAGCGGGTTTGGATGGTTCCGGGAAGGCTAGGGTCGTTGTGGTTGCAGGGGTTTTGACTCCATGGTCAATGAGTCGTTGTGCCAATCGCTTAGCACTGTCGAAGGTAGCGGGGTTTGATGCTAGGACATTCCCATGATACGGAGGCACTAGCCCCTATATGTACTTCTCAATCTTTTTCCCCTCAGTGGGAACCATATTTGGGCAGAGGGCCACTAGTTCGCTGAATCGGGCAGTATAAGCAATTACATTGGTGCCCTTCATAGTCAGGTTCCAAAGTTCCTGTTCCAATTTCTGGACTTCGCCCCTCGGGCAGTATTCCTCCATCATGAGGTCTTTCATCGTTTCCCAGCCCATGTCGTTGGCTATGATGAGGGTTAGAGCTTTAACGTGGCTGTTCCACAACGTCAGGGCCTTTCCCTCAAAGGTGCATGCGGCATATTTGACTTTGCTCGTAGCAGGGCATGAACAGATTTCGAAGACTGATTCAGTCTTCTCGAACCATTGCGAGAGCGCAATGACTCCGCCGGTGCCATAGAAAGGCTTCGGCTTGCAATTGGTGAAATCCTTGTAGGAGCACTCTCTCGAGCGCACAAGGGTTTCAAAAGGAGTTGATTCAATAGGGGTTCCACCTCTGCCGGCATCAGATGAGTGATACTGAGCCATGGCAGTTGCCACTACTGCAGCTACAGTAGCATTCAGGGCTGCAGTATCGATGACCGGAGGCGGAGCAGGCGGTGGAGGTGCAGGGTTATTCCTGGGAGATTTGCGAGGAGGCATCTTTCAGCTATAAGTTTATAAAGATAAGAAAAATGGTAAGAATCAATTTGTAAGCAACGTGAGAGTGACACATGGACTAACTAACCATAGCCCAATACTTGAATGAGTGTTTGAGATCACAACAAAGAGTATTAGTACGAAACACAAATGTACAGATTTTTCTCACAGATTCGATAGATGTCAATAATACTGGTATTACTAATGTAATAAGTTCAGGGAAAATCGACCTAACAGTAGGTCTTACATCATATCATACAGAAAAGTTTGACAGCTCTTAGATTACTAATTAGAGTACTGAAAGTTAGGAATATTTTATAGACAAGTGCTTGTTAGAGCACAGATGTTAAAGGCTATTCCTTAACAAAAAGACAGAGATGTACTAGACATCATCTAACGGCGATGGGAATTCCTCGGGCGAGCCCTGAGGTCTGACACTTGACGAAACACCTCTTGAAGGTGTCGATCCTGAGCCCTCTGACGGGCTCGAAGTTCCAAGACTTCAGCACGGGAGGCAGCCAGCTGTTGTTGCAGGGTTTCATTGGTTCTCCGGGTCCGTTCCATGTCTTCGTCAAGGCGGCGGATGCGGACTATGTTGACACCTTAGTTGGCATCAATCTCCATGACCCGGTCGATGGCTGCTCGACCTTGCTCAACATTACGAGCTATTCTGCGGATAATGACAGGCAGAGCTCAGTCAGCAGAGCCACCTTCACTGACGTTGTAAAAGCCTCGGTCCCCAAAGTATGGTAAGGGTTGACCCTGTTCATCACTCCAGCGATTCAAGTTGGTTGCCCACAAAGGAGTAGGACCTGGAAAAGCTGGTCGGGGGTTGTTGTTCGGGGCTTGACCTACGAGCGGTAGGTTGTTGACATCAGGCTCAGAGTCAGATCCATCAGAAAAGCCTTCTGCGAGGTGATCATCCAAAGGGATTGGATGCTCATCTTCGGGCTCTTCTTCGATCAACCCGGCATTGCCTTCATTTGGAAAGTACGGGTCACCGTGATGGAATCCAACCATTTAAATCTATGCGAGAAGAGAGGTATAAGAATATAGTATAGATGTAACTAGTAGTACAAAATACACCTATAGTATTTTAAGTTTAAGTTCTACTGATCTTCTTGTGGTATTGTTGGTAAGTTTTAAGACTTGTTAACACATCACAACCATTCTAGGGCATATGCTAATCACTCCTCGGACCAGCATGGTTGATCAGGCTATGCCATTCCCAAGACTGACCATACATCCCCGAGCTCGCTTGTGATATTTAACAATCGTAATACTTTTGTTCTTGTCATTGTGACACTGATTTTAGTATGAATACAGACTAGTATACTTAATTAAATATTTTAATATTTAAAGTATAGCCTCTGCGTCAGAGTGCTTTAATCCCTAATGGGTTTATAGTTTAGTATATCTTTTATGGGTTGATATACTTGATTCACTATAAACAATGCTCTGATACCAATCTGTCACACCCCAAAACCAAGAACGGAGGAAACGGTCTGAGGCGGAGGACGTCATGTAAAGTATCACAACACAGTAAATGTAAATAAGCAAACAACATCCTCCATTGCATTAAATATATAATTTTAATACAAGTGTGTTCTGTACAGTTTTAGACACCAAAAATATAATGTAAATCAAAATAATATGATGAGTCTTGAATGCGCTCCATCTTCTCAAAAGCTGGCATCGGTACCTGTCTACTGATGACCTGAGAATACAAGTTATTTTGAAAGAGTTTATCAGCATTAAGCTGGTGAGTTCATAAGTATTTTAGTGTCGATGTTTGTTATCAAAACGTTTGAACGTGTCTCAAGTATAAGTTTGTAAAATGTATGTAAGTGTTTGTAAAAGTTTAAATATCTCAGAAAAAGCTATATTTTCTATTAAAGTAGCCTTCTACCAAGGCTTAACAGATTTCTATGCTCGTTTGTTGTAAAAGTGTGTAATTTCCCAAGTGTAACTATCATTTAACAAATATAGTTTGTACATTAATGTTTAAGTGAGGTTATCACTAAAAATATGTAATGGGTAAATCATTGTAGTACTGTAGTTTTGTATTATAGGAACTACTGCTGTACTAACTACCTTAAACCGGATTTATATTAAGGTATAATGTGATAATTGCACCACACTATCGACTGGTAACAACGACATATGAATGGTCATAATAACGGAATGACGTTTGGCACCCGTAGACCTGCAGGTCCGGCTGTAGCATGCAGCAAGGTGTAGGATAGTCAATCCAGTATACATCTATAGGCAAACTCACGCTCTCCCTCCAAGAGAATTTTGGCTACAACTCGGGCCATGACATTTAAGGCATGCTCCGATACAGTGGATCACAATTGTTAACGTATTCTCGTATATGTACTTAGATGTTTCTAGTTCTAGTATAGTTGTATATGTTCTCCTCCTAGTATAGTTGTATATGTTCTCCTCCTAGTATAGTTGTATATGTTCTCTTCCTAGTATAGTTGTATATGTTCTCTTTCTAGTATAGTTGTATATGTTCTAGTAGTAATGTAATGTATAGACTCATGAAGGAACTGACTCATTGATCTAGAAGTTATAGTAGTATGATCTTGTGTTACCCTGATGGTAACTTACTAATGATGTATCTGGTACGCATGAATATGGAAGTACTTTTATGTCTATATATATATATATATATATATATATATATATATATATATATATATACATATATATATATATATATATATATATATATATATATATATATATATATATATATTTGATATATAAGTAATATTGAAACGACCTTCGGATGGTTACCCGAAATCCCACCAGACCACATCCAAATCGAGAAAAAGGAAATAGGGCGGATGGCCTTCCTAAGCCCTTTAAACATTATTTATATATCTATACATATATGGGCATGCAATTTATAAGAAGTAAAACAAATTTTAAATAATAGCATTTGATAAGTAAAAGAGTTTGTTAAACATTTTGAAGTAAAACAGTTTGAACAGTGATAAAATCATCGGTTTCCTAGTTATTAATCACATGTGATTAATGCAATCACATGTGATTGAAGCAATAACTATAAGTATTTAACTTTTATTCCCCCCATAAAGTATTTAAAACATTAAAAATCATTTCAAAGGTTAATTAAAGGGGTATGAACTCACTTGTGGTGAGCGGTTTGGATTGTAGTGTCGGATACCGTGCTAGGTGGCAAACGGAGACTTGTTCACATGAACGAGCCTAATTATCATATAATGAGCATATATATAACTAATTAGCCAAATAATAAATTAATGAAATAAGTTGGGACACTTAGGAACGTGTAAACCCTTTGTATAAGTGTCAGAGGTCCTAATGGTTGCATCTAAGTGTTATGGGACAAGGCTAAAGGGGTTTGAAGCTTCCAAGAACCTTGAATAAGTGTTTACCACCCAATAAACTCCACACAAGGATTTTACGGTTGTAAACCCTTGAGTTTACGACCGTGAACTCTTGTCTTGGTGGTTTTGGGTGTTTTAAAGTGTTAAATGATTTCTAGAATAAGCCTAGCATTGGTGGTTTAATCCTTTAGGTAGTTTAGGGCCTTAGAATGCTCCTTTGAGGAGTTTACGGCCTAAAGACCATATCCCCTAGAGTTTACGGCCGTAAACTCCTATGGGGTGGGTGTTTTAATTCATTTAAGCCTCTTGCACACAAAGGATAATTTGTAGACTTTTGCTTAAAGCTAAAGGGGACCCTTGGCACACTTTGGTGCCTTTACTTGGAGTTTACGGCCCAAGAGTTATTCCTTGGCCGTAAACTCCCTTTAAAGGGTGATTTTGATGTGTTTATGTCTCCAAAATAACTAGAAGTATTAGAGGGTTAATGTCTTAAAGTCTTAGGAGTGATTTGGGCACATTTAGCCCTTGAAATTTGGTGTTTACGGTCCAAGAAACTCTTGGGCCGTAAACTCCTAAAACTAGGTGTTCTTGATTGGGCGGTAAACTCCTGGATCATACATATTTGACATGTAAACTATGTTATTAAGCATATAACAAGCATTAAAACACAACTAGGAAATTATACTCACAATTTGGGATGAAAACCCGAAGATCCGTGAGAGAGAAAATGGATTTTCTCTAGTTGGAAATGTGAATAATAAATAATTTGGTTCAGAATTCTATTTATAGTCCTGAAATATTTTTGGCAAAAATATTTTTATTCCGGAAATGGACTATAACATTATGAAGTTTTGAAATGCTCAAGTTTCACAAACCCAGGAGCATCCACTCTCCTGATTTTTCCTTAAACGTAAGCCCTAATGTACACAAACTTATTCGGAAAAGTCTGAAAATCACTGAAACTCGACTAGCTTCTATTGAATAGATATTGTTTGTACAAAATGGAAATTTCGGTTGTCACAAAATACATGAAAAAATTTGATTTCCAATGTACTTAATACTATCTAGCATACCTGGGGAACTTTTAACATAAAAGATAGCTAGAATTGCATACCTTGTAGTTGATTTGATTCCTTGAAAACCTTGTGAGCCTAGCACCCCAAGTGTGATGCGTCAAATGTCTTACACAACTTCAAATGCTTTTGTAATGACTCTGAGAGAATGGTATAACACTTGAAATCGGCCTTGCCCTCTTGTCTCACTAGTGTAGCCGATTTTGGAGAGTGTCATGTTCTTTATATAGTGTGTTGAATTAGGGTTACACCATGTAAACCGTAATGTAACATGGCCCTTCATTTCATGACCCATGGGTTTAAACCTCTATGGAGCATTCTATGGGTGTTAGCCCAACTTGATAATCCATGGAGCCTTTTAGCCCACTATACAAGTATTGATGATTTACACAATCAACCCATATATTTTATTAGTCATCTTTTGATCACTTAATTAATTCTAAATTAATTCTTCATCAATACTAATTAAATAATATTATTAATATATTAGAACTTATAATATATTAATAAATCATCAGCGTTATTTCTCTCATTTTAGTCAATCCAAATGCATGATTCCATGCAACCCAAATGGACCATGGTAATCGATTCAGGTACATTCTAGAAATATTTATAAACTTAGACACCTAATCCAACAAATCATTCATTCGAAATCGATCTCATGCCTATCTTAATAAAAAGCTTCGACATCATTATTGGAATGGATTAGTTGAGTTCTAATCATGCTGACATTCTATGCTACGATAGGGTCATTCGCCTCAATCTGCCAAATGGCAAAACTCTCGATATCTATGGTGAAAAACCTAGTGCGAACCTACAAATCATCTCTTGCGTCAAAGCCAAAAGTACCTCCGTAAGGAATACCACACCATCTTAGCCCATGTTGTGGATAAGAAACAAGTGGTGACAGAAATCAAGGACATTCTGGAGGTCTGTAATTTCCCTGACGTATTTCCAGAAGATCTCCTTAGAGTGCCACCTGCACGACTAGTCGATTTCAGAATCAATCTAGTCCCTTTTAATACCCCCGTAGCCAAAGCACCATGCCGCCTGGCACCGGCCGAAATGCAAGAGCTGTCTAGTCAACTGAACGAGTTGTTGAGCAAAGGATTCATCAGACCCAGCTTCTCACCTTGGGGAGCACCGGTCTTATTCGTAAAGAAAAAGGATGGATCTTTTCGCATGTACATCGACTACCATGAACTGAACAAGCTCACCATCAAGAATTGATATCGCCTATCCCAAATCGACGATCTATTCGACCAACTCCAAGGGTCGAGCTACTTTTCAAAGATTGATCTACGGTTTGGTTACCACCAGCTGCAAGTCCAAGAGGAAGATGTTCCAAAGACATTCAGGACTCGCTACGGTCACTACGAGTTCGTAGTGATGCCTTTTGGGTTGACAAATGCACCCAGGGTATTCCTGGATTTGATGAACTGGGTGTGTCGTCCCTACTTAGACAAGTTCGTGATTGTCTTCATAGACGACATCCTGGTGTACTCATGAAGCAAGGATGAGCACAGCCAGCACCTACGGCAGGTATTACAGACCCTAAGGGCAGAGAAATTATACGTGAAGTTCTCAAAGTGCAAATTTTGGATCCGAGAGGTGGGTTTCCTTGGCCACGTGGTTAGCAAGGAATGTATACATGTGGATCCCTCCAAACATCAAGGCGATTGACAGCTAGTCAGCACTGAGCACGCCTACATAGATCCGACAATTCCTAGGACTCGCTAGTTACTACCGAAGATTCATACAAAACTTCTCTAATATCGCTAAATCACTCACCTCCCTGACACAGAAAACTATGGTGTTTAAGTGGAAGGACAAACAAGAAGCTGCTTTTCAAATGTTAAAACAAGCCCTATGCAGCGCACCGATCTTGTCTCTCCCTAAAGGAAATGAAGACTTCGTGGTTTATTACGATGCTTCGAATCAAGGTCTCAGATGCGTGCTCAAGCAAAGAGGAAAGGTCATCACCTATGCTTTGAGACAAGTTAAGACGCATGAAGTTAACTACACCACTCACGACCTCGAGTTAGGAGCAGTAGTGTTTGCCCCAAAGATCTGGAGACATTACCTCTACGGCACCAAATGCACGATTTTCACCAATCACAAGAGCCTTCAACACATCCTCAACCAGAAGGAACTTAACATGAGGCAAAGATGATGGGTAGAACTGCTAAATGACTATGAGTCTGAGATTCGCTATCACTCGGGCAAAGCAATCTTAGTGGCATATGCCTTAAGCAGAAAGGAATACTCGGGCTGCCGAGTAAAGGCGTTAACAATAACAATCCATCCACACTTGTCCACACAAATCAAAAAGGCTCAACTAGAGGCTTTGAAACCAGAGGATGTTGCAAGTGAGGCATTAAGAGGAATGGATAAGAACCTAAAAGTCAAGGACGATGGAGCTCGTTGTCTCAAGAACCGAATTTGGACATTGAAGTTCGTTGGGTTCAGGGACTTCGTCATGAATGAAGTGTAACAGCTCAAATTTTTCAACAAATTTTTCATTTTTAAAAACATAGTTGTTTCCATTTTAAACAAGGCATAAATAGTTTAAATATTCTGTCAAATACAATTATTCAAAAATCCCAAGATCATAAAGACAATCTTCAGTGTGTATCGATCATGCCGGCACCTTCCCACGGTCCTCGCTAGTACCTGAAATACATGCACAACAACCGTAAGCATAAATGCTTAGTGAGTTCCCCAATATACACTTACGCACATACGCCTTCCCAGGCCCTGACCTTCCGGTCCTCATAACATAATCGCCTTCCGGCCCGTAACATATTGCCTTCCGGCCCACATATCATACATAGCACACATAACAATTAACTTACCACATATAGCATACATATCACATAACATATCCGACCTTCCGGTCACACAGTCAAACCCTTCCGGGTACAGTATAGTGAGAAGACTCACCTCGTAGAAGCTGAACGCTAGCAATTCCCGAAATGACTCGTGCACAATCCGACGAGCTACAACCTCCCTATAGCATTTCATATCTCATTAATACTTATATCTTCTAAGTGTGACTATCCCTAAGAAGTCAGACTTAGGTCAACTCTGGTCAACGGTCAATTGTCAACTCGACCGGACTCGGCGAGTACCATGACGATTCGGCGAGTCTGGACGTCTTCCAACTTCTGAGATTCCTTATCTACTCGTCGAGTACCCTCCTCGACCCGACGAGTTACTCCTGGAAGAATCGCGGGGCCACCCCAACTCCACTCGCCGAGTCTGAAGAACAACTCGGCGAGTCCCAGTAAATCTTCAAGCTACTCGCCGAGTCTGAAGAACAACTCGGCGAGTCCATGCCATGCAGACGAGTAACTGCTTCCTGAGATAGGTCTCGTCCCGAATTTCACATGCATGGGACCTGCTGGACCTCTAAAGGTCCTACTACAAGATTATAGTCGTGGGTAACAGGGCACTACTTCATCTAATCACTAAATGGGTTCTATAAACCCTAATTTCATAAATACATCAATATAGCAGGGCACACACGAATTCTTACCTGGATGATGTATTCTCTGTATTCCCAATCCTCAGAATGTGACCCCTTGCTGCTCCTTTAGCCAATCCTTTCTCTTCCTTGCACAACCACTCTTCTATAACCAACAATGGCCTAAGATCCTTGCTCCAGCTGCACCCAATCGATCTAGGGTTCTTCTCAGAAGGCTAAAACGAACAATGACGGCCAATGAGTCCCTTTTATACGTCCCAAACCTGAACGATTAGGGTTTCCGCTAAACAGCGTCGACTCGCCGAGTCCATACCTGGACTCGTCGAGTCCAGTCGCGATCCCGCGACCAAGTCTGCGATCCTACTCGGCGAGTCTAGGCCCCAACTCGCCGAGTCCCCTCTTAAATCACCCAAAAACATAATTTAAACAATACCTGAGATTTCGGGCTGTTACAACTCTCCCCCACTTGGATTAGACTTCGCCCTCGAAGTCTCACTCCGCAAATAGTTCCGGATGCTGCTCCCGCATCTCGCGTTCCGGTTCCCAAGTCATTTCCGATCCCTTACGGTGTTGCCATTGAACCAACACCAAGGGTACCTCCTTGTTCCTCAGAACCTTGATCTTCCGATCTCTGATCGCCACTGGTCTCTCCGCGTAATTCAGGCTCGCATCCACCTGAATATCCTCCAATGGAACCACTGCCGACTCATCGGCTATGCACTTCCTCAGCTGCGACACATGAAAAGTGTCATGGATCTAACCCAACTCTGCTGGCAATTCCAACCGATAGGCTACCCGGCCTATCCTTGCAATCACACGAAATGGCCCAATATACCGGGGCCCCAACTTGCCTCTCTTCCTGAACCGAATCACTCCTTTCCAAGGAGAGACCTTCAGGAGAACGAAGTCGCCAACCTGAAATTCAAGCTCGGATCGGCGCCTGTCTGCATAACTCTTCTGTCGGCTCTGGGCAGTCAATAACCTTTGTCTCACTCGCTGAATTTGCTCTGTCGTCTGGAGCACGATCTCCGTGCTGCCCATCACTCTCTGTCCCACCTCTCCCCAGCAAATGGGGGTCCGACACCTCCTACCATACAACAGCTCAAAAGGTGGCATACCAATGCTCGAATGATGGCTGTTGTTGTAGGAGAACTCTGCCAATGGTAAATACGCATCCCAACTACCCCCGAAGTCTAACACACACGCCCGTATGATGTCCTCCAGCGTCTGAATTGTCCGCTCGCTCTGACCGTCTGTCTGGGGATGATATGCGGTACTAAAATGCAATTTAGTACCCAGCTCCTCATGGAATTTCTTCCAGAACCTGGAAGTGAAGCGCACATCGCGATCTGACACAATCGAAATCGGCACCGCGTGCCGAGATACCACCTCTCTCACGTATATCTCTGCTAACTTTTCCGCTGAAGAACCCTCACTGATGGCAAGGAAGTGTGCACTCTTCGTCAACCTATCCACAATCACCCAAATTGCGTCAACTCCCCTAGCAGTCCTTGGCAATTTGGTGATAAAATCCATAGTGATCTGCTCCCACTTCCACTCGGGGATCTCTAATGGCTGCAACTTGCCATGCGGTCTCTGGTGTTCGGCCTTAACCCTACGGCAGGTCAAGCACCTCTCAACGAACCATGCTACGTCCCTCTTCATACAGGGCCACCAATATTCCTTCCTTAAATCCAAATACATCTTTGTAGCACCGGGATGGATCGAGAATTTCGATCTATGAGCCTCTTCCATCAACGTAATACGCGTACCGCCCACGAACGGTACCCAAATCCGACCCTGAAACGTCATAAGGCCTCGACTATACTTGACAAACTCTGAGATTAACCCTACAACCCGCTCTTTCCTCCGCATTTCTGGTCGCACAGCCTCTGTCTGGGCTCCACGAATAGCGTCCAATACTGGAGTCATCACAGTCAGTCTCAGGCATACATCTCGCAATGGAGTGCTCTCCGCCCTGCGGCTCAATGCATCGGCTACCACATTAGCCTTGCCTGGGTGGTACAGAATCTCACAATCATAATCCTTGACCACATCCAACCACCTCCTCTGACGCATATTTAGGTTGGGTTGATCCATCAAATACTTCAGACTCTTATGGTCCGTGTATATCGTACATCGAACCCCATACAAGTAGTGACGCCAAATTTTGAGAGCGAACACTACTGCCCCCAACTCTAAATCATGCGTGGGATATCTCGTCTCATGAGGCTTCAGCTGCCTCGACGCATAAGCTATCACATGACCCCTCTGCATCAGCACTGCACCCAATCCCGAAATCGATGCGTCGCAATATACCACGAAATCTTCCATCCCTTCTGGGAGAGCTAATACCGGGGCTTCGCACAATCTCTGGCGAAGTGTCTCAAAGGAGGTCTGCTGCTCGGGTCCCCATGAGAATGTAACACCCTTCCGGGTCAATCTGGTGAGTGGCACTGCGATCTTGGAGAAATCCTTGATAAATCTCCGATAATACCCCGCCAACCCAAGGAAACTCCTGATCTCAGAGGGTGACTTCGGCACCTCCCAACTCATCACCGCCTCAACCTTGGCCGGATCGACTAATATCCCTTTCTGATTAACCACATGTCCTAGAAACTGGACCTCCCGCAACCAGAAGTCACATTTGGAGAACTTTGCATAAAGCTTCTCCGACCTCAATACCTCCAGGACCTCCCTCAATTGCTCCTCATGCTGCTCTCTAGATCTCGAATACACCAGAATGTCGTCGATAAATACAATCACTGACCGATCCAACATCGGCCTGCATACCCTGTTCATGAGATCCATGAACACAGCCGGGGCATTGGTGAGTCCAAAAGGCATCACCACAAACTCATAATGCCCATATCGCGTCCTAAACGCTGTCTTCTGGACGTCCTCTTCCCGTACCCTCACCTGATGGTATGCTGATCTCAGATCGATCTTGGAAAACCAAGATGCTCCCTGCAACTGATCGAATAAATCATCGATCCTCGGCAACGGGTAACGGTTCTTGACCGTTAGCTTGTTCAACTCCCGGTAATCAATGCACATCCGGTGTGAACCATCCTTCTTCTTGACGAACAGAATAGGTGCTCCCCATGGCGAGCTGCTCGGCCGAATGAATCCCTTTCCCAGCAACTCCTGGAGTTGCGAGGACAACTCTTGCATCTCTGGAGGTGCAAGACGATAGGGCACTTTAGCAATAGGCGCGGCCCCCGGAACCAGATCGATACCAAACTCTACTTGCCTCACAGGAGGTACTCCCGGCAGTTCCTCGGGAAAAACATCTGAAAACTCACGCACCACAGGGACCTCCTTAACTGACTTCGGTCTCTCGGAAACCTCCCGCGTATCCATCACATACGCCACAAAACCCTTACAGCCCTGCTGTAGACACTGCCTCGCCCCAGCGGCCGAACAAAAAGCTGATCCTGAACGGGTACCCTCACCGTACACCGAAAGAACTCCCCCACTATGGTCTCGTATGGTCACCAACTGACGCTCGCAGTCGATGACAGCGCCGAATCGGCTCAACCAGTCCATGCCCACGATAACACAGACATCCCCCATCGCAATAGGAATCAGGTCAATCGGGAATTCAACCCCGAAAATCTCTAGTACACATCCCCGAAGAACCTCCGTAGCACGAATCACTTTCTCGTCAGCTATAGAAACTCGCAAAGGTCGACTCAACGACTCACGACTAACGCCGATCTGCTGACTAAAGGCTAAGGACACAAAGGACCTACTCGCACCCGAGTCAAATAACACTAAGGCAGGCACAGAGTTCACAAGGAAAGTACCTACGCGCATAATAACATAAGCATAACATATCGACATTAAAATAATTACACGAATTACAACATACCTGCCACAACATCGGGCGCAGCGCGGACCTCCTCCGCAGTCAGCTGAAAGGCTCTCCCACGAGCCCTCGGGGCCTCGACCTTCACCGGTCGAGTCTCAGTAGTCCTGGCAACAGGTGGAGATCCTTGACGAAGCTGCGGACACTCGGCCTTCCGATGGCCGGTCTGGTTGCAATGGAAGCAAACCATAAACCCCTTGGGGCACTCCCGAGCAATGTGCCCCTCCTTGCCGCACTTGTAGCAGGCACCGGCTCGACACGCCCCGTCGTGACCCTTGCCGCACTTTACGCAAGTGCGGTTCTTCGAACCTCCCGTCCTCGAATCGGCGGACTTGATCCGCTTGGCTGCCGGCTGAGACTGAGCCGGCCGCCGGTCTGCCTGCTGAGACTCGGCCTCCTCCCTGGCCTGAGTCTCTAACTCGATCTCACGCTTCCTGGCATTCGCCTGAAGCTCAGTAAAAGTATGGTAAGTGGAGTTTGACACAAACTCCCGGATCTCCCTCCTCAGAACACCCAAGTACCGGCTCATCCGAGCCTGCTCTGTGGCCACCAGCTCGGGGCAAAACATCGCCCTCTCATGGAACTTCCGCGTGATCGCCGCCACCGAATCGGTACCCTGCTTGAGGGTTAAGAACTCCTGAACCAATCGTTCCCGCTCCACCGGGGGAACGTACTCCTCCCTGAACATGGTAGTGAACCCCTCCCATGTCACTGCCGCAGTCTCTGCCAAAGTGAAGTTCGCCGTCACGAACTTCCACCAGTCCTTTGCTCCCAAACGGAGCTGGTTCAAAGCGAACCGTACCCTCAGGTGCTCCGGGCATGAACAAGTGTAGAAGCACCCCTCTATATCTGCGATCCACCTCATCGCAGCAATCGGATCCTGCGTCCCATCGAACTCTGGTGGCTTCGTGTTGCTGAACTCTCGGAACAGCAATGAATCACCCCCCTGTGGCCTAGCAGCGGCCACAGCTGCGGTAGCTGCAGCGGTTGCAGCCTCAGTCAATGCGGCGTACCGCTCGTCGAACGTCTCCATCAGGGTGGTCTTGATAGACCCAAACATCTCCGGGATATCAGCCCGGATCGCCGCCGCCACCTCCTCGTGGATCATCTGACGAATATCCGCGTCACTCACACCGCTCGTACTTGCTCCGTGACGCGGTCTAACCATGATATCTCTGAAATACAACATAAAACTATCAGAGATTCTACCGAGTATAATCGTACTCGATACGCAACCCTACTCAGTCCCAGATATCCAGGGATTCTTACTTGGGCCTCCCACTGACCCGGTGTCCTCGGTAGTACGGGCCCAATACTACCGACCACACCGCATCAATGTTCATCCCAAGTCCTCCTCCCCAAACTCCGGATAGTGAGTACTCTACTTCTGATACGCTCTATCTACCCGCATACTAGCAAAGCATCTCATATAGGCAACTTCCCTAGACTAAGGCATCACAAATCAGGCCACTCTAGTCCTATCATGAATACCTAGTCTTCTAGCATGCATAACAATTCATATCATATAATATCATATAATATTGTAAGGTATTCATACCAAGGCTCTGATACCAATTGTAACAGCTCAAATTTTTCAACAAATTTTTCATTTTTAAAAACATAGTTGTTTCCATTTTAAACAAGGCATAAATAGTTTAAATATTCTGTCAAATACAATTATTCAAAAATCCCAAGATCATAAAGACAATCTTCAGTGTGTATCGATCATGTCGGCGCCTTCCCACGGTCCTCGCTAGTACCTGAAATACATGCACAACAACTGTAAGCATAAATGCTTAGTGAGTTCCCCAATATACACTTACGCACATACGCCTTCCCAGGCCCTGACCTTCCAATCCTCATAACATAATCGCCTTCCGGCCCGTAACATATTGCCTTCCGGCCCACATATCATACATAGCACACATAACAATTAACTTACCACATATAGCATACATATCACATAACATATCCGACCTTCCGGTCACACAGTCAAACCCTTCTGGGTACAGTATAGTGAGAAGACTCACCTCGTAGAAGCTGAACGCTAGCAATTCCCGAAATGACTCGTGCACAATCCGACGAGCTACAACCTCCCTATAGCATTTCATATCTCATTAATACTTATATCTTCTAAGTGTGACTATCCCTAAGAAGTCAGACTTAGGTCAACTCTGGTCAACGGTCAATTGTCAACTCGACCGGACTCGGCGAGTACCATGACGACTCGGCGAGTCTGGACGTCTTCCAACTTCTGAGATTCCTTATCTACTCGTCGAGTACCCTCCTCGACCCGACGAGTTACTCCTGGAAGAATCGCGGGGCCACCCCGACTCCACTCGCCGAGTCTGAAGAACAACTCGGCGAGTCCCAGTAAATCTTCAAGCTACTCGCCGAGTCTAAAGAACAACTCGGCGAGTCCATGCCATGCAGACGAGTAACTGCTTCCTGAGATAGGTCTCGTCCCGAATTTCACATGCATGGGACCTGCTGGACCTCTAAAGGTCCTACTACAAGATTATATTCGTGGGTAACAGGGCACTACTTCATCTAATCACTAAATGGGTTCTATAAACCCTAATTTCATAAATACATCAATATAGCAGGGCACACACGAATTCTTACCTGGATGATGTATTCTCTGTATTCCCAATCCTCAGAATGTGACCCCTTGCTGCTCCTTTAGCCAATCCTTTCTCTTCCTTGCACAACCACTCTTCTATAACCAACAATGGCCTAAGATCCTTGCTCCAGCTGCACCCAATCGATCTAGGGTTCTTCTCAGAAGGCTAAAACGAACAATGACGGCCAATGAGTCCCTTTTATACGTCCCAAACCTGAACGATTAGGGTTTCCGCTAAACAGCGTCGACTCGCCGAGTCCATACCTGGACTCGTCGAGTCCAGTCGCGATCCCGCGACCAAGTCTGCGATCCTACTCGGCGAGTCTAGGCCCCAACTCGCCGAGTCCCCTCTTAAATCACCCAAAAACATAATTTAAACAATACCTGAGATTTCGGGCTGTTACATGAAGCACACAAAACTCTATACTTCGTACATCACGGTTCGGACAAGATGTACCTGGATCTGAAGAAACTCTAATAGTGGCCAAAAATTAAAGCCGAAATCGGTACCTATGTGAGGAAGTGTCTGACTTGCGCCAAAGTTAAGGTAGAGTACCAAAAGCCTTTGGGTCTAATACAAAAACCGGTGATACTCGAATGGAAGTGGGAGCGGATAACCATGGATTTCATAACCATGTTACCCAAAACAACGGGTGGTCCTGATACCAATTGGGTGATTGTTGATAGATTGACTAAATTCGCGCACTTCCTGCCAATAAAAGAGACTGACAATATAGAAAAATTGACTAGGACGTACATCAAAGAGATTGTACGACTTCATGGTGTGCCGATATCCATTATCTCTGATAGTGATAGTAGATTCACTTCACGATTCTAGCAGTCCATGCAGAAAACTCTAGGGACCAGGCTAGACATGAGTACGGCCTACCACACACAAACCGATGGGTAGAGCAAAATAAATATTCAAACCTTGGAAGATATGTTAAGAGCTTGTGTGGTTGACTTTGGTAAAGCGTAGGATACCCACTTACCACTCATTGAATTTTCATACAACAACAGTTATCACACTAGCATCAAGGTCGCTCCCTTCGAAGCTCTATATCGTCACAAGTGTAGATCACCACTGTGTTGGGCTAAAGTGGGAGATACACAACTAGAAAAGGGGCAAGTCCCTAACAACACCCTCACTGGCCTTGAAATCATAAGGGTAACGACAGAAAAGATCGTACAAATTCGAGAAAGACTAAAAGCATCTTGAGATCGACAAAAGAGCTACGCTGATAAGTGACGCAAACCCTTGGAATTCCATATCGGTGACCGAGTACTACTAAAGGTCTCACCACGGAAAGGAATGATACATTTTGGTAAATGTGGGAAACTAAATCCAAGATACATCTGGCCATTTGAAATCCTTGTCAGGATTGGCCCAGTAGCATACAAACTTCGACTACCACAAGAACTTAATAACATACATCCGACTTTCCACGTGTCAAACTTAAAGAAGTGTCTTTCTGACGAGACTCTTGTAATACCACTCGACGAAATCGAAATTAACGAGAGTCTCAACTTCATAGAAGAATCGGTTGAAATCATGGATCGAGAAATCAAAAGAACGAAAAAAATTCGCATTCCTATTGTGAAGGTCCATTGGAACGCTAAACGAGGACCTGAGTTCACTTGGGAATGTGAAGATCAGATGAAAAAAAATACCCACATCTTTTCCCCAACTCTTGAAGTCCCATCAAAACATTAATTTAGGGACGAAATTCCTTCTAACGGGAGGATGATGTAACAACCGTCATTTTCTGGTCAAGTCATAGTCAAATAAAGTCAACAAGTCAAACCGGTCAACTCAACTAACCCTTGTATATTAGGGTTTCCATTGTGTTTACAATTATACAACTTTCTGTCTTAATGCAATGTATCACATAGAGCCTTCACGTGTTTAGAAAATCTAAACCCTAATCAGGGTAAGTGATATAACTGCTTGATAAAAGCACTATCGCATAACCTTCGGGGGTGTATAACATTCATAACGAGGCATAACGGGGTTTACGAGCCTTAAATTAGAAGGCTAAACGCTAGCAAAGGTCACAAACAAAGTCTCTCTCAATCTCTCTCATTCTATCCAAATCTCTCCAAAAACTTTCCCAAATCTCTCTCAAAAACTCCCTTAACTTTTGTTAATCATTCGGGGCATCCCGACCCTTAACATGGTCCAAAACCACTCAAAATGGGAATATTATTTGAAAAACAGCCACATAGAACCAAAGCCTCTTAAGGAACTGGAACCTCTTATGGAACCGGACTTCTTGAAGCCAAAGCCCCATTAGGACCGTAGCTTCCAATTAGGGCCAAAACCCTTAGGAACCGAAGCTACCAAGAACTGAGACCACTAGAGGACCGAACTGACCTTCGGCTCGGATCACCCTTCGGTTCGAGACTCGCATCGCATTCGCTTCATCTACTTCCGGTTCCCTCCAACTTCGGTCCCAAGCTTCACAACCGAACTCCATCTAAGACCGAACCTACCTTCGGTCCTAAGATTCATGGACGAAACCCTCACAGGTTTGCTACTTATTTCCCAGTTTTCGACCACTTTCACGGTCTAAGCCCGTTTTTTGTTATTCCAACGCGTGATTTTCATATAAATCCATGTTTTACTATTTTCAACCTTCTAAAATCATAATATATCCATATCTTAATGATTTCTAAGATGTAATCCTTCTATATGATTATGATAAAGTGCCAAGTACATAAAGGTGTTTCTTGACTTTTCCCCATAAAGTTATGACACCTTCAGATTTCTATTCATGCTTTATGTCACTATTCACATTTGTAAGACCAAATCATTTTACTCTCACTCTTCGTCAACAAGTTACCTTAATTCTAGACACATAAAGAATCTATACTCCTCACATCCTCTGGATCGCATTCACTCCCACCAAAAGAAAACACATGTATATCTCTCTTTCTCTCTCCAAAACCTCAAATATCGAGGGCTAATCTTGAGCTTTTCCTCCACCTTTGGTAAATATTTTCATCCTACACTTGAATATTCTACACTCTTTCACTCAAATCATGGATTTCTTACACAAATATCAACATATTTATTCTTAAAATCTTAAAATCTTCAAGCATCTCTCTAGTGTTATTGACTTGGAAACTTCTTTTCTTCTTCATCCACCCCAAGAAATCAGTCATGGTGAGTTCATACCCCTACATTTTCATGTTTTCTTCAAGTTTTAGGGGGGAATACTGTAACACCCCGAGTTCAGAAGTGCAAGTTCAGGGTTCTTAGTGTAAATAAGGAAGGTCGACTCGGCGAGTCGATGGATAGACTCGGCGAGTCAAGTCGTGATTTTGGTCACCTGTTGTCACAACTAGAAATTTTGTGTCTTGTAATCACTACACTCAAGTAAAATGTAGAATCAAAAACTTAAGAGCATATATGATGCTTACTTTATGACAACAAAATTTCAATCCAATACACCATACAAGTACTACAAATAGTCAACAAGCAATTGGAAACCCTAGAAGTTCTTGTTTAGGTCCATTTTGGACTAGGACTTCCTTATTGGACTCAATGGACCAATAAGCTTCCAATTTGACTATCATGGGATTACAACCTTTAAATAGGCTCTAATTGGACCCAATTCCATTTAATTCAATATTTTGGGCCATATTGGGCCTAGAATGAGATAGATTAATTATATGAACCATTTTGGACCATAACTAACCTAATCTAACCTAATGGGTCATAAAAATCATATTTATATTTTTTTGGGCCAAAAATCATCCAACCTAGCTATAACATGGGCTTAAGGGCAAAAAGCCCAAAAATCTCCTCTCACCCTCCCCATTCTCGGCCCAAGCCCAAACGAAGAGGAGAGTTGACTTTGTGAGTGACACCTCACAATTATTCAAGGGATTCCATGCAAGAGGACTCATACTTCCATGAACCATCCTTTCACACTTCTCTCTTCTCTCCTTTCTTCTTAATTCTCGGCCGATCCCAAACACACACACACACAATTCTCCCACAAATCTCTCAAGGAAACTCCCTCCACTCTTCATCAAGATCTTGAATTTTAGAAGGATTTTCAAGAAGATATTTCCACAAATTCTTCATCTAAGGTAAGATTATGCTTGGATCTATGATCTAGATTCTTTGTTTTATCAAAAATCTCTTTCTAATCCATGCAAAAATCATGATCACTCTCTTAGAAACTCCCTGAGTTCGAAATCAACAAGGGAAGACTTGTTAGAGCCGAAAACAACATCAAAATTCTTCCAATCTTCTCCAAAACCGAAACCCAACTCAAGGTGAGCTTCATACCCCCTATTTTTCGGTTTTTATAAGTTTTGTGGGGGGGATACAAGCAAATGTGTAGATCTATGAGTATATGTATGCTTTGTATGATTTCTATGTTTATTTACATGTTCTTATGTGATTATGGTGTTGAATCTAGTAAAAAAAAGTCCTTAAAACTGATATTTGCATTAGGATGTATGAAACAAGTATAAAACATATTACTACAAACAAATCATTTCTAGAAAAATAACCAAGTTGGTTAATATGAACTCCTTGGGCTAAAAATCCCATTTTTGGACTCAAAATGTTAAAAATATAAGGTTAAAGGACCCAAAATGACAAAATACAAATTCTGATGGATGAAATGAGTCAAAACAGTTTCAACAATGTATTTTTCTGGAAATATTCTCTTTGAAGGATTAAATGTGAAATTTTTAAGCATTATGGGCCAAAAATGAACTTTTCAGCCCAATAAAGCCCAAATTGCGAGATTTTCAAATTAGAGGGGTTGAAACTATATTTTTCTATAAAACAAGGGACTACTAGTGCTCCAAGTCCATTTCAAGGGTTAAAAATGCTTTTCATATTTAAAAGAGACCAAAGATGCAAAAAATTTCTATTTTGGGCCAAAAGTGTAAAAATTGCAAAAATAAGGGTTTCAGCCGAGAAAAATTTCATTTGTGGGACTAAAACTGTTTTTCAAATAACTTTGAGCTGAAAAATACCTTTTCTACAAGTTTTGATACTAAAGTGTCAACAAAAATGGTTTAAGGACTAAAATAGAAATTCTTTTATACAAAGGGTCAAAAGTGTAAATTTATCCAAAAGAAAGGGGCTAAAAAATGTAAAATTCTAATGTTTTAAACAATAAATCCGACATGATGAAATACTAGTACCTCGACTATCGGCGAAATATAATACACCTTCAACACCAAAAATCGTTATCAAACGAATTGATTCGGTCTCGAATCAATAATGAATCCGAAATTACTAACACGACGATACTTCAATACACACGCGGAAATCACGGGAATTCAATACACACGCGTAAATTTTGGGAAGTCAATACAAATGTAGGAGTACACCAGATGTCGATACACCGTCTTTGGGCCCGAAAGTTTCAAATCGTGCTTGTTAGGCCTAGCTAGCCCAATGACATGATCTTTAGGCCCGAAGGAAACTCGCTTACATGTAGTTGGGTCTTATATGACCTAATTCCATGTAAAAGGACTTTTACAGGCTTTGTGCTGTTGGACCCCAAGGGTCCTCTGGTGCTGCTAGTAAAGTCGAGAATTCACCAAATACGAGTCGGGCTAAGGGCCCTTCGCATTCACGATAGCCTTGAACGACTTATGGAAAATATCGGGGGCTTCGCACCCTCTTTTCCTCCTCGGTTGTGGGGCTATGAGAAGTCCGGGTGATTGGATTAAGTTAATAGTGCGAACGACGCCTAAGGGATCGTTTGTATAGTTGTAAACTAGTCATTTTCATTAATGTGTGTTTATAACAATTCACAATCCATAATTAATCCAACGTCACCGGGACTCAATGAATACACCCGTCGCAACGAAATAACAAAATATAAATCATTTGATGCAAAGTATTAGGAAAACATCGGGTTTTCCTAGGGTTTTCAATTAATACACCTACGAGTTACATACCGAGTTTTACAAATTGTACTTTTACATCTATAGAAACAAACAAGCATACTTATGGATCTTCACCCTTTTTATACTATGCTCTTTTCAGAAAATATCGGATTTTCTGGTGATTTTCAAAACAATACAAACCACTATATTTCAAACATTACTTATGAACTCACCAACATTTCATATGTTGAGGTTTTTTCAAAATACTTGTATTCTCAGGTAAGAGGTAAATCGAAAAAGGAATAATGTACTCAGTAACGTCTTGCTATTGTTTTAATTAGTATCAAACAATTTACTTTTGGGCATGTAATATTATGGATCAATGTACTGAATGTAAACGCTACCAGTTGTAATATTTCAATGCTTGGTAATGTATGATGTTATGTTTCATGTATATTCATTGTGATGGTATTCAATTGAGTCACAATAGCCCTCGGACGTGTCCGCTGTCTGGTTCGGGGGTGTGACACATGTTAAGTGACCAACTCGGCGAGTCGGCGGCTAGACTCAGTGAGTTGGTGCTGGAATGAGAAAAACCCTAATCTGGGGTTTGTGCCTATTTAAACAACATAATACCTTTCCTTCAGCCTCTTTACCTTCCCTTTGAGTTCCAGAAACCCTAGATTCGTGTGAGTTTTCCTTTGAGAGAATAGAGCCTTGGAGGAGGGAAACATGGAGATGACTTTGAAGATCAAGAAGATTGGAACAAGGGGCTTTGCAGGGATTTGTCTATTTCTTTAGTTGGAGCTTTCATTTGAGGTAATAAATCCGTTGCTTGAGCTTTTGTGTATCTAGACTTATCAATTGTGGAGTTTTTGAGACATTTCTAGAGTTATTTCGGGTTTGGAGGTTGGATCTGAGGTTGCTACCTCAGATCTGGACTTGAGAAGGTCCAGAAGGTCATAAAGTTCATGTCTTTGGGTTGTTGGTAAAGCCCTTTCTCCTAAAAGCATAACCCTAGATCATTTTGGGCTCATAACTCATTGAGTTCACGTAAAGTTTGCCACTTTACGTGAGAGATAGCTTGTAAAAGGGTAGATCTATGGATTGGAGTCCCTGCATGGCTTGAAAAGCCTCTGTATGGAATGAGAACAGAAGAGACTCGGCGAGTCACATGAGTGTACTCAACGAGTTGTATGAATATGTTCATGGACTCGGCGAGTTCGAAGAACAACTCGGCTAGTCTGTTGAAGATTGCCTTTGGCTCGGTGAGTCTATTCTTGGACTCGGCTAGTCTGGCCATGGAACCCTATCCTTTTTTGGTTAAGTCGTGAATCGGTGAGTCAAGGGACGACTCGGTGAGTTGAGCAGGTTGGGACTCAAAGATTCTTGGACTCGACGAGTCATGGGGTGACTCAGCGAGTTGAGTCGTGATATGGGAGTTTTCAGAGCATAGGGACTCGACGACTTAGCGGGTTGAGTCGGCGAGTAGATTAAGTCAGAAAGTTGAGTTTGATTGAGGACTTTAACTTGGACCAAGGGCTGACCAGTTTGACTTCCAAGGGTATTTTGGTAATTATTGGTGTTCATTGGATTTGGTTAATTGGTAATGTTCAGCTCTGGAGTTCGTGCTGGGGTCGAAGCAGTGTGATCTTATTTCTGTTGGATTAATGTCTAAGTCCATAACTATAATTGGTGAGACTTGACCCGACCCGGCATGGTCCATTTGGGTTGCATACCATCATGCACTTGAATGAGAGAAATAAGACACTTATGGTTATTAATATATTATAAGTTCTAGTATATTAATAATAAGAATAATAAGATTATTTAATTAGTATTGATCATGAATTAATCTAGGATTAATTAAGTGATCAAAAGAAGACTAATTAAATATATGGGTTGATTGTGTAAATCATCCATACTTGTATAGTGGGCTAATGCTCCATGGATACTCAAGTTGGGCTAAAACCCATAGGATGGTCCATGGATGCTCCATGGTGTATTTGTACCCATGGATCATGGAAATGAAAGGCCATGTCAATTAGGGTTTACATGGTGTAACCCTAACTATATAAGCATCTTATTATTGAGGAAAAATCGGTCACTAGAAACTAGTAGGGTTCTAGAGAGGGCTAGCCGATTTCATGAGTTGTAAGAATTCTCTCAAGCTATTCTAAGTGTTTTGATGATTGTGATTCCATTTGAGGTGTCACACTTGGGGCACTAGGCACTCAAGCTTCATGAAGACTTTCTACATCAAAGAGGTATGTATTCTATCTTGCTATAGTTATTGTTTTGTATGCTAGATTAGGATAATACCTTGGAAGTTCTTATTTGCATGTATAATAGAGAAAACATAGATCCAAGGTATTTAGGGTTGCATGTACACTTAGGAGTGTTAGAATGCTCAAAACCCAACAGTGGTATCAGAGCCTAGGCTTGCTTTCTCTTATACTTGATGCAAATTGCTGAAAAATGCTGAAAAACTCGATTTTCTGGCTTTCTGGGCACTGTACTCGCCGAGTCCACTGATGAACTTGCCGAGTACATGAGTAAAATCATCCTATTCGCCGAGTAGGTTGATGCCACTCGCCGAGTAGGAGCCCCAGACAGCATATATTCGAGGTTTTTGGCTAGAAATGGACTAGGAACATTACCCTAAGTTGTTTTTGAACTTATAAACTTGTTTTTGATGTGGTAATGTTCATGCTAATCCATTTTCAAAGATAATTGTCAATAGATTCATGTTTTGTATTAGTTTAAGGTTTAGACTAATTACATGAAAAAGTTTGATTTGAATTATCTTGTTCTTATGAGTTGCTTAGATTAATAGAAATGTTGACTGAAATAGTTGTTTTCAATCCATTTTAATCTAAGAGTTGAGTATAAAATGTGTTTGTGTAACTTGTCCTCAAGTTACATGAAGAGTCACATTAAAGACTCATAAAACTCATAATAGTTGGCAATGATTACAAAATGAAGAGTCTTGTGTCATTGAATAACTTTTTATGACTCCATAACTTGTCCTCAAGTTATGGAAGTTCAAATGTCACTTCATTAAAGAAAAATATGTAACCATAATTAAATCCATAAGTTATAAAATAAAGAAAAAGTTAGTTCTTTTATTAGTTTAAAGTCTTCCATAACTTGTCCTCAAGTTATGGAACTTGAAGAGTTTTTGGATTAAAACTACTTTAAACACATAAGTTATGGAATTAATTAGTTTTGAATAGTTTCAAAAACTTGCCCTCAAGTTTTGGAATTTGAAAAAGTTTTCAAGTATGAATACTTTAATTCCAAGTTAGCCCTTAGAATTTTAAAAGTTAAAATTCAACCCTTATACTTTATAATATTATAAGTTAATAATATATATATGTATAAGAGTAAAGTCAGTCTTACCGCTAGTACGCCTCATTCACGAAGCCGGTCTATAAGGTGGGTATAAGGTTGTTGCCTATAAAATGGCAACTTAATGGGTGTTCACTCTCACCCACCGCTTGCTTGACTGGTGGAGGGTCGTGAGCCGAACGGGTTTGACAAGACTATAATTCTCCCTTCATTAAAAGTATTAATGAAAAATACTAAGTAACTAAACTCTTAATAATACCCAATCTTAGTTACTTAGGAAAAATGTGAATAAGGTGCTAACCCATGAAATTACACTTTACACTTTGTCTAAGTCGTTAGTGGAGCGTGTGTGGTTAACCGGCACACTAACTTGGACTTAACAAGGTAGGTAAAGGGTGACTTAATATTTATCATAGTATCGATGGAGCGTGTGTGGTTAACCGGCACATCGATTGAGGGGTAATTTATTAAGGGTACCAAGTGATTTGCATGGTTACTTCACACCTTGTTTTGTGATCCTCGGCATCCCAGTCACAAAACCTGAAGGGCACACTCGAGATTGAAACATGCCTTTGAAAAGTTCAATGAATCTCAAAGATCTAGGAGTTTCAAAACCAATTAAAACCTAATAATACATTTTGTTTATCTTGGTGGAAATTGGTGAATCGTCATTCACCTACCTTCAAATATTTTATACCTTGGATTACGGCATACCTCTTCTAAGTTATAAAATAGTTTGTTGGGTCCTAGCCTTAATATTTCATATTGGGTGTCATATTAAGGACTTAAGATCAACTATCTTGAATATCTCCCAAAAGATGTCTGGCTTAGACATTTATGATCTTCCCAAATCTTTTGAAACAAGGTTTCCTAGTGAAGATGATGTCCCATGGATATCATACTTCTTTCACCTCCTCCAATTATTCTCCCCAACCCACAAGTTCTTGAAAAGTTTAAGGTCACTCAAGCCCTATTGGCAAGGCAAGGTCTAGGTGTGAGCACATCTTGGAGATGTAGTCACATATTGACAAGCCGGGAGAGTTGGGTGTCTAAGTCTTGAGAAAGTTGGTGGTTCAATCACTTTCTAAGTCACATAGTGAGTTCCTTTGGGACACCTATGTAACAGACTATTACAAGACCCTTAATGATCTTATCTATTTGTTAAGATCAACTTCCTTAAAACATGATGGACATTGACAATAGTGACACAGGAAATCCAGAAAAGCTCTCTCTTCCCAATGGAAAGGGATCGGCCATAGTCAACTCGGTTGACCAAATGGTAAAGAGAAAAGCTAAGTCTGTGATAGTCTCGTGTACCATTATCAAAGGGTCCATATGTTTATATTGCCAAAGAAAGGGGCATTGGTTGCGAAGCTGCCAAAATTTACCTAAGGATGTTAAAGTCAATAAGTTTGACTCTACTTCAGGTAAAGTCCACTATCTAACTCTGTTAAGTTTCTATTATGAGATTCTTGTTACTTGATGTGACTGGGTCACATGGTGATGTTTTAAGAATGAAAGAAAAAAGTGAAGAAACTTAAAGAAAGAATATGTTGAATCTGATGGCGTAGATGGATTTCTATCGCATAGTTTGAAGATCGGATTCTTGAGCTACTTCTCAGGAGTTATGAGATATTGCTTAGGAATAGATAACAACAAGTTTTCATATGGATTGTAAGGATAAGTTTTTCCGCAAAGTTTTAAAATAAAAAAAAAAGAAATTTTTGATTTTATTTATTTTAAAATATCCTTACAATGGCATTTGAGGAAAAATGTTGCTTATAAGATTCCATTAATAGCAAGAGTGGAAGTATGAAATTGATTCTTTCATTTGTGGTAATGTCTAAATTTACCAAATAAGGAAAGATTCTCATCACCCAAGTTTCATTTGGACCGGAACTTGGAATCATGCAAGTTGTATAGCATGATGAATGAGAACTTTCAAGTATTGGAAAAATAAGACTAATTACTTGTTCACATGGATGTGTGAGTCAAGTAAAGGACTAAGGGATCGAGCACACATTCTTGTGCACTGATTAAGTCCACCACAAAAGTTTGATAAGACTATTCGTCATAGTTTACTAAATATGATTATACTTACAAGCTTAAGTGTAACTCTGAGACATTGGAAAAGGTTCCAATGTATGGCAGAGCGAATAAGAAGAATCAAATTAGGCAGAAGGATAAAAGTTTCTCAAATCTGAAAAGATGGGAGAGTACTTTAGTATCCGCTTTGTGATCATCTTAATGATTAAGAAACCATAGCACAATTAGTTCTCTAAGAAAATCTTGGTGCATTCTTATGACTAAGAAGAGGAACTTGAATTGTTGAAATGGTTAAATCAAGAAGATGAGTCAAACTTCGTTCCAATACAAGTCTTAGAGTCATACTCCAAGATTGTAACTTGAGTGACATGTCTTAAAGAAGGTTTAAAACACTTGTCAAATGTAAGAGTAAAAGTTTTCTACTCTTGTACATTTGAAATTGGTAAGTTGTGATGTTTTGGATAAAACAAAGACCAACTAAGGCCAATTGTGTGAAGTGTTTGTCTTGATTAGAATCCACACTATCTCTTGGATATTTGACAAGGGAGTCTTATAGGTCAAGAGGACAGTGGGAGTCTTAAAGGTCTTGAAAGTTTCAAGAAATAATCAAGAATAAAACCTGATGTTCTTCACTAGCA
Organism: Lactuca serriola; assembly: GCF_051521515.1. Taxonomy (NCBI): domain Eukaryota; kingdom Viridiplantae; phylum Streptophyta; class Magnoliopsida; order Asterales; family Asteraceae; genus Lactuca; species Lactuca serriola. Next base: position 159,213,289 of record NC_136412.1, on the reverse strand, counting down.
CACGACTTGAGGTTTATAACCTATCATGTTGACTTATTCTGTGCCCATTCCAGTTAAAGTTGGCTTTGCATATGAGTTCTTAGAGTTCTCAATTAGTTGCACAACAACTTGGAAGCAATGGTAGGCCCTTGAGCTGCCAGGTGGCAAGAAATTAAGATTGAGTTCAGTCCATATGAGTTTGGATTTGTCATTATCCTTGTCTTGTGACTATGATTTTGACAATTCACATGGATAAGAACACATACACCAGTAAATCTAAGTGTCATAAGGTTTCTCTCCGATTCATGAAAATGATGGTGAGGAAACACTTTCACTAAGTAGATTTTAGCTAGATAGCAATTGTGATATTTGCATTCTCAAAGTCGTTAGTGGAGCGCGTGTGGTTAACCGGCACTCTAACCTGGACTTGTGAGAAGTGGCAAAAAGGTCTAACCATTATGATTACGGCATACCTCTTCATAGTGTTTAGACACACAAGTGTGCTATCTAAGGGAAGGTGTATGATTTTGATAAAGTTTTATCAAAACAATCTAGCATCAGAAATCTGAACTTTGGTAAGAAAGTCAATGAAGTATTGATTTCTAGAAGTCCAGCTGATTTCTGAGTACATGTCAAAGCTAGTGGGAGCATAAGTGTTATGCTAATAATCATCATGTTAGTGGGAGCATGATAATTATGTTAAGTATTGCAAGCTAGCAATGTTAATTATAGAAAACAAAAGTTTCAAATGGGAAAAAGTTGTTTTGCTATAATTAAGGGAGAGGAAATTATACTTCATCTGAAATCTATAAGCTTAGATCATGAGGTTTTAATCATTTAGTCAAGGATATATATATGAATTTCATGTTGGAATGACTCAACATAAGGAAATTCTGTATATGAGTCCATTATTTACGTTCTAAAATTCGATTATGATTACGGCATCCCTTTTCATAATCTGAATTATGAGAACTTGGCAAATTGAAATGGAAATGTTATAGCAAAAGACTGGTTTAGTCTTTATGTGAGACATCATGAATCGTGTCCCATATGCTTCGGATATAGGATCGATTACATGTGCTATAATCATCCGTTCTAAATTTTTCAAAAATGCCTGGGGCATTAAGAAGGGAAAAGGTTTAGAACTGGATATGACTAAAAGGATTAAACAATTGTCGAGGACAATCTAAGGTTTACCAAAGATTGGTTACTCAAGGACAATTGGAAGTATAGTGATAATTCTGGAAGGACCATATTGACATAATCTGTAAGGAGGCAACTCTTGTTCAGAAGTGATAGTCAAAATGGAATCTGGAAATGTTTCAAAGTTAGGATTTTCAAATCTGTGTAAGATTAAGGAAACTTAATGCAAGAAGGATGTTTCCAAGAAGTTGATCTCCTTTGGAATGCTCTGTAATGTTTGTTGTCAAGTCTTTATGACTTTGTGCATAATCATTACAAGAGGATCAATGCATATAAGTTTAGAATCTAACAGATTTCAGTAAATGGCATGAATTTGGAATTCTTGTATTTTGCGGTAAGGATTTGGGAGTGTGAAAAGAGAATCATTGAAGTTATGTTCAATGGATCTAGTTCACAAAGTAAAGATCATAGACAAACATAGTATGCATACTTGGTGTATGGCATGACTAGTGTTTAAGAAAACATAGTGTACATGCTTGGAGCATGGGACAACTATTGTTTTAAATTCAAGAATAAAGTTGATAGCTGAAACAGTATACAATGAATAATGTGTAATCATATGGTGATAAATAAAAGGTGTTTTATTTATGTTCAAAGGGTTGATACCATATTGGATTCTATTATTATTGTGTTTCACTTTGCATGTTTTGACTTCCCGAATAAACTGGGTTATTCTTCCGGAATGACTAAGTTATTCAAACCATCCACAGTCGGTCATATGATGGAAGTAGATATGAATTAAGACTGTCATGATGGGTTGTAGAGGTCTAAGGTGTTGGACAAGGCTACAGCAATCATGAGTGCTCATAAGTTCTGAGTATTGGATTCAACCCGCGCTCGTTGGAATCACTTCATGGATTTTATCATGAGTGATCATGAGACGATAATATCTTATATTCTTCAAACCTAGAGATATGAGTTGTTACTATGAGTTGATAGTACATTGATTGCACGAAACCGCATTTGGTAACTCTGTGCTATAAAACGTGCCTTTGTGTATGATTCAACAAGTAGTAGAACAAGCCATATGAGTCGAAGTTTATCCATTCCTTTTACCTTCGGGATAAAAGTGATATCTGTGGGCCCCTCGATGATTTGATGATGACAAATGGAAGTGCTCGGCCGGGCCAGGACTGATTTGATTTGTTCAATTAGTCAGTCGTCATAAATCGGAAATCGGGAAACAACAAATGGACAGAGAGAATGATCATAATCCATGTCTCAGTCCATATGATATCTAGAATGGAGGAATATATGATCCCTTATCTAATGGACAAGTCACTGACAAAGGTCAGAGTTCATCTACAAGGTCAGAGTTCGACAGAAGCTTTTGAGAGCTACGATTGCCGGTTGGTTCCTGAAGTCATACGCAATAATAGTTTTAGACTTATCCAAGTGGGAGACTGTTGGATTAATGTTTAAGTCCATAACTATAATTGGTGAGACTTGACCCGACCCGGCATGGTCCATTTGGGTTGCATACCATCATGCACTTGAATGAGAGAAATAAGACACTTATGGTTATTAATATATTATAAGTTCTAGTATATTAATAATAAGAATAATAAGATTATTTAATTAGTATTGATCATGAATTAATCTAGGATTAATTAAGTGATCAAAAGAAGACTAATTAAATATATGGGTTGATTGTGTAAATCATCCATACTTGTATAGTGGGCTAATGCTCCATGGATAATCAAGTTGGGCTAAAACCCATAGGATGGTCCATGGATGCTCCATGGTGTATTTGTACCCATGGATCATGGATATGAAAGGCCATGTCAATTAGGGTTTACATGGTGTAACCCTAACTATATAAGCATCTTATTATTGAGGAAAAATCGGTCACTAGAAACTAGTAGGGTTCTAGAGAGGGCTAGCCGATTTCATGAGTTGTAAGAATTCTCTCAAGCTATTCTAAGTGTTTTGATGATTGTGATTCCATTTGAGGTGTCACACTTGGGGCACTAGGCACTCAAGCTTCATGAAGACTTTCTACATCAAAGAGGTATGTATTCTATCTTGCTATAGTTATTGTTTTGTATGCTAGATTAGGATAATACCTTGGAAGTTCTTATTTGCATGTATAATAGAGAAAAAATAGATCCAAGGTATTTAGGGTTGCATGTACACTTAGGAGTGTTAGAATGCTCAAAACCCAACAATTTCTTCATGTCGGCTGTTGCAGGTGAGTTATCCTCACTATATTGACAGCGTCTACGGCACCAAGGTCGACCCTATATCGGATGAGAATCCGGGTATTGTTTGCTGTGTTATTGATTTGCTAGATCTGCATCCTGGTATTTGGGATGGTATTATGTTGGTGACCTGGTTATGGTCGGTATCCCGGTATATAGGTTAATCTTATGCTAGTGACCGGTTAGGTCGGAATCCTTGTTAGGATGTGACGTGCTATGTTACATGTTTAATTGTCTGTCTGGTTAAGGATAGTTATGTGATTAATTGTTTTATGTGCACATGGTTGTTGAATGGGGTTGGGTTGACGCGGGTCCTACTTCGTGCTGCAGGCTAACATACCCAGGGTGGATCAGATATTCCGTAGGCCCAGCAAGCGGTCCGGATAGGCTGTAGGCCCCAAGAGAGTAGACAAGACGTGCCGAGGCTTGGAGAGTGGACAAGGCCGACTGAAAGCCCGGTGCAGGCGGACCACTCATATTGTAGACTTAGAGAGTGGACCAGGTGGATAGAAGGCCTGGTGCGGGCGGACCAATCACATTGTACACTCGATGTACATGGCTAGACTCGAAGGGTGGACCAGGTGGACTGAATGCCCGGTGCGGCGGACCAGTCACAAAGTAGACCCGATGTGCATGGCTTTTCTGTATTGTGATATGTTATGTTTTTGGTTATATGTGGTTGGTATTTTTGGGGGTAACTCACTAAGGTTTCGGGGTTAAAGTTTCAGTGTATTGTTTCAGGTACTTCAGGATACCGTGGCAAGGCAAAGGCGTGATCATACCGCTCCTCATCATTATGTTTTATCTTATGGTTCTAGGAATACTCTGATAATAAATGAATTGGAAATGTTTTTGTAATAATTTAATGAACATGAGTTGTTTTTGAAATGTTTAAATTGGTTGGAATTTTTAGAGCGTTACAAGTTGGTATCAGAGCCTTGGTTTGAGTGAATTAGAGGAACATTTGTGTGAATTCCAATCTCAAATCAAGGAGAGTTTTCAAAGAGAAATTAAAATGGTTTTCAAAAATTAAGTAAAGGAGGATGTAGAGGGTACGATCAGCCAGAGCCAGTAAGTAACTCCAAAATACCATACAAGTTATTTGTTTATGAGATATGATAGAATAGCATGCTAGTACTAGGCTAGGGATCTTCAGGAAATGCATGATAGAGTTGCTTGATTTGTGATTCCTGCTAGCCTATGGTTCCTTTCTGTATGAGATTTCCAGTGTTCCTCTAGGAGTGAGGGTGGAGTGCTTGTTATGTATGTTTGTGCTTAGGGCATTGTGGTGATACATGAGACAAATATAGGTAGGAGTGGAAGGTAGTATGGGCCCATACTACTGAAAGCACATGACCCATATGCATGTCAAGGAAGTCACAACCCCTAGGTGGTTGGTTAGAGAGTCATTCTTGGTGGTTATGCGAGGTTTCGGAGGATCTTATGGTGTACTTTTAGTATGGATATTACGAGACGTCTTGGGGCAGGATCTGGTTCGGGATCGGGATCAGGAGAGGGTGATCAGGATGGATCAGTGCTACCCGAGGTCATTGGTCAGATGAGTACTGATGAGTTGGATGCCAAGATTTGGGAGATCCTACATGATGAGGTTGCTGCTATGTTTCGGGCCGAATTGCTGGAACTGTTTTGGTCGATCAAGACCGCCATGGTTGAGTATTTTGATGAGCGTTATGCAGCTCTCGCAGAGATAGCAGCCGCGGCAGCCGCAGCGGTTGTGGCAGCAGCAGGAGGAGGAGCCAGTAGGTGTTTCCAGTATCGGGACTTCAATAATATGAAGCCCCCTACTCTTGATGGATTTTAGGATCCGATCATTGCCATATGATGGTTGTCAGATGTGGAGAGATGTTTCTTCACATGTTCATGCCCTACTGAGCAGAGGGTGAGGTGTGCTCTGAACCTGTTGAGGCTCGGGGAGAAGGATTGGTGGAGATTGACTACGGGATCATATTCTGATGCGTAAAGAGCCGCGGTTACTTGGGATCAGTTCCGAGAAATATTCAACACCCGTTATGTTCTGCGGGTGGAGCGGGAGAGATTGGCTCAGGAGTTCCTAGAGCTGAAGCAGGATGCAGAATCGGTGACGGAGATCACCAAGATGTTCACGGAGAGGGCGATGTTTTGCCCTGAGTTTGCTTCGGAGCAGGCTCAGATGACCCGATATCTGAGTATGCTCAAGAGGGACATCAGGAAGTTTGTGTCCACACAGAGGTGCGATACCTTGTTAGAGCTACAAGAGGCCGCCAGGCGGCGCAAGTTAGAGATCGAGATCCAGTTGCGAGAGCAGAGGCAGGCCTCGGTGCAGTCGCAGCCGGCGCCAAAACGGTCCAAGACCATTGATTCTAGGATTTATGGTCAAAGCAACTACACATGTGTGAAGTGTGGGCAGGGTCATGCCGGAGCTTTTAGGTCCGGCAGCGAATATCGCAAGTGTGGAAAAGAGGGGCATTATGCGAGGGATTGTCGTCAGTCTGTCCCTGCTCAGGATATGAGGATCTGTTATCATTGTCATCAGGTTGGACACTTGAGGGTCAACTATCCACAGCTAGTAGCAAGACCGGTGCGGGCTCCAGCACCGGCCACATTGAGGATTACGGGTGGAGGTCAGGGTGGAGTGGAGCCCCGGAGGGCTCAAGGGCGCGCTTTTCAGCTTACAGCAGAGGAGGTCAGGGCAGAGCCGAATACAGCTGCAGGTATGTTTCCTTTTGTTATCTTGTTATCTTGTGGTTATTATGGAGTATTGTACATCTGCTAGTCTAGTTCGCTTGATTCATGGTATTGTATTCGTTCGTCCTTTTGTCGGGTTTATCATGTGAATAAGGATTTTGGTATTGGGAGTCTTAGTTGGTTATCATCCATAGGGATTGTTGGTAGGTAATTAGGATTTTTGGTCTGGATGTCGGGTGTAGCATTTGCAAATTGAGGAGTGTTCAGCTGAGGGTCGGACTTCCTTCGAGTTTGAGATAAGCGATGTCGGGATGGGATTTCATGAAGATTGCTCGTTTCAGAGGAAACCAGTTCATGGATACTAGGAATATGTTGAGTAAGGATGATTGTCTTACACCGAATGAGTCACCAGTTGATGGAAGTCAATGTTCTAAGTGGGGAGAATTGGAAAATTATCAGGAGAATCGATGAACGTTAGAGGTCGATTAGTTGTTTAGATTCAACAGTGTTTCAGTCAGCCAAGAGTACGGGTAGGTATGAGTAAGTGACAGAAAAGTGGGGGCAGGGAGCAGGCCATGGTTTCAGACAAGGTAGTGATCGATGTGAGGCCTAGGTTTAGACCATGGAAAGGATTCCGAAAACGAAAGGATAGTTCGGAACCCCTAGAGGGCTGGAACAATATGTGCGGGAGAGATTCCCAAGAAGGATAGTTCGGAACCCCTAGAGGGCTAGAACAGTATGTACGGGAGAGATTCCCGGGAAGGATGGTGCAGGGTGACGTACGATAGTTTTGGAGCAGTCTGGATAGACTGAAGGTCGAAAGGCGTACCAGTCAGGCCGAAGGCTCGGGGAACGGTCCAGACAGGCTGAAGGCCTAGAGAGGCGGTCCAGACCTGCTGAAGGTTCTAAGAATGGTCCAGACAGGCCGAAGGACCAGGAGGGCGGTCCAGACATGCTGAAGGTTCCGAGAGTGGTCCAGATAGACTGAAGTCCTGGTAAGGTGGTCTAGTCATGCTGAAGACTCTATATGTGTTAGTGGACCAGGTATGAGGAGAATGAGGAAATGTGTCGCCAGGGAAATGAAAAGTGATATGGTCTAGCCCCAAGTATTGATCATGTTAGTGGAAGGTAGTGCATGGACCCGAGAGTCCTTGCGAGTAGAATCAGAGTACGTAGAAGTCCGAGAATAGCAGTTGTTCTACATTGATAGCGTAGAGTGTAGTTTAGCTCAGTGGCACGTGCAAGTGCGGTAAAGCTTGTTGAGTGGATTCCCTGGAAAGGAAAAGGGTATGTAGCTCTGGAAGGAGCGTGGGTCCTCCGAAAGTGGAAGAAGTGGAGTAAATGTATGACCGACGTGCTTCGGTTATTGGTAGTAAGTACTGGGATTGTACCAGATGTATGGAAGCACCTACGGGTTGGCTGCTCGTGGACGTAGTGGCAATGTTGAGTGATGCGCAGGCATGTATTTAGTCCCCTCGGAAGAGGAGGAAGATAGTGGTTCAAGAGTGGAGACTGGGATAAAGGAAGGTGAGATAGCAGGTTACCAGACTCGGGAGTAGTCTAGATCGGTGTTGAGGACCATATGAGGATATTACGGTCGGAGGTCAAGAACCTAGAGACCATGATAAGAAGGTGTGAGTGAGTTGCTTGCGAGAGCTGAAGGATGCGGCGTCCTGTCCGCATGCGAAGGATAGATCTAGAGGGGGAATAGGGTTCGTTCCAGGTTGCAAGTTACCAGGGTTTCAGCCAATTTTGGGGCGGAAGGAGATGGTTGAGTGTCCTAGCAGAGCCAAGTGAGTGAATGTGGCGTATGGCGATTCGTAGGATGCGATAGTGTATCCCAGATTGAGGGGATGGTATCTGTGGCTGATACGTGGTTGATATGTGCTGTTATTGAGGAGGGAGGCCGATGGTCGGCTTTGAGTAGTGGCAAGGATGTTATATGGGAAGTAGTCATTATAAGAGAGATACATTGGTAGGGTTGCAAGAACCTGATCTGATTGAGAAATCGGAGTCTACAGTGTAAGGGTTTGAGCTGAAGTGTATGTTGTAGTAGGCTTCGATGACGAAACCTAATTTAAGTGGGGGAGAATTGTAACACCCCGATTTCATAAGTCCAAGTTCAGGGTTCTTACTGTAAATAAGGAAGGTCGACTCGTCGAGTTAAGTCGCGATTCTGGTCACGCGTTAAGTGACCAACTCGGCGAGTCGGCGGCTGGAGTAAATATAACTTCTAAGTGTTAATCCCCGTGTAACCAAACAAAGCTATATTACTTTTAACCACTTCACCCAGGTAAAAAGTTTTGACCCTATTAAACTTTAGCATCGGGTAGCCATGTACCGGGTGCAATACCCGAGACATATATAAGCAAATGAACACCACTTTTAAACCATTTTACCACTCATTCACTCTCTCTCACTACTTTCTCTCTAGACCCGAAACCGACTCCAAAACCGTGAATTTCGGCTTCCAAACGTAAGGATTTCGCCCCTATCTTATTCTAAACGTATTTCATTGTATTTAGAGGCCAAAATCATAGGATTTAGGGGATTAAAGGGAGTTTACGGCCTAGGAAGCCCCTTAGGCCGTAAACACCTAAAACTTTGCCAAAAGCCCCATTTTTCCTTCCTATAAGCTTGTACAATAATTAAGGAAATAGCCTAGGTGAGTTGGGACATGAAAAAATAAGCTTTTATGACGTAAAAAGGAGTTTACGGCCCAAGCTTGTGCTTAGGCCGTAAACACCAAATTTCCATGCCATATATGCCTAAAAACACATCTAACGCATGTGGGAATTTAGTTATGACCTAGGGAAATGTTTAAGACCATTAAACAACACAATTTAGTGCGAAAAAGAGGAGTTTACGACCATGGCTAAGCTTAGGCTGTAAACACCCTATAATGATGCCAAAAAGTCCCCAAAACCCCACCTAAGGCCTTCAAAAATTTATCTAAGGTGTAAGGAAGTGTTTTGGACCATTTAACATTTCATTTTGAAGAACAAAATGGAGTTTACGGCCCAAGCCTAAGCTAGGACCGTAAACTCCCCAAAATGCCACAAAATGAGGGTTTTAACCCTCCAAATTGGTCCTAGGCACATGCTAGAAAATTAGGGAAGTGAAATGAGGCCTTAACTTACACTTTTGGAGGGATACATGAGTTTACGGCCAAGCCTAGGGGGCTTACGGCCGTAAAATCCCAAGGAGTGGCCTTTGGGCCGTAAAATCCAAGGGAGTGAACCCACAGACTCCCCCGCAAACCCTTCTTGGCCTTATACCACTCCCGGGAACCCCTTCTAAGCCCTAAAACCCCGAATCGATGCTAGAATGCCTAAATACTTTAATGAAAAGCATAAAATGATTAATTTCTTGTAAAATACATATTTCATATGACATTAGGTTCCTAAAAGGTGCACAAGACGTTATCTAGTACAAAACGCTCAACCGACACTTTCACCTGATTCACCCGATTTACGCGATTTCAGGTGAGTTCATACCCCTTTAATTAACCTTTCAAATGTTTTATATGTTTTAGGGGGGAATACAAGTCAATTATACATGTTTATGGAAATGTATACAAGTCAATTATTAATGTTACGGAAATTAATCACATGTGATTCACTATCCGTAGTTCAAATCTCATGTGATTTACCACTATGTTTTATAAAAAGGAATTTCGTTTTCAAAACTATTTTGAATAAAAGATCAATTTTCTAAATGTTCCCTTTTGACAAGATTTTTATTAAATAAATCCCTTATAAAATGTAACCACGCCAATATATTTATATAAGTAAGACTTGAAGGACTTAGGACCAATAACTCGCCTTATTTCCTGTTCTTGTTTGATTGTGGGCTTAGGGTAGTTGTTATCCGTCCGACTGTCATTGATTTCTTAGTTATATATCATATATATTAGTGTTGGATACGAGTATTTTCATTTCATTCGATGTTTAAACCACTAAACTGACAAGAATCATACGCACTAAGTTAACTATAATAGGTATAGTTAAGGTCACTATTACTCGCTATAGCTACTACTCTACACACTATAATACACTCTATTATGATACTATACACTAATACGAGGATACACTACGAGTTATAAAAAAGCCTACTACACTATAATACAAGAGAAAGCAATAATCAGGAGATAACACACTAACTCACTACGAGGTTCTCTATTCGCTACGCACTACGCCCAGAGTCTTCTGATATGAAGAAGACGCTATATGTATAGATCTATACGGGGCAGACGCTATTACATCCCGACTGTTAACTTTAGTCCGAACCACACAGGTCCAGGGATACCACTACTTCACTACATTGTGCATGACCGGGAAGGTCATGGGGTCCTCTACTTCTCACACTGTTGGTAACATACAAGAAATACACTATAACCACACTAAAATACTAATCTAAAAGTTAAGTTAATATCCCGAAGTAATCAAGAATCTAACACTAAAGGAAGTTTGCACCACTATTATTGACTTCAGGCATAAACTATCATGTTGCATTACTTGTTGGAGATTTAATATTATACTTTTACAATTAATGGATTTCAAAGATGAAATTTTCATGTTTCTTAAAGGTCTTCATTCACAATGTATTTCTGGAAAAATATAGGATTTTCTAAGTTTTTCTACTACTTAAGAATGTAAATTGCACCCTTTCATACTATCGGTTCTAATGCTTTTTATACAAAAATCTCACACTAAACTCTTATGAACTCACCAGCTTTATGCTGATATTCGTTTTCAAAATAACTTGTATCCTCAGGTCGAAGGTAGACAGTTACAGGTGCAACTTTTTGGGGAAGGTGGAGCTTACAAGATCCATCTCTTATTTCTGATTTACTTTTGGTGTTTGTTGAACATTCAAAACACATATGTAATTAAACTCACTATGTAATGCAATGGTTGAATGTTTCTTGTTTTTACTATTATGCAATTGTGATGATACTGTACATGACGTCCTCCACCCCGAAACGTTTTCCGCCGTTGTCGGTTTTGGGGTGTGACAGATTGGTATCAGAGCATTGTTTATAGTGAATCAAGTATATCAACCTATAAAAGATATACGAACTATAAACACTTCGGGACTAAAACACTCTGACCAAGAATATATACTGTTAAGTATCTAAAAGATCTAACTAAGTATATATAAATACACACATCACTATAAAACACAGAAATCAGTATCACACTAGAACAGAACAAAAGTATTAAGATTGTTGGGTAGCACAATTGGGCTTAGAGGCATATAGTCACATTCGGAGTGATGTAGCCTGATCAACTACGTTTTCCTGAGAGTGACTAGCATGTGCCTAAGTTTGGTTGTGGTGTTGCAACAAGTCTAAAACTTACCAACACTACCACAATAACGTTACCATAAGAATACTATAGGAGTATTCTGTATCTCTAAAACATACGTATGTGATAACTAAAAAGGTCGTTACTGGTAGGCCAATAGTTGCTAAGTGGATACACCATGGTTACATGTGATTAGGGTTCTATAGACTCAGAATCTGTAGCCTTTGCTTCATTTCCTGTTCTTGTTTGATTGGGGGTCTGAAGTTAGGATTGCTTATTCGAAGGACTATCTTGCTTCGGTTACATGTAATCGGTATGCACTACGCAAGTATTGGGTCGACTAATAACGATTCACCCTATAAGTATCTTAGAGTAGTGCATCTAATAAACTTTCATTTCCCCTTTCTCGCGTAGATAGCATGGCCAGCTTCCACCATCCCGGTGATCCGTACTATCCAAACCAGGACAATGGAGGATGGCTTGGTGAGGAGTCACACGATGATCACCCGATCCCTTTGGATGATCATCATGCGGAAGGCTTCTCAGATGGCTCGAGCTCCGAACCAGAAGTTAACAACCAACCTCCTGAAGCTCCTAACCCTAACCCCCGTCCGGTATTTCTGGGTCCCACCCCTATGTGGGCCATATCCTTGCACCGATGGAGCGAGGAGCAGGGTCAGCCCTTGCCTTAAAATGGAGACCGAAGCTTCTTGTCACACCCCGAAAACCAAAGGCGGAAACGTTCCCGGGGTTGACTCCATGTTGTGTATCAAATCCAATGTACATAGTAATCACAGTAAACAACCATTACATTACATATATATATATATATATATATATATATATATATATATATATATATATATATAAGTTTACATTTGGTTCAAAAGTAAATTGTACAAAAGTTATACATATATCATATGAACAAAAGAGACGAGTCTTCGCAGCACTCCATCTTCACCAAAAGATATCGTCGGGTACCTGTCTAACTTGGACCTGAGAATACAAGCGGTTTGAAAATCAGCATAAAGCTGGTGAGTTCATAAGCGGTTTTGTTTTGTGAATATGTATCGATTTCCTTTAGTTTTCTGAAAAGATTTGATATCCAAGAAAATCCCATATTTTCTTATGTAAAGTAGTTAAGTTATCTTTCATTACAGTTCTGTTACAGATATAAGTTAACCCCAGGAAAATCCCATATTTTCCTAATTGTAAGATTGATTGAATAACACATAGTATAGTTTAATACACAAAACTATAATTTAGACGAACTGTAAATAGAAAGTATTTTGAAAACCTTGAGACTACATCCCGAACCAGTTATAAGATAATTCGATAAAAACCATGGGATCACTAACCCGAAACTAGATATAAGATAACTTGATAAACCATGGGATCACTATCCCGAAAATAGATATAAGATAGTTTGATAAAATCATGGGATTATCATCCCGTATAAGTTTTAGTTTCAAAACCATGGGATTGCCATCCCCAACGAAATATAGACTCAAGATCATGGGATAATCATCCCGAATAAGATATAGATTCTAAACAGATTCTAGCTGTGAATAAGTTTATATTAATACGTATTGTGAGTCGGGTAACCATACTGATACGACAACGAGACCTCCTTGACGTTAGTCAGACGTCGAATGATATCCAGAATTTGTCACCCCAGGCGTGCCCACCTAACTGTAGCTAGCAGTTAAGGTGTGGGATTGTCAGTCCCGAATAGATCTATTCACAAACTCTTCGCTCTCCCTCCAGGAGACTCTGGTTACACTTCCGGAGAGGATTTACTTGATCATCCATAAAGGGTAGTGACTATCTCACAAACTAGTATTAAACTATTCACAGGATTCTCATATGATAACAAACATACAAAGACTTTAAGACATGATACAGTGAAAATAGTTACATACAATGAGACTATCTGGCAAAACATTCAAACGATATAGAGATAAACTGAATCAGACATAGTTTATCTAATAACTTAATACAGATATTAGTACATGATATAAACAGAAACGTAGAACCCCAAATTATTCCCATAATAATTTGATTAGTTTGATTATTTTCTTAACTAAAATCCATTTAGTTGTAATTGATAAATCATTCCTTATGCTCAACATAATACATAAGGAGTATAAGAGTTTATAAGGTTGCCAGATATTATTTGAAACACATAAATGTTATGATTTGAAAACAGTTTTGGTTTGCTTGTATTTCCCCCCCTGAAAACAGTTAAAAGCAGTGAAAAAGATGTAGGGGTATGAACTCACCGGACGAGAAGTAGGACGATTTGGATGCTAAGAGTTGATCCGGGGCTTGCAAATACACGAGATTCCTAATTATAATGTAAAGATACACATTTGTATCTAATTAGGACTTAGATTAATTGTTGGATAGGGACAATTGCTTCAGGTCGCGAAAACACTCCGATACAAGTGTTTGGAGGGGCCCGGGTGGCGTTTAGGGATGGGAAATGATACTAGGAACTTGGGACTTGATTTTACTCCCCATGAGTAAACTTTTAAATGAGTTTACAACCACAAAACACACACATACATGAGTTTACGGCCGTAAACTCATGTGGGTGTGGTTTTGGGTGTTTAAATGGCTTAAATGGCTTAAATGGACATGGGAAATGATTCTAAGCTTTGTTCTAAATGCATGGAATGGATTAAAATCATCAAAATGATAAATTTATGGGAGTTTACGGCCTAGCATAGGCTCCTGGCCGTAAACTCCTTAATCCTTATGAAAATGATGCTAAATGGTGCTAGAACAAATCACATGTGATTGGTAAAATTAATCCAAGGCCTAACATGAGTTTACATGGGATTTTTGGGGGATTTGTGGAGTTTACGGCCCATGAAACCCCCTTCATGGCCGTAAACTCTTGTGTGTGGTGTTCCAAGGTGTTTCAAGGTCTAGAACATGCATGAAAGGACTTCTAAAATTCATCTAAGGGCCTTAGGGGTGTGTAGTTTGCATTCTAACACCAAAAATTTTGGAGTTTACGGCCCAAGAACATGTCTTGGCCGTAAACCCTTAGAAACCCCATAAATGTTTTGTTTTAGGCCCTCAAAGTATTTTTGGTTGGTCCCTTGATTTATTCCACGGCTTTTGGTGGTGTTGGATGGCTTTCTAACACCTTAGAATGAGATTTATGCCAAGTTTTGTGGAGTTTACGGCCCAAGAACTCTCCTTGGCCATAAACTCATCTAAGTCCCTCAAAATTTATGTTTCAGGTGTCCAAATGCAAGAATCAAAGTCCTATAATTCATATCTAAGCCATAGAGGTGTTTTAGAAGGGTTTAAAGGCATGAAAAACACCATTTTCATGAGTTTACGGCCCAAGCTTATGCCTTGGCCGTAAACTCCTTCAAAGTCCACAAAATTATAGTTTTAGGTGTTCTAAGTCCATATCTTGAAGTCTCTTAGCCATATCTAAAGTCCAATTGAGTCAAGGAAGGAGTTTAAGGGCTAAAAACCCTTCAAAATGGTGTTTACGGCCTAGGCTGCCTCCTGGGCTGTAAACTCACATGTAATGTCCAATTTTATGATTAAGTGTCTAATTTGGAAGCTAAACATGCTATAGATTAAGGCTAGGAAGGTACCTTAAGGATTTGAAGCCTTAAATTTGAGTTTTGGACACTTAATCCTTAGATTTAGGAGAGAGGTTAGAGAGAGAGTAGAGAGAGAAGGAAAAAGCTTCAAATGAGTGCTAAAACATGTTTATATAGTCCCCAAGACTTGGACACGGTGGAATTCTACCCGATACTGACCTTAAACGATGCTTTGGGTCGCACCCGATTGAGTTTCCGTCACCCGACGAGGATATTTCTAAAACTTAAGAAATAAATGTTTTGGGCTAAATTCATGAGTTCCTAAATGGTTTGGACCCTCATTGAATGAAAATAAATATATAATTTTAGTTAACTAAGCCCAAAAACGATAACGGGACATTTCGAATTCCGACGAGTTATTCGGGTAGAACAGGTTTTCGGCGATGAACAACTTCGGGTTGTTACATTATCCCCCCGTTAGAGGGAATTTCGTCCCGAAATTCAAAGAATAAGATACAGGTCATGGATTGGAAAGAAACACGAATGGATTTGTTATGTTGGATCTTCACTTTTCTCAAGTGGAATCAAGTCTCTATTGGGCGTTCTAGTGAATTCTCACTATCGGGACGTGTCCTTGTTTCGTATCTTGACTCTCTCTCAATTCACGATATCAATCTGCTTTCTCATGGAAGTTCCAACCCTGAACGACTTCGGTTTCCTCAATGAATCACTAGGGTTTCGTTGGGCAGACGTTTCTAAGGATTCGAGACGTGATGGTCTAGATAGATATTACCAAGCTCTAAGGGCTTCCGAAACCTGAAAGCTGCTGAATCGATCTCTACGAAGATCTCGAAAGGTTTGAGGTGAGACTAAACTAGATGCTCGAAAGAAACCTCCAGGAGTCCTTCGGGATAGACATTTATAGGGAAATAGTTGCTAACTTCCCGTTTCTCAATAATCACAGAAATGAGGGATGCGTGATAATTTACATTGGGAAAACTTTTGAGTTCTAAGGCATAGAATGATACGAAAGTTTGATGCCGAAGATCACGAGAACATGGTCGAGAAAGAAATCTATACGAGCGACCCTTTCGAAAACAAAGATAACAACGCGAACGAAAACTCGGTCATTTCTAGTTAAACATGGCATCAAAGTATTTTCATGGAAAGTTTCCCCCTTTATAAATTGAATGGAATAGAATAGTCCTCCGGACCGAGGAATCAATCTATAGGTACGAAGTTAGTGTTCTCTATCTCACTAGTTAGTCGTCTCGACGGTACACGTCTCGATTACATACGAAGGATTGAGTTTAGAAAATGTTCGAATAGATAGATAACAGATTTCCCCTTTGCACCCAAAATCAAAAAGAGTTGTAAGTATAAGAATTTTTAAAGAGAGATATACCTGCGGCAGCAGAGGGATCTGTGGTTGTAGCTGTCTTGGGACAATTCCTTTTGAAGTGCCCAGCTTCACCACAATTATAGCAGGCCAGACTGATTCCTGCTCCGGATGATTGGTTCGTTGGTTTCGCTGGTTTTCTGCAGGTTCGCGCAAGATGGCCCTTATTGCCACAGTTGTCGCAGATCCTTTCGTGACATGGTCCAGGAATGCGGTGGTGGTAGTTGCACTTACCACACCAAGGAAGGGTACCTGTGTATCTACTGGCGGGAGTTTGGGCTGTGGAACCTACAGCCGAGACAGTAACAGGGGCAGTAGCAGCATGGACTGCTACCGTTTGCTGTTTCTTAGAAGACCCTTGCGTATTATGGGCCTTCCGTTTGTTCCAGGATTTCTTTTTGCTTCCGCCTCCACTGGCGACTGGCTCGGGGGTAGTAGCTTCTTCATCAGAGTTGTCTTCGTGATCTATCAGGATTTTCGCCATGCATTTGGCACTGTCATAAGTGTCTGGCTTCGCAGCCAAGACATTCCCCTTTGTTGGCTGGGTCAACCCCCAGATGAATCTCTCTATCTTTTTACTTTCCGGGGATACCATTCCCGGACAAAGTAGGGCCAGATCGTCGAATCTTGAGGTATAAGCAGCTATGTCAGAACCCTTCATCTTAAGGTTCCATAGTTCATGTTCTAGCTTCTGAAGTTCGCCCCGAGGGCAATACTCTGCGAGGAGAAGCTCCTTCATAGCTTCCCAACCCATAGCATTGGCTACAGGTAAAGTTAAGGATTTGACTCGGCTATTCCACCAAGTCAGGGCTTTGTCTAGGAAGGTACAGGCGGCAAACTTGACTCTATCAGACTCTGAACAGCCACATATCTCAAAGATTGATTCGATTCTCTCGAACCATCGGGTTAAAGCAATGACACCCCCTGTGCCATCGAAGAATGTCGGTTTTGCGTTCATGAAGTCTTTATAGGAACCCCCTTTTTGGTGTCCCTGGCTATCTTCTGGGTTTTGGGGTTGGGGATCACCTCCTGAATTTCTAGAGTTCATTTGCGACATTGCTGCTACCATTGCAGCAGTCAGAACTGTATGAAGCGATGCAAGATCAAGTTGAAGAGGAGGATTGTTGTTGTTCGTTGAGCTGGGTCTCTTTCTTGGAGGCATCGTGATCTAACAAGATCAGGAAATAGAGGATCATAACTCCTCTGAATTGAATCAAGAGATATGGGACAGGAGATATCTCATCAAGGCAAATATAGCATCATACTAAGCGATAAAGCAGAAAGGAGTTACCAAGATAGAACATTTTATCGCTAGAGGAATGGTTAAGGAATAACGCGTATACGAGGATTCTCTACAAAGGATCGACTCGAGAAATACTCCCATAGTATTTCATGGTTCGCTGCAGCGACGATTCGTTGTTTGGGATATTGGGTAAGTTTTAGGTATGCCGCATGCCACAGTCACTCCCAAGCACATGTTGGCCGTGTCTCGAATGAATATAGTTGGCCAGGCTATATTGACTCTAGACATGACTACATAACTGCCCAGGTTTAACCGTAGTGTACAACACCCATTTACATATGTTTTGTTCTACTTGTAGTTACGGATTTCGACGGCTCGGCATACTTAAATACTTTTGAAAATACTTATGTATTGTAAGATACTTTTAGTTCAGAGCACTTAGGCCCCTTAATGTTTATAGTCTTATACCATGTAAGGTTTGGTATACTCTGTTCACTATAAACAAGGGCTCTGATACCAATCTGTCACACCCCAAAAACCAAAGGCGGAAACGTTCCCGGGGTTGACTCCATGTTGTGTATCAAATCCAATGTACATAGTAATCACAGTAAACAACCATTACATTACATATATATATATAAAAGTTTACATTTGGTTCAAAAGTAAATTGTAAAAAAGTTATACATATATCATATGAACAAAAAAGACGAGTCTTCGCAGCACTCCATCTTCACCAAAAGATATCGTCGGGTACCTGTCTAACTTGGACCTGAGAATACAAGCGGTTTGAAAATCAGCATAAAGCTGGTGAGTTCATAAGCGGTTTTGTTTTGTGAATATGTATCGATTTCCTTTAGTTTTCTGAAAAGATTTGATATCCAAGAAAATCCCATATTTTCTTATGTAAAGTAGTTAAGTTATCTTTCATTACAGTTCTGTTACAGATATAAGTTAACCCCAGGAAAATCCCATATTTTCCTAATTGTAAGATTGATTGAATAACACATAGTATAGTTTAATACACAAAACTATAATTTAGACGAACTGTAAATAGAAAGTATTTTGAAAACCTTGAGACTACATCCCGAACCAGTTATAAGATAATTCGATAAAAACCATGGGATCACTAACCCGAAACTAGATATAAGATAACTTGATAAACCATGGGATCACTATCCCGAAAATAGATATAAGATAGTTTGATAAAATCATGGGATTATCATCCCGTATAAGTTTTAGTTTCAAAACCATGGGATTGCCATCCCCAACGAAATATAGACTCAAGATCATGGGATAATCATCCCGAATAAGATATAGATTCTAAACAGATTCTAGCTGTGAATAAGTTTATATTAATACGTATTGTGAGTCGGGTAACCATACTGATACGACAACGAGACCTCCTTGACGTTAGTCAGACGTCGAATGATATCCAGAATTTGTCACCCCAGGCGTGCCCGCCTAACTGTAGCTAGCAGTTAAGGTGTGGGATTGTCAGTCCCGAATAGATCTATTCACAAACTCTTCGCTCTCCCTCCAGGAGACTCTGGTTACACTTCCGGAGAGGATTTACTTGATCATCCATAAAAGGTAGTGACTATCTCACAAACTAGTATTAAACTATTCACAGGATTCTCATATGATAACAAACATACAAAGACTTTAAGACACGATATAGTGAAAATAGTTACATACAATGAGACTATCTGGCAAAACATTCAAACGATATAGAGATAAACTGAATCAGACATAGTTTATCTAATAACTTAATACAGATATTAGTACATGATATAAACAGAAACGTAGAACCCCAAATTATTCCCATAATAATTTGATTAGTTTGATTAATTTCTTAACTAAAATCCATTTAGTTGTAATTGATAAATCATTCCTTATGCTCAACATAATACATAAGGAGTAAAAGAGTTTATAAGGTTGCCAGATATTATTTGAAACACATAAATGTTATGATTTGAAAACAGTTTTGGTTTGCTTGTATTCCCCCCCTGAAAACAGTTAAAAGCAGTGAAAAAGACGTAGGGGTATGAACTCACCGGACGAGAAGTAGGACAATTTGGATGCTAAGAGTTGATCCGGGGCTTGCAAATACACGAGATTCCTAATTATAATGTAAAGATACACATTTGTATCTAATTAGGACTTAGATTAATTGTTGGATAGGGACAATTGCTTCAGGTCGCGAAAACACTCCAATACAAGTGTTTGGAGGGGCCCGGGTGGCGTTTAGGGATGGGAAATGATACTAGGAACTTGGGACTTGAGTTTACTCCCCATGAGTAAACTTTTAAATGAGTTTACAACCACAAAACACACACCTACATGAGTTTACGGCCGTAAACTCATGTGGGTGTGGTTTTGGGTGTTTAAATGGCTTAAATGGCTTAAATGGACATGGGAAATGATTCTAAGCTTTGTTCTAAATGCATGGAATGGATTAAAATCATCAAAATGATTAATTTATGGGAGTTTACGGCCTAGCATAGGCTCCTGGCCGTAAACTCCTTAATCCTTATGAAAATGATGCTAAATGGTGCTAGAACAAATCACATGTGATTGGTAAAATTAATCCAAGGCCTAACATGAGTTTGCATGGGATTTTTGGGGGATTTGTGGAGTTTACGGCCCATGAAACCCCCTTCATGGCCGTAAACTCTTGTGTGTGGTGTTCCAAGGTGTTTCAAGGTCTAGAACATGCATGAAAGGACTTCTAAAATTCATCTAAGGGCCTTAGGGGTGTGTAGTTTGCATTCTAACACCAAAAATTTTGGAGTTTACGGCCCAAGAACATGTCTTGGCTGTAAACCCTTAGAAACCCCATAAATGTTGTGTTTTAGGCCCTCAAAGTATTTTTGGTTGGTCCCTTGATTTATTCCACGGCTTTTGGTGGTGTTGGATGGCTTTCTAACACCTTAGAATGAGATTTATGCCAAGTTTTGTGGATTTTACGGCCCAAGAACTCTCCTTGGCCGTAAACTCATCTAAGTCCCTCACAATTTATGTTTCAAGTGTCCAAATGCAAGAATCAAAGTCCTATAATTCATATCTAAGCCATAGAGGTGTTTTGGAAGGGTTTAAAGGCATGAAAAACACCATTTTCATGAGTTTACGGCCCAAGCTTATGCCTTGGACGTAAACTCCTTCAAAGTCCACAAAATTATAGTTTTAGGTGTTCTAAGTCCATATCTTGAAGTCCCTTAGCCATATCTAAAGTCCAATTGAGTCAAGGAAGGAGTTTAAGGGCTAAAAACCCTTCAAAATGGTGTTTACGGCCTAGGCTGCCTCCTGGGTCGTAAACTCACATGTAATGTCCAATTTTATGATTAAGTGTCTAATTTGGAAGCTAAACATGCTATAGATTAAGGCTAGGAAGGTACCTTAAGGATTTGAAGCCTTAAATTTGAGTTTTGGACACTTAATCCTTAGATTTAGGAGAGAGGTTAGAGAGAGAGTAGAGAGAGAAGGAAAAAGCTTCAAATGAGTGCTAAAACATGTTTATATAGTCCCCAAGACTTGGACACGGTGGAATTCTACCCGATACTGACCTTAAACGATGCTTTGGGTCGTACCCGATTGAGTTTCCGTCACCCGACGAGGATATTTCTAAAACTTAAGAAATAAATGTTTTGGGCTAAATTCATGAGTTCCTAAATGGTTTGGACCCTCATTGAATGAAAATAAATATATAATTTTAGTTAACTAAGCCCAAAAACGATAACGGGACATTTCGAATTCCGACGAGTTATTCGGGTAGAACGGGTTTTCGGCGATGAACAACTTCGGGTTGTTACATTATCCCCCCGTTAGAGGGAATTTCGTCCCGAAATTCAAAGAATAAGATACAGGTCATGGATTGGAAAGAAACACGAATGGATTTGTTATGTTGGATCTTCACTTTTATCAAGTGGAATCAAGTCTCTATTGGGCGTTCTAGTGAATTCTCACTATCGGGACGTGTCCTTGTTTCGTATCTTGACTCTCTCTCAATTCACGATATCAATCTGCTTTCTCGTGGAAGTTCCAATCCTGAACGACTTCGGTTTCCTCAATGAATCACTAGGGTTTCGTTGGGCAGACGTTTCTAAGGATTCGAGACGTGATGGTCTAGATAGATATTACCAAGCTCTAAGGGCTTCCGAAACCTGAAAGCTGCTGAATCGATCTCTACGAAGATCTCGAAAGGTTTGAGGTGAGACTAAACTAGATGCTCGAAAGAAACTTCCAGGAGTCCTTCGGGATAGACATTTAGAGGGAAATAGTTGCTAACTTCCCGTTTCTCAATAATCACAGAAATGAGGGATGCGTGATAATTTACATTGGGAAAACTTTTGAGTTCTAAGGCATAGAATGATGCGAAAGTTTGATGCCGAAGATCACGAGAACATGGTCGAGAAAGAAATCTATACGAGCGACCCTTTCGAAAACAAAGATAACAACGCGAACGAAAACTCGGTCATTTCTAGTTAAACATGGCATCAAAGTATTTTCATGGAAAGTTTCCCCCTTTATAAATTGAATGGAATAGAATAGTCCTCCGGACCGAGGATTCAATCTATAGGTACGAAGTTAGTGTTCTCTATCTCACTAGTTAGTCGTCTCGACGGTACACATCTCGATTACATACGAAGGATTGAGTTTAGAAAACGTTCGAATAGATAGATAACAGATTTCCCCTTTGCACCCAAAATCAAAAAGAGTTGTAAGTATAAGAATTTTTAAAGAGAGATATACCTGCGGCAGCAGAGGGATCTGTGGTTGTAGCTGTCTAGGGACAATTCCTTTTGAAGTGCCCAGCTTCACCACAATTATAGCAGGCCAGACTGATTCCTGCTCCGGATGATTGGTTCGTTGGTTTGGCTGGTTTTCTGCAGGTTCACGCAAGATGGCCCTTATTGCCACAATTGTCGCAGATCCTTTCGCGACATGGTCCAGGAATGCGGTGGTGGTAGTTGCACTTACCACACCAAGGAAGGGTACCAGTGTATCTACTGGCGGGAGTTTGGGCTGTGGAACCTACAGCCGAGACAGTAACAGGGGCAGTAGCAGCATGGACTGCTACCGTTTGCTGTTTCTTAGAAGACCCTTGCGTATTTTGGGCCTTCCGTTTGTTCCAGGATTTCTTTTTGCTTCCGCCTCCACTGGCGACTGGCTCGGGGGTAGTAGCTTCTTCATCAGAGTTGTCTTCGTGATCTATCAGGATTTTCGCCAGGCATTTGGCACTGTCATAAGTGTCTGGCTTCGCAGCCAAGACATTCCCCTTTGTTGGCTGGGTCAACCCCCAGATGAATCTCTCTATCTTTTTACTTTCTGGGGTAACCATCCCCGGACAAAGTAGGGCCAGATCGTCGAATCTTGAGGTATAAGCAGCTATGTCAGAACCCTTCATCTTAAGGTTCCATAGTTCATGTTCTAGCTTCTGAAGTTCGCCCCGAGGGCAATACTCTGCGAGGAGAAGCTCCTTCATAGCTTCCCAACCCATAGCATTGGCTACAGGTAAAGTTAAGGATTTGACTCGGCTATTCCACCAAGTCAGGGCTTTGTCTAGGAAGGTACAGGCGGCAAACTTGACTCTATCAGACTCTGAACAACCACATATCTCAAAGATTGATTCGATTCTCTCGAACCATCGGGTTAAAGCAATGACACCCCCTGTGCCATCGAAGAATGTCGGTTTTGCGTTCATGAAGTCTTTATAGGAACCCCCTTTTTGGTGTCCCTGGCTATCTTCTGGGTTTTGGGGTTGGGGATCACCTCCTGAATTTCTAGAGTTCATTTGCGACATCGCTGCTACCATTGCAGCAGTCAGAACTGTATGAAGCGATGCAAGATCAAGTTGAAGAGGAGGATTGTTGTTGTTCGTTGAGCTGGGTCTCTTTCTTGGAGACATCGTGATCTAACAAGATCAGGAAAGAGAGGATCATAACTCCTCTGAATTGAATCAAGAGATATGGGACAGGAGATATCTCATCAAGGCAAATATAGCATCATACTAAGCGATAAAGCAGAAAGGAGTTACCAAGATAGAACATTTTATCGCTAGAGGAATGGTTAAGGAATAACGCGTATACGAGGATTCTCTACAAAGATCGACTCGAGAAATACTCCCATAGTATTTCATGGTTCGCTGCAGCGACGATTCGTTGTTTGGGATATTGGGTAAGTTTTAGGTATGCCGCATGCCACAGTCACTCCCAAGCACATGTTGGCCGTGTCTCGAATGAATATAGTTGGCCAGGCTATATTGACTCTAGACATGACTACATAACTGCCCAGGTTTAACCGTAGTGTACAACACCCATTTACATATGTTTTGTTCTACTTGTAGTTATGGATTTCGACGGCTCGACATACTTAAATACTGTTGAAAATACTTATATATTGTAAGATACTATTAGTTCAGAGCACTTAGGCCCCATAATGTTTATAGTCATATACCATGTAAGGTTTGGTATACTCTGTTCACTATAAACAAGGGCTCTGATACCAATCTGTCACACCCCGAAAACCAAAGGCGGAAACGTTCCCGGGGTTGACTCCATGTTGTGTATCAAATCCAATGTACATAGTAATCACAGTAAACAACCATTACATTACATATATATATATATATATATATATATATATATATATATATATATATATATATATATATAAGTTTACATTTGGTTCAAAAGTAAATTGTACAAAAGTTATACATATATCATATGAACAAAAGAGACGAGTCTTCGCAGCACTCTATCTTCACCAAAAGATATCGTCGGGTACCTGTCTAACTTGGACCTGAGAATACAAGCGGTTTGAAAATCAGCATAAAGCTGGTGAGTTCATAAGCGGTTTTGTTTTGTGAATATGTATCGATTTCCTTTAGTTTTCTGAAAAGATTTGATATCCAAGAAAATCCCATATTTTCTTATGTAAAGTAGTTAAGTTATCTTTCATTACAGTTCTGTTACAGATATAAGTTAACCCCAGGAAAATCCCATATTTTCCTAATTGTAAGATTGATTGAATAACACATAGTATAGTTTAATACACAAAACTATAATTTAGACGAACTGTAAATAGAAAGTATTTTGAAAACCTTGAGACTACATCCCGAACCAGTTATAAGATAATTCGATAAAAACCATGGGATCACTAACCCGAAACTAGATATAAGATAACTTGATAAACCATGGGATCACTATCCCGAAACTAGATATAAGATAGTTTGATAAAATCATGGGATTATCATCCCGTATAAATTTTAGTTTCAAAACCATGGGATTGCCATCCCCAACGAAATATAGACTCAAGATCATGGGATAATCATCCCGAATAAGATATAGATTCTAAACAGATTCTAGCTGTGAATAAGTTTATATTAATAAGTATTGTGAGTCGGGTAACCATACTGATACGACAACGAGACCTCCTTGACGTTAGTCAGACGTCGAATGATATCCAGAATTTGTCACCCCAGGCGTGCCCGCCTAACTGTAGCTAGCAGTTAAGGTGTGGGATTGTCAGTCCCGAATAGATCTATTCACAAACTCTTCGCTCTCCCTCCAGGAGACTCTGGTTACACTTCCGGAGAGGATTTACTTGATCATCCATAAAGGGTAGTGACTATCTCACAAACTAGTATTAAACTATTCACAGGATTCTCATACGATAACAAACATACAAAGACTTTAAGACACGATACAGTGAAAATAGTTACATACAATGAGACTATCTGGCAAAACATTCAAACGATATAGAGATAAACTGAATCAGACATAGTTTATCTAATAACTTAATACAGATATTAGTACATGATATAAACAGAAACGTAGAACCCCAAATTATTCCCATAATAATTTGATTAGTTTGATTATTTTCTTAACTAAAATCCATTTAGTTGTAATTGATAAATCATTCCTTATGCTCAACATAATACATAAGGAGTATAAGAGTTTATAAGGTTGCCAGATATTATTTGAAACACATAAATGTTATGATTTGAAAACAGTTTTGGTTTGCTTGTATTCCCCCCCTGAAAACAGTTAAAAACAGTGAAAAAGACGTAGGGGTATGAACTCACCGGACGAGAAGTAGGACGATTTGGATGCTAAGAGTTGATCCGGGGCTTGCAAATACACGAGATTCCTAGTTATAATGTAAAGATACACATTTGTATCTAATTAGGACTTAGATTAATTGTTGGATAGGGACAATTGCTTCAGGTCGCGAAAACACTCCGATACAAGTGTTTGGAGGGGCCCGGGTGGCGTTTAGGGATGGGAAATGATACTAGGAACTTGGGACTTGAGTTTACTCCCCATGAGTAAACTTTTAAATGAGTTTACAACCACAAAACACACACATACATGAGTTTACGGCCGTAAACTCATGTGGGTGTGGTTTTGGGTGTTTAAATGGCTTAAATGGCTTAAATGGACATGGGAAATGATTCTAAGCTTTGTTCTAAATGCATGGAATTGATTAAAATCATCAAAATGATTAATTTATGGGAGTTTACGGCCTAGCATAGGCTCCTGGCCGTAAACTCCTTAATCCTTATGAAAATGATGCTAAATGGTGCTAGAACAAATCACATGTGATTGGTAAAATTAATCCAAGGCCTAACATGAGTTTGCATGGAATTTTTGGGGGATTTGTGGAGTTTACGGCCCATGAAACCCCCTTCATGGCCGTAAACTCTTGTGTGTGGTGTTCCAAGGTGTTTCAAGGTCTAGAACATGCATGAAAGGACTTCTAAAATTCATCTAAGGGCCTTAGGGGTGTGTAGTTTGCATTCTAACACCAAAAATTTTGGAGTTTACGGCCCAAGAACATGTCTTGGCCGTAAACCCTTAGAAACCCCATAAATGTTGTGTTTTAGGCCCTCAAAGTATTTTTGGTTGGTCCCTTGATTTATTCCACGGCTTTTGGTGGTGTTGGATGGCTTTCTAACACCTTAGAATGAGATTTATGCCAAGTTTTGTGGAGTTTACGGCCCAAGAACTCTCCTTGGCCGTAAACTCATCTAAGTCCCTCAAAATTTATGTTTCAAGTGTCCAAATGCAAGATTCAAAGTCCTATAATTCATATCTAAGCCATAGAGGTGTTTTGGAAGGGTTTAAAGGCATGAAAAACACCATTTTCATGAGTTTACGGCCCAAGCTTATGCCTTGGCCGTAAACTCCTTCAAATTCCACAAAATTATAGTTTTAGGTGTTCTAAGTCCATATCTTGAAGTCCCTTAGCCATATCTAAAGTCCAATTGAGTCAAGGAAGGAGTTTAAGGGCTAAAAACCCTTCAAAATGGTGTTTACGGCCTAGGCTGCCTCCTAGGTCGTAAATTCACATGTAATGTCCAATTTTATGATTAAGTGTCTAATTTGGAAGCTAAACATGCTATAGATTAAGGCTAGGAAGGTACCTTAAGGATTTCAAGCCTTAAATTTGAGTTTTGGACACTTAATCCTTAGATTTAGGAGAGAGGTTAGAGAGAGAGTAGAGAGAGAAGGAAAAAGCTTCAAATGAGTGCTAAAACATGTTTATATAGTCCCCAAGACTTGGACACGGTGGAATTCTACCCAATACTGACCTTAAACGATGCTTTGGGTCGCACCCGATTGAGTTTCCGTCACCCGACGAGGATATTTCTAAAACTTAAGAAATAAATGTTTTGGGCTAAATTCATGAGTTCCTAAATGGTTTGGACCCTCATTGAATGAAAATAAATATATAATTTTAGTTAACTAAGCCCAAAAACGATAACGGGACATTTTGATTTCCGACGAGTTATTCGGGTAGAACGGGTTTTCGGCGATGAACAACTTCGGGTTGTTACACTTCTACAACATAAGCGAAGGAGAATCAGCAGATCGGGTTCTGCCCATCATGATCCGAAGGATTGCCAGGAATGTCGAGCAGGGTCAAGCTGCTATTGGTCGAGTTGTGGAAGTGGATGCCAACTCGAACCTCAACACGGTTCGCATCCGCCAACTTGAAGATGCCATGGACAGGACAAGGAGGACCAATGAGACTCTGCAGCATCAGCTAGCGGCATCCTGAGCCGAAGTTAGGGAACTCCGAGCACGTCAGAGGACTCATGATCGACACCTTCAGGAAGTCATGCGTCAGATAGCGGATCTGAGGGTTCGCCCAACAAGTAACCGTCGCCAGTAGAAGACGCCTAGTTACCTCACTCTTTTGTTTAAAGGACTAATCTTTCCTCTCTATGTTCCGTAGATCTTTTATCTGTAAACATTCCTAGCTTAAAAATACTCTAACTAGACCTCTAAACTGCCAAGATTTTCTTTATGGTTTGATGTAAGACCTGCTGTTAGGTCAATTTTCATGAACTTGTGTTACATCATTAATACCAGTATATTGGCAGTTGATTACTCTATTGCTATGACTCTCATTCTGATCTTGGATTATGTTGATTTAATCCATGAAACACTCTATTCATATTTGCAATAGACTCTTACTATTTCTATCATTTCTATGGTTTTCCAGTGAAAGATGCCTCCTCGAAAGCGTCCAAGCCGAGGAAGACCAGCAACTCAAACCCCTCCTCCACCACCTCCCCCTCCACAGTTCGACCCCGTACTGTTCCAAACAGCGGTGACCGCGGCTGTGACAGCAGCCATGGACCAAATGAACTCTGGGGACGCGAGCGGTGGAAACTCTAGATTTTGGGAATTCCACCAAAGAGTGCAGGGATGCACTTATAAGGACTTCATGAAATGTAAACCTACCTTCTTCGATTGTACAGGAGGAATTCTGGCACTATCCCAATGGTTCGAAACAACCGAAGCTATGTTTGAAATGTGCTCTTGCCCCGAAGAGAGCAAAATCAAGTTCGCAACTGCTACCCTCACTAACAGGGCCTTGACATGGTGGAACGGCCATGTCAACGCACTCTCCCTGGTCATAGCCAATGCCATGGGCTGGGACACTCTAAAAGATCTCATGAGAAGGGAGTACTGCCCTAGGGGCGAAGTTCAGAAACTTGAGGAGGAACTCTGGAACCTCAAAATGAAAGGGACTGACATAACAGCTTACACGGCCAGGTTCTGCGACTTGGCAGCTATGTGTCCTAACATGATCCCATCCGAAAGCAAGAAGATTGAACGATACATCTGGGGTTTAGTGCCCCCGTATCGAGGAAACGTTCTGGCCTCATGCCCTACCACCTTCGACAGCGCCAAGGAATTGGCCCAGAGTTTGATCAACCATGAAGTCTCTTCCACTCTAGCAACAGCAACCCCCACTACCACTGCATCACCCGATTCATCTGATAGAAAGAGGAAGCGACGGGATAAGAAGAAGGGCAAGAAAACTCAAACCTCCTCCAAGGACCAGCAAATCGTGGCGGTCCATGCTGCCACTACCCCAGCCATTCAAGCCGCACCAGCCCCGCCAAAAGCTTATAGCGGGAATCTACCCAAGTGTCCCAAGTGTCCTTTCCACCACAACGGCCCCTGCCGTGAATTGCTGTGTTCCAACTGCGGACGGAAGGGCCATACGGTGCGATTCTGCAAGGCCGCTCCCAAACCTATTTCTCAAGTTCTGGGTTCTGGAGTGACCCCAACGTGTTATGGCTGCGGCGAAGCTAGCCATTTCAAGAAGAACTGTCTGAAGTCTACAAATGCTGGGGGAACTGGAAGGTTACTCGCTATCGGTCACAATGAAGCGGTAGCGGATGCCACAATGGTCACGGGTACGTTTCTTCTCAACAACTCTTATGCATGTGTCTTATTCGATAGTGGTGCAGAAAGAAGCTTCATAAACCAAAACTTTAAACAATTACTCAAACAAACCCCTCAACCACTAAAAGAAACATTCGTCGTAGAAATGGCTAACGGGAAGACCGAAAGCTCTAACGAAATCTACATAGGTTGTACCCTCAAGTTAGACGATCATCCATTTCCAATCGATCTCGTACCAGTCTCAATCAAAAGTTTCGACGTCATTCTTGGTATGGACTGGTTGAGTCTTCATCGCGCCGATATCCTATGCTCCGACAAAGCCATTCGCCTGAATCTTCCAAATCACGAAACCCTGTTGATCTATGGAGATAAACCGGGTACAAGCCTTCGTATCATCTCCAGTATTCAGGCTCAGAAATATTTGCGCAAGGAATATCACGCCTTTCTTGCTCACGTCGTCGACACAAGTCAGAAAGTGAAAGATCCAAGGGACATTCCCGTTGTATCCGAATTCCCCTATGTCTTCCCAGAAGACCTTCCAGGTCTACCTCCCAAACGTCAGGTTGAGTTCAGAATCGACCTAGTCCCAGGAGCTACTCCCGTAGCTAAGTCGCCCTATCGTTTAGCGCCTGCCGAAATGCAAGAACTATCCGGTCAGCTCAACGAACTGCTCAACAAGGGTTTTATAAGACCGAGCTTCTTACCTTGGGGGGCTCCGGTCTTGTTCATGAAGAAGAAGGACGGATCGTTTCGGATGTGCATCGATTATAGGGAACTCAATAAACTCACGATCAAAAATCGCTACCCTCTCCCTCGTATCGACGATCTATTCGACCAACTACAAGGAGCAAGTTACTTCTCCAAGATTGATCTTAGATCCAGGTATCACTAGTTACGAGTGCTTGAGGAAGATGTCCTGAAGACAGCCTTCCGAACTCGTTACGGGCATTTTGAGTTCGTAGTGATGCCCTTTGGACTAACTAACGCCCCCGCAGTGTTCGTGGACTTAATGAATAGGGTGTGTTGGCCATATCTAGATCAGTTCGCCATCGTCTTCATTGACGATATACTCATCTACTGTCGGAGCGAGGAAGAACACAGGGATCATTTACGACGGGTCCTGGAAATGTTGCGATCCGAAAAGTTATATGCGAAGTTCTCTAAGTGCGAGTTTTGGATCCAAAGAGTTGAATTCTTAGGTCACGTGGTTAGTGAAGAAGGAATCCACGTGGATCCCTCCAAAATTAAAGCTATTGAGAACTGATCAGCACCAAAGATGCCTACAGAAATTCGTCAATTTCTAGGCCTCGCTGGCTACTACCGTAGATTCATCCAAAACTTCTCTTGGATTGCGAAGCCTCTCACTATGCTAACACAGAAGGGTGTATCATTCGACTGGGAAGAGAAACAGGAGAAGGCATTCCAGACCCTGAAGCGAGCACTATGCACCGCACCAGTATTATCCCTTCCCGAAGGGACAGAAGACTTTGTTGTATATTGTGATGCATCCAATCAGGGGCTCGGTTGTGTCTTGATGCAACGAGGTAAGGTTATCGCTTATGCCTCGAGGCAGCTAAAGACCCATGAATTGAACTACACTACTCACTACCTTGAGTTAGGAGCGGTCGTCTTCGCACTAAGAATCTGGAGACACTACTTGTATGGGACGAAGAGCGTGGTGTACACTGATCACAAAAGCCTCTAGCACATACTGAACCAGAAAGAACTCAACATGAGGAAGCGTCAATGGGTCGAACTACTCAGCGATTACGATTGCGAAATTCGATACCACCCGGGTAAAGCCAACGTAGTAGCAGACACCCTGAGTAGGAAGGAGTATTCTGGATGAAGAACCAAGTCATTGACAGTGACCATCCGTTCGCATCTATCTGTGCAGATCAGGGAGGCTCAACTGGAAGCCTTAAAACCGAAGAATCTAACGGGAGAATCCTTGCGCGGAATGGATAAAAGTTTGGAGGTCAAGGGTGACGGAGCCTACTACTTCATGGACCGAATCTGGACTCCGCGCCATGGAGGGTTTAGAGACTTGGTCATGAGGGAAGCACACAACACTCGCTACTCCGTCCACGTAGGTTCAGATAAGATGTATCTGGATCTCAAAAAGCTATACTGGTGGCCTAACATGAAAGCGGAGATCGCTACCTTTATGAGCAAGTGCCTTACTTGCGCGAAGGTCAAGGTCGAATATCAAAAGCCATCAGGACTCCTCCAACAACCAGAGATACCGGAATGGAAGTAGGAGCAAATCACAATGGATTTCATAACCAAGCTGCCCAAGACAGCGGGTGGGTTGGATACCATTTGGGTCATCGTCGACAGGTTGACCAAGTCCGCACATTTCCTACCCATCAAGGAGACGGACAAGATGGAGAAGCTCACTAGAATATTCACCTCTAGATTTTGGCAATCATTACAAAAGGCGCTAGGGACGCGGCTGTACATGAGTACAGCCTACCATCCGCAGACTGACGGACAAAGTGAGAGGACGATCCAAACTCTAGAAGATATGTTGCGAGCTTGCGTGATCGACTTCGGTAAATCGTGGGATGAACACTTGCCTCATGTGGAGTTTTCCTACAACAATAGTTATCATACGAGTATCAAGGCAGCTCTATTCGAAGCCCTCTACGACCGGAAGTGCAGATCCCCTCTGTGATGGGCTGAGGTGGGTGACACTCAGTTAGCTAAAGGACGAGTTCCTGATAGCGCTCTCACTGGTCCGGAGATTATTCTAGAAACGACCGAGAAGATTGTACAGATTCGTGAGTGACTAAAAGCGGCTAGGGATCGACATAAAAGCTACACCGACACACGAAGAAAACCCTTGGAATTCCAGGTGGGAGACCGAGTCCTTTTGAAGGTCTCACCCTGGAAAGACACGATACGCTTCAGAAATCGTGGAAAGTTAAACCCAAGGTACATAGGGCCTTTTGAGATTCTCGCCAGAATCAGCCCTGTAGCTTACAAACTCAACTTACCCCACGAACTAAGCAACATACACCCTACCTTCCATGTCTCAAACTTGAAGAAATGCCTGTCCGACGAGACTCTCATGATTCCCCTCGACGAGATCGAGGTCAATGAGAGCCTCAAGTTTGTGGAAGAGCCTGCGGAGATTATGGATCGGGAAGTAAAACGAACGAAACAAAGCCGCATCCCAATCGTGAAGGTTCAGTGGAACGCCAAGCGGGGACCGGAATTCACTTAGGAGCGCGAGGATCAAATGAAACTCAAATATCCTCATGTCTTTGCTTAGTAGTATTGTAATAACTTATCTGTTTGAATTCTAAATTTTGGGACGAAATTCCCCTAACGAGGGGATGATGTGACAACCCAAATTTATCGCCGTTGCAAATCCCGTCTGCAGTAACGGAATTCGTCGATATATATTACTTTCCGTAAGATTTGGAGTCGTCAACAAATAAATATTTGTCTATTTACATTTGCTTGACATTATCATTTTGTTATTGAGTAAATATAACTTCTAAGTGTTAAACCCCGTTTAACCAAACAAAGCTATATTACTTTTAACCACTTCACCCAGGTAAAAAGTTTTGACCCCGTTAAACTTTAGCATCGGGTAGCCGTGTACCGGGTGCAATACCCGAGACTTATATAAGCAAATGAACACCACTTTTAAACCCTTTTACCACTCATTCACTCTCTCTCACTACTTTCTCTCTCTAGACCCGAAACTGACTCCAAAACCATGAATTCCGGCTTCCAAACGTAAGGATTTCTTCCCTATCTTATTCTAAACGTATTTCATTGTATTTAGAGGCCAAAAATCATAGGATTTAGGGGATTAAAGGGAGTTTACGGCCTAGGAAGCCCCTTAGGCCGTAAACACCTAAAACTTGGCCAAAAGCCCCATTTTTCCTTCCTATAAACTTGTACAATAATTAAGGAAATAGCCTAGGTGAGTTGGGAGATGAAAAAATAAGCTTTTATGACCTAAAAACGAGTTTACGGACCAAGCTTGTGCTTAGGCCGTAAACACCAAATTCCCATGCCATATTGCCCCAAAAACTCATCTAAGGCATGTGGGAATTTAGTTATGACCTAGGGAAATGTTTAAGACCATTAAACAACACAATTTAGTGCCAAAAAGAGGAGTTTATGACCAAGGCTAAGCTTAGGCCATAAACACCCTATAATCATGCCAAAAAGTCCCCAAAACCCCACCTAAGGCCTTCAAAAATTTATCTAAGGTGTAAGGAAGTGTTTTGGACCATTTAACATTTCATTTTGAAGAACAAAATGGAGTTTACGGCCCAAGCCTAAGCTAGGACCGTAAACCCCCAAAATGCCACAAAATGAGGGTTTTAACCCTCCAAATTGGTCCTAGGCACTTGCTAGAAAATTAGGGAAGTGAAATGAGGCCTTAACTTACACTTTTGGAGGGATACATGAGTTTACGGCCAAGCCTAGGGGGCTTACGGCCGTAAACTCCCAAGGAGTGGCCTTTGGACCATAAAATCCAACGGAGTGAACTCACAGACTCCCCCGCAAACCCTTCTTGGCCTTATACCACTCCCAGGAACCCCTTCTAAGCCCTAAAACCCCGAATCGATGCTAGAATGCCTAAATACTTTAATGAAAAGCATAAAATGATTAATTTCTTGTAAAATACATATTTCATATGACATTAGGTTCCTAAAAGGTGCACAAGTCGTTATCTAGTACAAAACGCTCAACTGACACTTTCACCCGATTTACCCGATTCACCTGATTTACGCGATTTCAGGTGAGTTCATACCCCTTTAATGAACCTTTCAAATGTTTTATACGTTTTAGGGGGGAATACAAGTCAATTATACATGTTTATGGAAATTTATACAAGTCAATTATTCATGTTATGGAAATTAATCACATGTGATTCACTATCTGTAGTTCAAATCACATGTGATTTACCACTATGTTTTATAAAAAAGGAATTTTGTTGTCAAAACTATTTTGAATAAAAGAACAATTTTCTAAATGTTCCCTTTTGACAAGATTTTTATTAAATAAATCCCTTATAAAATGTAACCACGCCAATATATTTATATAAGTAAGACTTGAAGGGCTTAGGACCGATAGCTCGCCTTATTTCCTGTTCTTGTTTGATTGTGGGCTTAGGGTAGTTGTTATCCGTCCGACTGTCGTTGATTTCTTAGTTATATATCATATATATTAGTGTTGGATACGAGTATTTTCATTTCATTCGATGTTTAAACCACTAAACTGACAAGAATCATACGCACTAAGTTAACTATAATAGGTATAGTTAAGGTCACTATTACTTGCTATAGCTACTACTCTACACACTATAATACACTCTATTATGATACTATACACTAATATGAGGACACACTACGAGTTATACAAAAGACTACTACACTATAAAACAAGAGAAAGCACTAATCAGGAGATAACACACTAACTCACTATGAGGTTCTCTATTCGCTACGCACTACGCCCAGAGTCTTCTGATATGAAGACGACGCTATATGTATAGATCTATACAGGGCAGACGCTATTACATCCCGACTGTTAACTTCAGTCCGAACCGCACAGGTCCAGGGATGCCACTACTTCACTACACTGTGCATGACCGGGAAGGTCATGGGGTCCTCTACTTCTCACACTATCAGTAACATACAAGAAATACACTATAACCACACTAAAATACTAAACTAAAAGTTAAGTTAATATCCTGAAGTAATCAAGAATCTAACACTAAAGGAAGTTTGCACCACTATTATTGACTTCAGGCATAAACTATCATGTTGCATTACTTGTTGGAGATTTAATATTATACTTTTACAATAAATGGATTTCAAAGATGAAAATTTCATGTTTCTTAAAGGTTTTCATTCACAATGTATTTCTAGAAAAATATAGGATTTTCTAAGTTTTTCTACTACTTAAGAATGTAAATTGCAGCCTTTCATACTATCGGTTCTAATGCTTTTTATACAAAAATCTCACACTAAACTCTTATGAACTCACCAGCTTTATGTTGATATTCGTTTTCAAAATAACTTGTATCTTAAGGTCAAAGGTAGACAGTTACTGGTGCAGCTTTTTGGAGAAGGTGGAGCTTACAAGATCCATCTCTTATTTTTGATTTACTTTTGGTGTTTGTTGAACATTCAAAACACATATGTAATTAAACTCACTATGTAATGCAATGGTTGAATGTTTCTTGTTTTTACTACTATGCAATTGTGATGATACCGTACATGATGTCCTCCACCCCGAAATGTTTTCCACCGTTATCGGTTTTGGGGTGTGACACTTCTACACCTATCCATACCTTCCTCAAGAATACTAATGAATCCTCTAAGTCACCTTCTCAAATCCATACTCCAAGACTCGCTAACCAACGCAACAAAACCACTGAAGCAATCCCTAGGCTTTCCTAGGTTCCCGACCCCACCCCGCCATCAGCTACTAAAGAACTCCTCATAATGTCAGTCATCCACCTCATGAATACAATCACATGCAATAAAGCTTAGATAATCCTTCAAGTAACAGACTCATCCTTACATTGATTGGACTCGGACAAGAGTTGCACAATAGGGTCAAATCCATCACTCTGAGATTATTCAACCCTTGTCACAAAGCACAAAGCAAGCAGCATTCAAGCAGGTGAGTCGATTGGCACTTAACACAACAAAATCAGACAGATCGTCATACGAAACTCTCGACCTCTATCTCCCAGCATCTCGGGTGCACCTTCGCCCTACCCCTACTCTCGCAAGAGTGGCTAAACATTCCTCGCACTGACCCGCTATAAACGTACTCACTCTAAGGAAACCATAACATCGTCATCCAATAACGCAACTGGGTGGATGACCCCACACATCTCACCCTACTACAAGCTGTCACACGACTCTCTTTGATGCTAAATGATTATCACAAGAACATAATCACATGTCTCACATTTTAAGCAATCTTAGGCTAAGAGATTCAATCCCACAATGATTGGTCTCAGAAAAGAGATGCACAGCAGGACCAAACCCCTTATCCTCAAATCATTTAAACCATGTAGCATGTGACTTAGCACATTCACTCAATAGCCGGATCACACGCGAAAGAGTCACACAACAATCAATCAGGGATTCTATAAGATATAATGCATCATATATCAGACAATTCTATCTTACAACTCCTGAAGATCCCTAGCCTAATACTAGCATGTTGTTCTATTTTGTCAAATCGTAATCTCAAAATAATCGTGAGGTAATTTGGGGTCTACTTACTGTCTCCGGCTGATTGTACACATCGCACCCTCCTTGATTATTTTGAAAACTATTTGAAAATCGTTAGAAAACATCTTTTTCCTTATTTTGTGACTGGACTCACACGAGTGTTCCTTCAATTCACTCAAACCAAGGCTCTGATACCAACATGTAACATCCCAAATTTTAAAAAATTTTAAAATTTCAAAACGACCCATTTAGTAGTAAAAATGTATACAATATTAGTGTTTCCAAAGCAATAATTAAAAATTAGTGCCTCCCAAGATCAATGCCAGAAATTAGGATGTGTACGATCACGCCTTCGCCTTTCCACGGTTCTCTGAAGTACCTAAAACCATAAACCAAAACTGTAACCACAAAGCGTAGTAAGTTCCCCAAAATACCAACACACAGACAAATAATACATACCAACAAACAACATGCATACAGGGCCTTTAAAATGACCAGAACGCCCCACCTGCCTACAGTCTATCTGGTATGCCCACAGAGCCTTCAGTCTGACTGGAACGCCCTACCGGCCTATAGATTATCTGGTATGCTCACAGAACCTACATCATAACGGGTACGCTACACTGGGCCTTCAGCCTATCGGGACCGTTCTCCTGGCCTTTGGCCTGACTGGTACGCCCCCACAGGCCTTCAGTCTATCAGGGACGCCCTGGGTCTATTGGCCTTCAACACAAAGCAGGACCGCCTCAACCAATCCACACATAAAGCATGTCGACATGTACATAACAAATAAGCATATGTATAACATACTTGTCACACCCCAAAACCAAGAACGGCGGAAACATTCTGGGGCGGAGGACGTCATGTAAGGTAATCACAACACAGTAAATGTAAATAGGCAAACAACATCATCCATTGCATTAAATATATAAATTTAATACATGTGTGTTCTGTAAAATTTTTGACACCAAAAATATAACGTAAATCAAAATAACAAAATGATGAGTCTTGAGTACGCTCCATCATCTCAAGAGCTGGCATCGGTACCTGTCTACTGATGACCTGAGAATACAAGTTATTTTGAAAGAGTTTATCAGCATTAAGCTGGTGAGTTCATAAGTATTTTAGTGTCAATGTTCATTGTCAAAAACGTTTGAACTTGTCCCAATGTATAAGTCTATAAAAATGTAAATAAATGTTTAAAAGTATTTGCAAAAGTTTGAATCTCTCAGAAAATCCTATATTTTCTATAATAGTAACCTTCTACCAAGGCTTAACTGTTTTGTAAACTCGTCTGTTGTAAAAGTGTGTGATTACCCAAGTATAACTATCATTTGATAAAATATAGTTTGTACATTAATGCTTAAGTGAGATTATCACCAAAATATGTAATGGGTAAATCATTGTAGTACTGTAGTTTTGTATAATAAGAACTACTGTTGTACTGATTACTACTACCTTAAACCGGATTTATATTAAGGTATAATGTGATAATTGCACCATACTATCGACTGATAACAACGACATAAAGAACGGTCGTAATAACGGAATGACGTTTGGCACCCGCAGACCTGCAGGTCCGGCTGTAGCTAGCAGCAAGGTGTAGGATAGTCAATCCAGTATAGATCTATACGCAAACTCAACGCTCTCCCTCCAAGAGAATTCTGGCTACAACTCGGGCCATGACATTTAAGGCATGCTCCGATACAGTGGATCACATTTGTTATCGTATTCTTGCATGTGTGATGAAATGTTTCTTGTTCTAGTATAGTTGTATATGTTCTCGTAGTATAGTTGTATATATTCTCTTCCTAGTATAGACTCATGAATGAACTGACTCATTGATCTAGCAGTTGTAATAGTATGATTCTGTGTTACCCCGATGGTAACTTGTTAACAGTGCGTTTAGTACATATGATTATGGAAGTACTTTCATGTCTATATATGTATATTTGATATATAATTAATATGGAAACGACCTTCGGATGGTCACCCAAAATCCTATCAGACCACATCCAAATCGAGGAAAAGGAAACAAGGTGGATAGCCTTCCTAAGTCCTTTAAACATTATTTATACGTCTATACATATATGGGCATGCAATTTGTAATATAAAAGCATAAATAAGTATTTATAAGGCATTTGAAACATAAGTATTATTTTTAAAGAAAGATTGACTTGATGTCAATCTATAAAACCATTTGAAGGTGTAGATTTGATTAAAACAGTTTAAGTATAAGGAACATTTGCTTAAATCACAGTTGCAGTGTAAATTCGAAAAGTAAATGGGTTTGGAAAAACATTTAGAAGTAAAACAGTTTGATAGATAGTTT
This sequence comes from Lactuca serriola, assembly GCF_051521515.1. Taxonomy (NCBI): domain Eukaryota; kingdom Viridiplantae; phylum Streptophyta; class Magnoliopsida; order Asterales; family Asteraceae; genus Lactuca; species Lactuca serriola. Next base: position 159,174,441 of record NC_136412.1, on the reverse strand, counting down.
GAATAGTGATAAAACCACTGATTTCCCTAGTTATTAATCACATGTGATTAGTACAATCACATGTGATTGAAACAATAACTATAAGTATTTAACTTGCATTCCCCCCTTTTGAAAGCATATAAAAGCATTTAGAATATTTAACAGGTTGATTAAGGGGTATGAAACTCACTTGATTGATTGAGGAAAGCGAGATGGAAAACCGGGCAGAGTTTCGTCTCGGAAAACGGATTTTTCTTGGGATTCTCGGGAATCTTGGGAGTAAAATCGACCCTCGGGACTTGAGCAAAAAGACCAGAGCTTCGGGTTATAACAGGCACGGAAAACGAGACAAAGTTGTGAGAGAGAGGAGAGAAATGAGCAACATTTTCGGAAAGCCTCGCATCCTATTTATAGGAAGGCTGAACCGCCTCCGAACGCGGGGCGTACGCTCGTACGCAGCGCGTACGCGTACGTCATGCATGACCGAAGCCTCGACTGCCTCGGTTCGGATGGGACGGGTTGCTGGGTACGCGGGTCGGATGGGACGGCGGGTCGGACGGGACAGCGGGTCGGACGGGACAGCGGGTCGGACGTGTCGGAGCTTCGGACGGGTCGGACGGGTTAGATTCTTCGGATAGCGCGACGTGGACGATCCGAGACCCTCGATCTCAGTACGTGGGGCGTACGAAGGTACGCAGGGCGTACTTCGGTCCAATCCGATGACTCCCCTTCGGATATTACCGGGAATTTATAATTAAATTCTTATTTATTTTAAATAAACTTCAAAAATTCATATCTCTCTCATACGAACTCCGTTTTTGACGTTCTTTTTATATCCACGCGAAGGTGAGACCATGATCTACGACTTCCGTTTAGATTCCGCTGGCAAATTCCGAAATCATTTTTATTATTTATTTATTAAAATGACGTGATTAAGGAATTTCTTCAAAAATTCATAACTTCCTCGTCCGAGGTCAGATTTGGACGTTCTTTTTATGTACGCAAACCTTGATATGATTCCTATTACTTTATTTAATCCGAATAAGATTTTAGGAAGGTTACATTTTGACCTAAATTTGATCGGTTTTTACATTACATTGACTCGAAATATCGGGTTGTCACATCATCCCCCCGTTAGAAGGAATTTCGTCCCGAAATTAGAATTTTAAGCAAGTTAGAAATTACGAATAACTAAGCAAAAAGGTGAGGGTATTTCAGTTTCATCTGATCCTCACGTTCCCAAGTGAATTCCGGTCCTCGCTTGGCATTCCAGCGAACCTTCACGATAGGGATACGGCTTTGCTTTGTCTGCTTGACTTCACGGTCCATGATCTCTATAGATTCTTCCACGAAGTTGAGGCTCTCGTTGATTTCGATCTCGTCGAGTGGGATTAGAAGAGTCTCGTCGGATAGACACTTTTTCAAGTTAGATACGTGGAATGTAGAATGTACGTTACGAAGTGCGTCTGGTAGTTCGAGTTTGTAAGCTACGGGGCCGACTCTTGCAAGAATCTCGAAAGGCCCTATGTACCTCGGATTAAGCTTTCCACGCTTGCCGAAGCGTATCAAGCCCTTCCAGGGTGAGACTTTGAGGAGGACTCGGTCTCCCACCTGAAATTCCAAAGGTTTCCTTCGCTTATCAGCGTAGCTCTTCTGTCGGTCTCTAGAGGCTTTCAATCGTTCACGGATCTGAACGATCTTCTCTGTTGTTTCCCGAATGATCTCCGGACCGGTGAGAGTACTGTCGGAAGTTTGCCCCCTGGCTAATTGGGTATCACCCACCTCAGCCCAGCACAGAGGGGATCTGCACTTACGGCCGTAGAGAGCTTCAAATGGAGCAGCCTTGATGCTCGTGTGATAACTGTTATTATAGGAAAACTCGACAAGGGGTAAATGAGTATCCCATGCCTTCTCAAAGTCAATCACGCAGGCTCGCAACATATCTTCTAGAGTTTGGATGGTCCTCTCACTCTGTCCGTCGGTCTGAGGATGGTAGACTGTGCTCATGTCCAGCCTCGTTCCTAGGGAATGTTGTAGTGATTGCCAAAATCTTGAGGTGAACCTACTATCTCTATCGGAGATAATGGACATAGGTACACCATGTAGCCGTACGATTTCCCTAATGTATGTTCTCGTAAGCTTCTCCATCTTGTCGGTTTCTTTGATAGGCAGGAAGTGTGCAGACTTGGTCAATCTATCAACGATGACCCATATGGTGTCAAGTCCACCCGTTGTCTTGGGCAACTTGGTTATGAAATCCATAGTGATCCGCTCCCACTTCCATTCCGGGATCTCTGGTTGCTGCAATAAACCAGAGGGCTTCTGGTACTCGACCTTAACCTTTGCGCAAGTAAGGCATTTACTTACGAAGGTAGCAATCTCTGCTTTCATATTAGGCCACCAGTATAGCTTCTTAAGATCCAGATACATCTTATCTGAACCTGGGTGGACGGAATACCGAGTGTTGTGCGCCTCGGTCATGACCAAGTCTCGGAAGCCACCATGCTTCGGTGTCCAGATCCGGTTCATGAAATATAAAGCTCCGTCACCCTTGGCTTCTAAATTCTTGTCCATTCCTCTAAGGGATTCACTTGACACATTTTCAGATTTCATGGCCTCAAGTTGAGCCGCCTGAATTTGCTTAGTCAGGTGTGAATGGTTGGTTATCGATAATGACTTGACTTTGCGACCAGAATATTCCTTCCGACTTAGGGCGTCTGCTACTACGTTGGCTTTACCCGGATGATAACGAATATCGCATTCGTAATCACTGAGTAGCTCGACCCATCGTCGTTGTCTCATGTTGAGCTCCTTCTGATCGAAAATGTGTTGTAAACTCTTGTGGTCGGTAAAGATAGTGCTCTTCGTTCCATACAAGTAATGTCTCCAGATCTTCAGAGCAAACACTACTGCTCCTAGCTCAAGATCGTGGGTCGTGTAGTTAACCTCGTGTGTCTTCAATTGTCTTGAGGCGTAGGCGATGACCTTACCTCGCTGCATCATAACACATCCGAGTCCTTGGTTTGATGCATCGCAATAAACTACGAAGTCTTCTATTCCTTCGGGAAGGGATAGTATTGGTGCGGTGCACAAGGCTCGTTTGAGCGTTTGGAACGCTCTTTCTTGTTTCTCTTCCCAGTCAAAGGCCACACCTTTCTGGGTTAGGGTTGTAAGAGGCTTCGCTATTCGTGAGAAGTTCTGAATGAACCTGCGGTAGTAGCCAGCGAGACCTAGAAATTGACGAATTTCTGTAGGAGTCTTCGGTGCTGACCAGTTCTCAATGGCCTTAATTTTGGATGGGTCCACGTAGATTCCCTCTTCGCTTACCACGTGTCCTAAGAATTCGACTCTTCGGATCCAAAATTCACATTTCGAGAACTTCGCATAAAGTTTCTCTTTTCGTAATGTCCCTAGAACTTGTCGCAGATGATCGCCATGTTCTTTCTTACTTCGGGAGTAGATTAGGATGTCGTCAATGAAAACGATGACGAACTAATCCAAGTAGGGTCGGCATACTCTATTCATCAGATCCATGAATACTGCAGGCGCATTGGTCAATCCGAATGGCATCACCACGAACTCGTAATGTCCGTAACGAGTTCGGAAGGCGGTCTTCGGCACATCCTCCTCTAGCACTCGTAACTGGTGATACCCGGATCTCAGATCAATCTTAGAAAAATAGTTCGCCCCTTGCAGTTGGTCGAATAGATCATCTATGCGTGGTAGAGGATAACGATTCTTGACCGTCAGTTTGTTGAGTTCTCTGTAGTCAATACACATACGGAAGGATCCGTCCTTCTTCTTAACAAACAAGACCGGTGCTCCCCAAGGTGAGAAACTTGGCCTTATAAAGCCCTTGCTGAGCAGTTCGTTAAGTTGACCAGAGAGTTCTTGCATCTCGGCTGGTGCTAAACGGTAGGGCGACTTGGCTACTGGGGTAGCTCCTGGGACTAAGTCGATTCTGAACTCGACTTGTCGTTGCGGAGGTAATCCGGGTAGTTCTTCTGGGAACATGTCGGGGAAGTCGCTCACTACTGGGAGGTTCTTCAGTTCTTTCGTTTCTAGGTTCGTGTCGACGACGTGAGCAAGGAATGCGTGGTATTCCTTACGCAGGTATTTCTGTGCTTGAATACTTGATATGATGCGAAGACTTGCACCGTGTTTGTCGCCATAGACTATAAGAGTTTCGTTAGACGGGAGGTTTAGACGGACTGCTTTCTCGAAGCACATGATGTCGGCACGATGAAGGCTTAACCAGTCCATGCCAATGATGACGTCGAAACTTTTTATTGAGACTGGCATGAGGTCGATTGGAAATGAATGGTTGTCTAGGGTTAGGGTACAACCTAAGTATATGCTACTCGTATTTTCAGTTTTTCCATTAGCCATTTCTACTGTAAATAGTTCTTTGAGTGCGTGCGGTGGTTGATTAAGCATGCGAGCAAATTTATGGTTTACGAAGCTTCGCTCCGCTCCACTATCGAATAGAATGCATGCATAGGAGTTATCGAGGAGGAACGTACCGGTTACTACTGTCGGGTCAGCAACTGCTTCCCCGTGGCCTATAGCCAGTACCCTCCCTGCTCCTCCAGCATTCCTCGCTTTGGGGCAGTCCCTCTTAAAGTGGCCTGCTTCGCCACATCCATAGCAGGTTGGGCTTGCGCCAGGGCCAGGGACTTGGTTGATAGGTTGTGCCGGGAACTTACAGAATCGGACAGTGTGTCCTTTCCTGTTGCAGTTAGAGCACTGCAATTCACGGCAGGGGCCGTTGTGGTGGTAGCTGCATTTGGTGCACTTGGGCGAACTTCCAGCATACCGACTCACCGGAGCAGTAGTAGCAGCAGTAGGGGTTACTGCGGCATGAATTGCCACTAATTGCTGCTTTTTGGCAGCCTGATGCTTCTTCCTTTCATCCCAGAATTTCCGCTTAGTATCGGCGGGTTTGGAGGGTTCCGGGATGGCTAAGGTGGTTGTGGTTGCAGGGGTTTTGACTCCATGGTCAATGAGTCGTTGTGCCAATCGTTTGGCACTGTCGAAGGTAGCGGGGTTTGACGCTAGCACATTCCCCTGATACGGAGGCACTAGTCCCCATATGTACCTATCGATCTTCTTCCCCTCGGTGGGAACCATATTGGGGCAGAGGGCCACCAGCTCGCTGAATCAGGCAGTATAAGCGACCACATTGGTGCCCTTCATCGACAGGTTCCAGAGTTCCTGCTCCAGTTTCTGGATCTCGCCCCTCGGGCAGTATTCCTCAGTCATGAGGTCTTTCATTGTTTCCCAGCCCATGTCGTTGGCTACGACGAGAGTTAGGGCTTTGACGTGGCCGTTCCACCACGTTAGGGCTTTACCCTCAAAGGTGCAGGCGGCATATTTCACCTTGCACGCAGCAGGGCATGAACAGATTTCGAAGACTGATTCAGTCTTCTCGAACCACTGCGAGAGAGCAATGACTCCGCCAGTGCCATAGAAAGGCTTCGGCTTGCAGTTTGTAAAATCCTTGTAAGAGCACTCCCTTGAGCGCACAGGGATTTCGATCGGAATAGATTCCACAGGGGTTCCACCTCTGCTGGCATCAGAAGAGTGATACTGAGCCATGGCAGTTGCCACTGCTGCAGCTACAACAGCATTCAGGGCTACAGTATCGATGACCAGAGGCGGAGGAGGTGGTGGAGGTGCAGGATTATTCCTATTCCTGGGAGACTTGCGAGGAGGCATCCTTCAGCTAAAAGTTTATAAAGATAAGAAAGATGGTAAGAATCAATTTGTAAGCAACGTGAGAGTGACACACGGACTAACTAACCATAGTCCAACAGTTGAAAGAGTGTTTGAAACCTTAATAAGAAATATTTGAAGGAAAGCATAAGTGTATAGACTTTTCCCAGATAGATAGATCTCAAAAATACTGGTATTACCGATGTAATAAGTTCAGTGAAAATCGACCTAACAGTAGGTCATACATCATACCATATAGAAAAGTTTGACAGTTCTTAGATTTCAAATTTGAGTACGGAAGTTAGAAACATTTTACACACAAGCGCTACTTGGAGCACAGATGTTAAAGGCTATTCTTTAATTAAAAGACGGAGCTGTACTAGACATCAACCAACGGCGATGGGAAAATCCCGGGCGAGTACTGCGGTCGGATACTTGACGAAACACTTCTTGAATGGGTCGATCCTGAGTCCTCTGACAAGCTCGAAGTTCCAATATTTCAGCTCGTGAGGCAGCCAACTGCTACAGCAGGGTTTTATTTGTCCTCCGGGTCCCTTCCATGTCTTCTTCAAGACGGCGGATGCTGACTGTGTTGACACCTGAGTCGGCATCAATCTCTATGACCCGGTCGACGGCTGCTCCACCTTGCTCGACAATACGAGCTATTCTGCGGATAATGACAGGCAGAGCTCGGTCAGTAGAGCCACCATCGCTGACGTTGTAAAAGGTTCGGTCCCCAAAGTATGGTAAGGGTTGACCCTGATCATCACTCCAGCGGTTCAGGTTGTTTGCCCACATGGGTGTAGGACCTGGAAACGCTGGTCGAGGGTTGTTGTTCGGGGCTTGACCTACAATCGGTAGGTTGTTGACTTCAGGCTCGGAGTCGGACCCATCTGAAAAGCCTTCTGCGAGGTGATCATTCAAAGGGATTGGATGATTAACTTCGGGCTCTTCATCGATCCACCCGGCATTGCCTTCATTGGGAAAGTACGGGTCGCCATGATGGATATCTAGCCATCAAGATCTACGCGAGAATAGAGGTATAAGAATATAGTATACGTGTAACTAGTAGCGCAAAATACTCCTATAGTATTTTAAGTTTAAGTTCTATTGATCTTCTTGTGGTATTGTTGGTAAGTTTTTAGACTTGCTAACCTATCACAACCATTCTAAGGCATGTGCTAATCACTCCTAGGATCAGCATAGTTGATCAGGCTATGCCATTCCCAGGACTGACCATACATCCCCGAGCTCACTTGTGATATTTAACAATCGTAATACTTTTGTTCTTGTCATTGTGACACTTATTTTAGTATGAATGCAGACTAGTATACTTAGTTAAATATTTTATTATTTTAAGTATAGACTCTTGGTCAGAGTTTAATCCCTAATGGGTTTATGGTTTAGTATATCTTTTATGGGTTGATATACTCAATTCACTATAAACAATGCTCTGATACCAATCTGTCACACCCCAAAACCAAGAACGGCGGAAACGTTCTGGGGCGGAGGACGTCATGTAAGGTAATCACAACACAGTAAATGTAAATAGGCAAACAACATCATCCATTGCATTAAATATATAAATTTAATACATGTGTGTTCTGTAAAATTTTAGACACCAAAAATATAACGTAAATCAAAATAACAAAATGATGAGTCTTGAGTACGCTCCATCATCTCAAAAGCTGGCATCGGTACCTGTCTACTGATGACCTGAGAATACAAGTTATTTTGAAAGAGTTTATCAGCATTAAGCTGGTGAGTTCATAAGTATTTTAGTGTCAATGTTCATTGTCAAAAACGTTTGAACTTGTCCCAATGTATAAGTCTATAAAAATGTAAATAAATGTTTAAAAGTATTTGCAAAAGTTTGAATCTCTCAGAAAATCCTATATTTTCTATAATAGTAACCTTCTACCAAGGCTTAACTGTTTTGTAAACTCGTCTGTTGTAAAAGTGTGTGATTACCCAAGTATAACTATCATTTGATAAAATATAGTTTGTACATTAATGCTTAAGTGAGATTATCACCAAAATATGTAATGGGTAAATCATTGTAGTACTGTAGTTTTGTATAATAAGAACTACTGTTGTACTGATTACTACTACCTTAAACCGGATTTATATTAAGGTATAATGTGATAATTGCACCATACTATCGACTGATAACAACGACATAAAGAACGGTCGTAATAACGGAATGACGTTTGGCACCCGCAGACCTGCAGGTCCGGCTGTAGCTAGCAGCAAGGTGTAGGATAGTCAATCCAGTATAGATCTATACGCAAACTCAACGCTCTCCCTCCAAGAGAATTCTGGCTACAACTCGGGCCATGACATTTAAGGCATGCTCCGATACAGTGGATCACATTTGTTATCGTATTCTTGCATGTGTGATGAAATGTTTCTTGTTCTAGTATAGTTGTATATGTTCTCGTAGTATAGTTGTATATATTCTCTTCCTAGTATAGACTCATGAATGAACTGACTCATTGATCTAGCAGTTGTAATAGTATGATTCTGTGTTACCCCGATGGTAACTTGTTAACAGTGCGTTTAGTACATATGATTATGGAAGTACTTTCATGTCTATATATGTATATTTGATATATAATTAATATGGAAACGACCTTCGGATGGTCACCCAAAATCCTATCAGACCACATCCAAATCGAGGAAAAGGAAACAAGGTGGATAGCCTTCCTAAGTCCTTTAAACATTATTTATACGTCTATACATATATGGGCATGCAATTTGTAATATAAAAGCATAAATAAGTATTTATAAGGCATTTGAAACATAAGTATTATTTTTAAAGAAAGATTGACTTGATGTCAATCTATAAAACCATTTGAAGGTGTAGATTTGATTAAAACAGTTTAAGTATAAGGAACATTTGCTTAAATCACAGTTGCAGTGTAAATTCGAAAAGTAAATGGGTTTGGAAAAACATTTAGAAGTAAAACAGTTTGATAGATAGTTTGAATAGTGATAAAACCACTGATTTCCCTAGTTATTAATCACATGTGATTAGTACAATCACATGTGATTGAAACAATAACTATAAGTATTTAACTTGCATTCCCCCCTTTTGAAAGCATATAAAAGCATTTAGAATATTTAACAGGTTGATTAAGGGGTATGAAACTCACTTGATTGATTGAGGAAAGCGAGATGGAAAACCGGGCAGAGTTTCGTCTCGGAAAACGGATTTTTCTCGGGATTCTCGGGAATCTCGGGAGTAAAATCGACCCTCAGGACTTGAGCAAAAAGACCAGAGCTTCGGGTTATAACGGGCACGGAAAACGAGACAAAGTTGTGAGAGAGAGGAGAGAAATGAGCAACATTTTCGGAAAGCCTCGCATCCTATTTATAGGAAGGCTGAACCGCCTCCGAACGCGGGGCGTACGCTCGTACGCAGCGCGTACGCGTACGTCATGCATGACCGAAGCCTCGACTGCCTCGGTTCGGATGGGACGGGTTGCTGGGTACGCGGGTCGGATGGGACGGCGGGTCGGACGGGACAGCGGGTCGGACGGGTCGGAGCTTCGGACGGGTCGGACGGGTTAGATTCTTCGGATAGCGCGACGTGGACGATCCGAGACCCTCGATCTCAGTACGTGGGGCGTACGAAGGTACGCAGGGCGTACTTCGGTCCAATCCGATGACTCCCCTTCGGATATTACCGGGAATTTATAATTAAATTCTTATTTATTTTAAATAAACTTTAAAAATTCATATCTCTCTCATACGAACTCCATTTTTGACGTTCTTTTTATATCCATGCGAAGGTGAGACCATGATCTACGACTTCCGTTTAGATTCCGCTGGCAAATTCCGAAATCATTTTTATTATTTATTTATTAAAATGACGTGATTAAGGAATTTCTTCAAAAATTCATAACTTCCTCGTCCGAGGTCAGATTTGGACGTTCTTTTTATGTACGCAAACCTTGATATGATTCCTATTACTTTATTTAATCCGAATAAGATTTTAGGAAGGTTACATTTTGACCTAAATTTGATCGGTTTTTACATTACATTGACTCGAAATATCGGGTTGTCACAATACTGATATAAATGTTACTGTTTTGTTGACTTGCAACACTTAGCAGTACAGTCTCAACCCAACCACACTACATCAACACATGCAACCTGTAAACATATACCCCAAACAGATAACAGGCAGATCTAACAGATCACTAAGCATAACATTGTCCTATCTACCACGATACAGATCTAACAGATTGCTATAGTACTCAATCATATGATAAACCAGGATAACTCACTTCAACAGCTGATCCCACAAATAATCTCTGACTGTAGATCCGCAAAAATCCATGCACAATCAAATACAAAAAATGACAATCCATTAACATCTAGCCCCTGACTCACACTATTAGTCCTAAATAGGGTAAAAGACCTTTTTACCCTTCCTCAAGCTTGACCTAAGGCCAATGCCTAAACTAGATGACCAAAGGCCCAAAATCCAAAATAAGCATCTAAGGCCCATATATGGCCCGATTTTTCAAATAGGGACTAATTCCTTTCATGGGCCTTCACCCAAAAAGGTCCAACAAGTTAAAAAAGCCCAAACACAAAAATCCAAATGGCCCAACATGGCCCAAGACAATCAAACCCAAAAAGAAGAAGCCATGTTTGCTCAGTATGCGAGGCGTACTCAGCGTGTACGCTAAGCTTACTGCATGAAAGGATTGTACGCACAGCGTACAAGCTTGTAAGCCCAACGTACTCACCAGCAATGTCCAACTTTCCAAATTAGCACTTAATCCATTAATACTTTAATCCAAAATCATATTTTACTTCTCCAAGGTGGTTAATCAGATAAAGTTGCCAACATTATGTGTATGCATGACTAAATGGGACTCTAGAGCTCAAAAGAGATTACTACTTGACTTAATACATGCATGGAACCAAAACCACCATCACATTTGCACCTTCATAACCAAGGAATCCATCAAATGTTTAGATCTTCAAGGAAAAGCTCCCGAAATGAACTTAACTCCCAATCACCAACCAAAAATGGCCAAAATGACCAAAAATGAGCTATGAAGTAGATCCATGAAATAAAATGGAAAGAATTGAAATTTATACTTCCCAAGCCACCAAAAGGAGATGCTAATGCTAGATCTTAAAGCTTTCCCCTGATTATCAAGTCTTCAAGCTCCTTCTTTTTCTTCTAGATCTACAAAACCCTACATAAAAACCTCACTAGAGCTCAAGATCACCAAACATGGGCTAAGGGGCGAATTAAGGTTTTTAGCGTATGGGGCTGGCTTAGAAATGAACAAAAGAGACTAAAATAAAGCATACATAACGTGCATGTTGAAAAATTAGGGTTTTCACTTAACCCTTTCTACGCCCCTGATCTGATCCTCGCAGTACGCTAAGTGTACACCACATTACGTCCAACGTAATGCCCTTTACATCAGTATGTTGTGCGTAGTCCCTAGGTACACCCCGTGTACTAGGGTATCCCCTTAAACCCTTAATCACTCCGAAGGCCATAACTTCCTCATTAGAAATCCGATTCTGACGATCCTTATATCCATGAAAAGGTAACAAAAAGCTCTAAAGTTTAATCAACTCGTACCTGCCTTACCATAACCTGAACAACATCCATAGAAAACCCGGATCATCCAATTTACATCATCCACCCCCAAATAGGCAACATTTCAAAACAAGGCATTACATACCATCAACCTCCTTCTACCTCCCTTACATCATAAGTCCACCACCACCATTCATTTGTTGTTCTTTTGATTTACAGCCCATATCAAGACATGATTCATCTTTTTTTTTGGTTTCACATGCATATGTCGATCACAGGAGGTGATCGACTACCCCTCCCAAACTTTAATTTAAATTATTTAAATTCCACCCTCTTTTGAAATTTTCTTTCAAAACATCTCCTAAAGTCTTAAACTTCCATTTCAGTTTAATTAGTTTAACCCTCCCTTGAGATTTGTTAATCAATTAAGTCCCCTCTCTAGTATTTGATTTATTTTGTATCAAAACAACCCCTCCTTTGGAATTATATTAAAAAAATTTGTCACGCTCCCTTTATTTAATTTAGTAAGTCAACCCTATAATTTAGTTAAGTCACAAAATGACCCCCACACTTATTAATTTGTACCAAAACTTTTTTTTGGTTAATTAGGTAACTAAATTAACCCCAACGGTATGATTTCAAAGCGTCAAGTTTGCGGGTCTAACGTCAAGTTATCGAAACAGATCAACAATCACATGTTAAGCTGAGTGTTATGGCCTTTCTTTTATATTTTACATGCCTTGGGGGAGAATATATCTGCTTAATTGTACTAGTTTATACAAAAATACACATAAAATATTATTATTTTTTCTAAAAACTATAACTAGTTTATAAAATATTGGTTTGACATTTATATGTTATAAACACATAAACTAGTTTTAAACCTCAATATTTTCGTATGTTATGTTGTTAAAATGATACTACTAATAAAAATAACATATGCATTTTACTAAAAAACTCTATGATTTTATTTGAAACTGTATGACGAAGCGTTTTAGGAGGTACACTAAATCACATAGCTCGGTTATAGGACTAACTGTAAACATTAACTAGAATCTCCCTCTTTTACTACAAACCATGGGCTTGGTTGTTTTCAAAACTATTTTAAATATGGATTTACTTATGCAAAGATACAATTTGGCTTCAAAAACTTATTCAAAGACCCTTTAAAAACATTGTTTTTATGTATGGATATACTTAGAAATTAAATATTTTTCGACTTTTTAAAGTATTACTGCTGATAGCATAAAACCTGTAACTTCTCACAACCTTGTGTTGACCCTCAAAACTACATGTATTCTCAGGGAATCATTAAATTCTAGCATTCAGACGACGAATAATCATGGATTTCAGGCAATCTAGTTTACTAGTTTTATTATGTTTGGCTACCTGTTAAGGGAATTCATGTACTATTATAATCTCTAAGAACCAAGTACTCAAACTTAATGATGGAATATAAATGTTTTTTTTTGTTTATTGTTGTACTTGTGTTATTTATTCAGTTTACCAATGATCCATGAACTTAGCCGCATAGGTTGGCATGTTACGCCACCTCAGCCGAGGGTGTAACAATTTACGTCCCAGTTCTGGAAATCAATGCATCGAGCATTAGGAACCTGGCTCGATATGAGTACCACCTATCACCCATAGACAGACGGTTAAAGCGAGTGGACCGCACAAACCTTAGAAGATATTCAACTACCATTGGTTGACCTTTCTATAACAATAGTTATCATATGAGCATAAAGGTTGCACTATTTGAAGCACTTTATGGGAGAAAGTTTCGTTCACCGATTTTTTAGGCGGAAGTCGGTTGTGACAACTCTACATTTCTAGCTTATATCAGTCCCTGCATTCAATCAAAGTCAATCTTGCAATTTCTAGAATTTAACAGTTTTGGAGTCATTTTAAGTGTTCTAAAACCTAGTACTTTCAGAGAGACCAGGAAAGAGGATGCCCTAGGGTTTATTGTGCATCAATAAGGTCTCAATACTCCAAGAGTTTGTAGTTTACGGCCTAAACAAGGGTGTTTACGGCCGTAAACCCCAAAAGAGAGTATATATATGACACCTAGTCATATTTTGCCACTTTTTCACTTTCTTTCAAGAGTAAACACAAAACTCTCTCAAGTATCATCCAAGTTTTCTTCAAGATCTTCAATCATGTAAGTGTTTCAAGCCCTATTAAGTTGTTATATACCTTAATCTAGTGATCTAACATGAGTTCATCCATGAATTTATATAGATCTTCAAGTGTTCTTAGTTTCACCAAGAACACCAAGAACACACACTAGTGTTCTTGGACATTTAACACCTTTCAAGCTTCAATCTAGTAAGTACTTCCATCCTAGAGTGTTATTAAGCTAGGTACTATTATGAACATCAATAAAATACCCAAGGAATCAAGGAGAAAAGATGTTTACGGTCCAAGATGTTCTTGGGTTGTAACCACTATAATGAGTACCAAAGTATACCCTTGATTCTTCTAAGCGTTGACAAATAGCATAGGACCCTTCCTTGATGTGTTTCACACTGGAAAATTACCACAAACATGTGTTTACGGTTTGGGAATCTCCCAAAACCGTAAACACCATAAATGAGGGTTTTGACACCCCTAACACACTAGTAAGCCTTGAATACTATCTTGGAACCTCATACCATTGAGTTAAGGACTTGAAAACATGAAAAGAGCATTAACCATAGGAGTTTACGGCTGTAAACCCAAATGAAAATGGTCTAAGGGCCATAAACTCCATATAGGAGTGAAATGGTGCCCTAATCACTTCCATAGGCTTGTACATCAAGTAGAAATGCTTCTAGGAACGTGTAGGACTTCAAAACATCAAATGGTCAAGGACACATGAGTTTACGACCATAAACCCATGAGTTTACGGCCGTAAACTCAAGGATTTATGGTCACAAATCCGTAAACTCCAATAAAGTATCATCTTTAACCCTAAACTCAATAGCAGTGTCCCACAACACTTAGATGCAATCCTCAGGACTTATAACACTTATTTAAGGTGTTTTACATGTCCTACAAAGTCTTAACTTTGTTAATTAGTCGTCTAAAAGCTAATTATTTACATATATGTGTTATTATATGTTAAATAGGATCCTTGTGTGTATTCAAGTCTTCACTTGACACCTAGCAATCCTATCTCACCAGTTCATCCAAACCACTCACTAAAGGTGAGTTCATGCCCCAAATCAACCTTTTAAATACTTTTAAATGCTTTTATAGGGAATACAAGTTGAATCTTTATAGTTATTAGATCAATCACATGTGATTAATAACTATCAAACAAGTGATTTTACTATATTTTAAACTGTTTTACAAACTCTTTATCAAAACTCATTCTTATATGTCAAATTCCTTTTAAACTATTTCATACTTTTATATTGTAAAATGCATGCCTATATATGACTAGTTTTATAAGTAATGTTTAAAGGGCTTAGGAAGGCTAACTCGCTTTATTTTCTTTTCCTTGTTGGGATGTGGGTTTAGGGCATAGGTGATCCGTCCGAAGGTCGTCTAAATATTAGTTATATATCATGTATACATATGTAGACATAAAAGTTCCATTAATTAGTTCATTACCTTTGGGTAGCAAAGGTATACTTTAATTCATATACATACATTCTAGTAAACTATAATAGGTATAGTTTAGGATCAACACTATAACAAGAATCAATACTATTATGAGAATCAACACTATAACGAGAATCAATACTATTACAAGAATCAACACTATAACGAGAATCAATACTATTACGAGAATCAACACTATAACGAGAATCTATACTATTACGAGAATCAATACTTACTATTACGAGATATTCTGAAAACATACATTACACTACAAAGAATATTATAATTGCGAGCCACTACTTCGGAGAATAGCATCACTGTTGTGCCTCGTTTTTTATGCAAGAGTCTCCTAGAAGGAGAGCGTGAAGTGTGTATAGATCTATATTGGACTGACCATCCTACACCACGCTGCTAGCTACAGTGGGATCTGCAGATCTACAGGTGACATGATTCATTCTTCATCGACGTCTTCTTACGTCGTGTATTTACTAGTCAATCAAGTATGGGTTCGAGCTCTGCATAATTTACCTTAATTAATAATAGAGTTAAGGTAGTTAGTACAGCAGTAGTTACTATATTACAAACATTACAGTACTACATTATTTTCCTATTAAATTCACATTGTGACATATTCACATAAAAGGTAATACATAAACTATATTTTTTATAATGATAGTTGCACTAAGGAAAATACACATTCTTACAAGAAACAAACATTCAAACATATGATGCCTTGGTAGAAGGCTACTTTTTAGTAGAAAATATAGGATTTTCTAGGAGATTTCAAACATACATAAACACTTACTTACAAACATTTTCTTACAATCAACGAGACTGATTATTTATGAACTCACCCGCTTTTATGCTGATACACTCTTTCAAAATAACTTGTATTCTCAGGTCATCAGTAGATAGGTAAAGATGGCAGCTTTTGAGAAGACGGAGCTTCAAGACTCGTCTTATATTTTGTTATATCATTTTGGTGTCTTATAACTTTACAGAACACACTATTGTATTGAATTATTATGTTAATGTAATGGAAGATGTTGTTTGCTTATTTACTACTTGCATTGTTATGATACTGTACATGATGTCCTCCGCTCTAGAACGTTTCCACCGTTCTTGGTTTTGGGGTGTGACAGATTGGTATCAGAGCATTGTTTATAGTGAATCGAGTATATCAACCCATAAAAGATATATACAAACTATAAACGCATTTGGGATTAAAATACTCTGACCAAGAGTTTATACTTTAAGTACTAAAATACTTAACCAAGAGTATATAATATCTTCATACTTACTACAAACCAGTATCATACTAGAACAGAACAAAAGTATTACGGTTGTTGAATATCAGAGGTAAGCTCGGGGATGTATGGTTAGTCTTGGGACTGGCATAGCCTGATCAACTATGCTGGTCCGTGGAGTGATTAGCACATGCCCAAGAATGGTTATGCTATGAAAACAAGTCTACAAACTTACCAATACTACCATAAGATTATCATGAGAACAAAACATAAAGTAAAATACTATTGGAGTATTTTAGGCACTATTCATTCAAGAAAACGAATTTCATGTGAACTAAAGGCTTTTGCTGATAGTTCTACGAGCACTAAGTGCATACATCATGGTTATATACAACTAAGTTTCATAGACTTAGAATGTGTGATTTAAACTTTATTTCATTTTCCTCGTTGGGATGTGGGCTTAGAGCAGGATTAGGCATTCGAAGGTCTACTCGACCCATCCAGTATATAACTAGTATGCAGTATGTTCTCGTAGAAGGACACGGTAAAAGTCGTAATTAATTAGGTTTAGCTGTAAGTTTCTCTTCTAGAAACTTGTAATTAGTTATCGCTTTACTTAGAATTATTAATCATTCTTACCCTTATTTCTCGTCTAGATTAATAGTTGGATTTCATCACGCTGGAGATCCGTACTTTCCGAATCAAGGAAATGCTGGTTGGCTCGACACTGAACCAGAAGATGAACCCGCAATTCCCCTTGATAATGAACTTGCTGAAGACTTTCCGGAAGACCAAGACTCTGAATCCGAAGTCGAAGACCTACCTTTAGAAGCCCCAGTTCAAGTTCAGAACCCTCATATGGCTTTTCAGGGCCCGACGCCTCTGTGGGGTGTAGCCATAGACAGGTGGAGCGTTGAACAAGGTCAGAATCACCCATACCAAGGAGACTGAAGCTTCTATAACTTGAAAGCTGGAGGGTCAGCTGATAGAGCACTTCCCGTGATAGTTCGTCGTATTTCCCGTAATACTGAACATAGAAGAGCTACCATCGCTCGCATGATGCAGATCAAAGCTAACACTGGAGCCGATGCTATTCGTCTCCGTAATCTAGAAGCTCAACATAGTGCGACAAGAGATCGTAGCAACTTCCTACAAGAAGAACAAGCGGCATCTCGAGCCGAAGTCCGAGAGTTGTGTGATCTACAGCTGATACAGAATAGGCGTATATGCAAACTGGAACGTGTATTGTCTAGATCAAAAGCTGGATCTAGCAACAAGTAGAGCGTGATCTACTCAAACCTTCGGATAATATCTAGGTCATCGTATAGACACTAGTATACAATATCTGTTTATGGTAAGTTTCACCTGTCAAAATTTTCCGTTATGGTTTGATGTAAGCCCTACTTCTAGGTCATTTTTCCTGAACTCGTTATGTCATTAATACCAATATTATTGACAGATATCTATTCACTTGAGAAATCTTTAATCAAAAACTTTCATTTTTCAATTTACAAGAACTCTATAGAACTCGTACTCGCATTGGTTGTTGAACTATGGCGATTTAGTTCATGAGACTCATTCATTCTATTCTATTGGATTCTTATCCTTATGTTCATCTTTTAAACGTATAGCTGAAAGATGCCTCCTCGCAAGTCTAACAGACGTAATCCCCCAACCATTGAAGCAACTCCACCACCTACTCCACAATTCGATTCTGCGGCATTGAATGTTCCAGTAGTTGTGGCTGTGGCAACAGCCATGGCTCAATACCATTCAATTGGTTCTACCGGAGGTGGAGTACCTGTCGAACCGACTCATGATGAAGTCATCGTGCGCTCGAGAGAATGCTTCCACAAAGACTTCACTAACTATAAGCCAAAACCCTTCCTAGGGACTAGCGGAGTCATTGCCCTCTCGCAATGGTTCGAGAAGACAGAATCTGTCTTTGAAATCTGTTCTTACCCTGCAAGGAGCAAAGTTAAATTCGTCGTCCGCACATTCGAAGGAAAGCCTCTGACGTGGTGGAACAGACATTTCAAGGCAATGTCTCTAATTGTGGCTAATGCCATGGGATGGGGAGCTCTGAAAGACCGTATGATTGAGGAATACTGCCCGAGGGGCGAAATCCAGATATTGGAAGAGGAACTATGGGGCCTAAAGACGAAAGGCTCCGATATAGTTTCTTATACCAGCAGATTCAGCGAGCTGGTGGCCCTGTGCCTTAACATGGTTCCCTCAGAGGGAAAGAAAGTAGAAAGGTACATATGGGGGTTGTAACTTCCCTTTCAAGGAAACGTTCTATCCTCAAACCCTACTACTTTTGATAGTGCCAAGCGATTGGCACAGCGACTCATAGATCATGGAGTCCACGCCCCAACAGCAACCACCACCCTAGCAATTTCAGAAAACCCTAGAGCCGCTGACAAAAAGCGAAAGTTTTGGGAAAACAAGAAGGGTAAATCGGCGCAGAACTCTGCGAAGAAACAACAAGTTGTAGCAGTTCATGCCGCGATTGCACCTACTACCGATGCGCCAAGAAAGCCGTATACCGGAAATTTACCCAAGTGCAACAAATGCACTTTTCATCATAACGGCCCTTTCCGTGTAATGTAGTGCGCGAACTGCAATAGAACTAGGCACACTCCCCGTTTCTGTAAGGCCCCGGCAAGGCCGGTCAATCAAGTCACCGGAACAGGAGTGGGCCAATCTTGTTATGGATGTGGCGAGGCAGGTCACTTTAAAAGAAACTTCCCTAAGGTAGCAAATGCTGGTGGAATGGGACGAGTGTTGGCTATAGGCCACGAGGAAGCGGTAGCCGATCCTACTGTGGTTACCGGTACGTTCCTCCTCGATAACTTGTTTGCATGTATTCAGTTTGCTAGCAGATCCGAAAGGAGTTTCGTTAATAAAAAATTTGCTCATTTGATTAAACAAAGACCATGTTCACTTAGAGAATCCTTCAGAGTAGAAATAGCTAACGGGAAGACCGAGATCACTAACAGCATTTACATAGGATGTACTCAAACATTAGATAGCCATTCGTTTCCAATTGATCTCATGCCGGTTTCAATTAAAAGCTTCGACATCATAATCGGCATGGATTGGTTGAGTCTTCATCATGCCGATATCATGTGTTACGAGAAAGCATTTCGCCTAAGCCTTCCTTCTAGTGCAACCCTTATAATTTACGGCAACAAACCCGGCACGAGCCTTCGCATCATCTCTAGCATGCAAGCCCATACGTGTTTACGAAAGGAATGTCACGCATTCCTTACTCATGTTGTTGATACTAGCAAAGAGAATCAAGCCCTAAAGAACATTCCTGAGGTACGCGATTTTCCCGACATTTTTCCAGAAGAATTACCAAGATTACCACTGCAACGTCAAGTCGAGTTCCGAATCGACTTAATACCAGGGGCTACCCCAGTAGCCAAATCACCTTATCGTCTAGCTCCGGCTGACATGCAGGAACTTTCCAGTCAGCTTAACGAACTCCTCAGAAAGGGATTTATAAGACCAAGCTTCTCACCATGGGGAGCACCGGTCTTGTTCGTGAAGAAGAAAGATGGATCGTCCCGTATGTGCATCGATTACAGGGAGCTAAACAAGTTGACCATCAAAAATTGTTATCCTCTACCACGCATTGACGACCTATTCGATCAACTTCAAGGAGTGAGCTACTTCTCAAAGGTTGATCTAAGATCCGGGTATCACCAATTGCGCGTACTAGAAGAAGATGTTCCAAAGACAGCTTTCCGAACTCGATATGGGCACTACGAGTTTGTAGTGATGCCATTCGGACTGACTAACGCCCCAACAATATTCATGGACCTAATAAATAGGGTATACCGTCCTTATTTGGATCAATTTGTCATAGTCTTTATATATGACATATTGATCTACTCTCAAAGTAAGGAGGATCATAGTCAACAGCTACATAAGGTCTTAGGAACACTACGATCAGAGAAGCTTTATGCGAAGTTCTCTAAGTGCGAGTTTTGGATTCGACGAGTCGAGTTCTTGGGACACGTTGTTAGCAAAGAGGGAATTCACATGGACCCTTCAAAAATTAAGGCCATTGAGAACTGGTCAGCTTCAAGGATACCTACCGAAACTCGTCAATTTCTAGGTCTTGTTGGCTACTATTGCAGGTTCATCAAGAACTTCTCTAGCATCGCGAAGCCTCTAACGACATTAACCCAGAAAGGTGTGGCATTTGAATGGGAAGCGAAACAGGAGAAAGCATTCCAAACACTGAAACGAGACTTGTGCACCGCACCAATACTATCCCTTTTTGAAGGAATAGAAGACTTTGTTGTTTATTGCGATGCATCCAATCAAGGACTCGATTGTGTTCTCATGCAATGAGATAAAGTCATCGCCTATGCCTCGAGGCAGTTGAAAACACATGAAGTGAATTACACAACTCACGACCTCGAACTTGGAGAAGTTGTGTTTGCTCTAAAGATATGGAGGCACTACCTTTATGGAACGAAGAGTACCTATTTCACTGACCACAAAAGCCTTCAAAACATCTTTGATCAGAAGGAGCTTAACATACGAAAACGACGATGGGTTGAACTACTCAATGACTACTAATGTGACATTCGTTATCACCCCGGTAAAGCCAATGTAGTAGTTGATGCCCTGAGTCGGAAAGAATACACCGGTCGGAGAGTCAAGTCTCTGACCATGACGATCCATTCACACTTGTCCACGCAAATCAAAGAGGCTCAACTTGAAGCCTTGAAACCTGAAAACGTGGCAGGTGAATCCTTGAGAGGAACGGATAAAAATATAGAAGCAAAGGGTGATGTAGCCTTGTACCTCATGGATCGTATCTGGACACCGAAACACGGTGACTTCAGAGACTTGGTCATGATGGAAGTTCACAATTCTAGGTATTCCATTCACCCAGGTTTAGATAAGATGTATCTGGATCTTAAGAAACTATATTGGTGGCCTAACATGAAAGCAGCGATTGCTACCTACGTGAGTAAATGCCTTACTTGCACAAAGGTTAAGGTCGAGTACCAGAACCCTCAGGTTTAGTGCAACAACCTGAGATACCGGAGTGGAAATGGGAGCGGATTACTATGGACTTTTTAACCAAATTGCCCAAGAAAATGGGTGGACTTGATACCATTTGGGTCATCGTCGACAGATTAACCAAATCCAAGCATTTCTTGCCAAATAAAGAGACGGACAAGATGGAGTTCCGATATCCATTATCTCTAACAGAGATAGTAGGTTCACTTCTAGGTTCTGGCAGCCGTTACAAAAATCCCTAGGAACTAGGCGAGACATGAGTACAGCCTACCATCCCCAGACCGACAGGCAAAGTGAGAGAACGATACAAACTTTGGAAGACATGATGAGATCATGTGTGATTTATTTCGGAAAGGCATGGGATGTCTATTTACCCCTTGTCGAATTTTCCTACAACAATAGCTATCACACAAGCATAAAGGCTGCTCCCTTCGAAGCTCTCTATGGTCGTAAGTGCAGATCTCCTATGTGTTGGGCTGAAGTTGGCGACACGCAGTTAGCTAAAGGACAAGTTCCTGAGAGCACTCTCACCACTTCGGAAATCATATGGGAAATGACAGAGAAGATCGTTCAGATCTGTGAACGATTGAAAGCCTTTAGAGACCGACAGAAAATCTACGCTTAATCCAAGATACATAGGGCCTTATGAGATTCTCGCAATAATCGGCCCTGTAGCTTACAAACTCAATCTACCGCATGAGCTCAGTAGCGTACACCCTACCTTCCACGTGTCTAACTTGAAAAAGTGTCTATCCGACGAGACTCTTGTAATCCCTCTCGATGGGATCGAGATCAACGAGAGCCTCAACTTCGTGGAAGAACCAGTAGAAGTCATGGACCGAGAGGTCAAGCGAATGAAACAAAGTCGTATCCCGATCGTGAAGGTTTGTTGGAATGCCAAGCGAGGACCTGAATTCACATGGGAGCGCGAGGATCATATGAAACTGAAATATCCTCATTTTTTCGCTTAGTTATTTGTAACTTCTATATTTGCTTAAACTCTAATTTCAGGACAAAATTCCTTCTAAGGGGAGGATGATGTGACAACTCTAAATTTCTAGCTTATATCAGTCCCTGCATTCAATCAAATTCAACCTTGTAATTTCTAAAATTTAACAGTTTTGGAGTCATTTTGATTGTTCTATAACCTAGTACTTTAAGAGAGATCAGGGAGAGGATGCCCTAGGGTTTACTGTGCATCAATAAGGTCTCAATACTCCAAGAGTTTGGAGTTTACGGCCTAAACAAGGGTGTTTACGGCCGTAAACCCCAAAAGAGAGTATATATTTGACACTTAGTCATATTTTGCCACTTTTTCACTTTCTTTCAAGAGTAAACACAAAACTCTCTCAAGTATCATCCAAGTTTTCTTCAAGATCTTCAATCTTGTAAGTGTTTCAAGCCCTATTAAGTTGTTATATACCTTAATCTAGTGATCTAACATAAGTTCAACCGTGAATTTATATAGATCTTCAAGTGTTCTTAGTTTCACCAAGAACACCAAGAACACACACTGGTGTTCTTGGACTTTTAACACCTTTCAAGCTTCAATCTAGTAAGTACTTCCATCCTAGAGTGTTATTAAGCTAGTTACTATTATGAACATCAAGAAAACACCCAATGAATCAAGGAGCAAAGGTGTTTACGGTCCAAGATGTTCTTGGGCCGTAAACACTATAATGAGTACCAAAGTATACCCTTGATTCTTCTAAGAGTTGAAAAATAGCATAGGACCCTTCCTTAATGTGTTTGACATTGGAAAATCACCAAAAACACCCACAAACATTGGTTTACGGCTTGGGAATCTCCCAAAACCATAAACACCATAAATGGGGGTTTTGACACCCCTAACACACTAGTAAGCCTTGAATACTATCTTGGAACCTCATACCATTGAGTTAAGGACTTGAAAACACCAAAACACCATTAACCATAGGAGTTTACGGCTGTAAACCCAAAGGAAAATAGTCTAAGGGCCGTAAACTTTATATACGAGTGAAATGGTGCCCTAATCACTTCCATAGGCTTGTACATCAAGTAGAAATGATTCTAGCAACTTATAGAACTTCAAAACATCAAATGGTCAAAGACACATGAGTTTACAACCGTAAACCCATGAGTTTACGGCCGTAAACTCAAGGAGTTATGGTCACAAAACCATGAACTCCAATAAAGTGTCATCTTTAACCCTAAAATCAATAGCAACGTCCCACAACAGTTAGATGCAATCCTCAGGACTTATAACACTTATTTAAGGTGTTTTACATGTCCTAGAAAGTCTTAACTTTGTTAATTAGTTGTCTAAAAGCTAATTAGTTACATATATGTGTTATTATATGTTAAATAGGATCCTTGTGTGTGTTCAAGTCATCACTTGACACCTAGCAATCCTATCTCATCAGTTCATCCAAACCACTCACTACAGGTGAGTTCATACCTCTAATCAACCTTTTAAATACTTTTAAATTCTTTTATGGGGGGATACAACTTGAATCTTTATAGTTATTAGATCAATCACATGTGATTAATAACTATCAAACAAGTGGGTTTACTATATTTTAAACTGCTTTACAAACTCTTTATCAAAACTCATTCTTATATGTCAAATTGCTTTTAAACTATTTCATACTTTTATATTGTCAAATGAATGCCTATATATGTCTAGTTATATAAGTAACGTTTAAAGGGCTTAGGAAGGCTAATTCGCTTTATTTCTTATGAGTTGTAAGAACTCTTTGATCGATTAGATCTTTGAAACAGGTAAATAAAGAACGTAAAAAAAACAATGAGAGCAAAACACAAGTACGGATCTGAATGAGTCGAATGATTAGATTAACTCAATCCTCAGCAGAGCTCAATTAAGAACTTCCGCTGTAGAGGATTCTAGGGTTACAAAAATAAGAACGATGAATACACTTGAAAATCTCTATCAATTCTTATCTAATCGTTACGTTCTAGGATGCATGCAAGCATCTATTTATAATAAACCCTACATAAAACTCATGGATGGATAGGCCCATACCAGAGACAAAAATTGGACTTGCTAACGAGCCCAAAGACACAACACAAAACTGGTCCTAACAATCTCCCCCTTTGCATCAATTTTGGAGAGAGACTATCATTTCTTCTTGCTTGGACCAGCTGCTTGAACCTTCTTGGTTGTATCAAACAGACGCGAGATAAGGGCGAGGATTGTCTATCTGAAGTAAATGTACCATTGAATCATATCATCAAAGTACTTCTTGTCATCCGCCGAGTTCTGCTTGCACCGATGAATGATCCCTAAGACATGTTCCAGACATGCAGTGGTATAGAGATGTTTGTCTACCAAAGAGAAAAGACATTTCTGGCCTTCGTTTCTGGTAAACATAACGGAGTTTCTCTTTGGGTCTATCTTTCCCATCTGCATCATGTTTAGGTCACTTGCTGAGCCAACAGGAGATATGGTAGGTTTTTTCTTGAATACGCTCGCTATCACCTGATCCATCTTGGCGACTTCCATGATGTAACAAACAAGCATCCTCTTGAAGTGGTCGATGATCGGACCATATTCTGGTTCGTTTGTAAGAAGGATGTTGTGCAAGATGATCCAGTCGTGTGGATTCAAGTTGGGAAGATCAGCAAGCGAGATGGCATGTTCGGTCTTGGCAGATCCTCTCAGCACCTTAAACCGAACGTTGGTGAAGTCTCCTTCCCTGTACGGCTTTAGAACCCAAACATTGATAATCTTCTAAGCGCTCCATGTTTGGTACTATGGTTGAGCGGCCCTCAGATAGAATTCGACTAAGTCCCTCTCAACCTTTGGATGACAATGAGGGACCTCAGCAATGTTGTCAAAGGCATGAAAAACAAATGCCTTTTGGGTCAGTGGCATGTCGAACTGAGAATCGACAGTATTATCACGATCAAGTGAGATCACTGGTTCTAGCCACAAGATGCTTGGAGTTTCTATGGCTTCTTTCAGCAACTTCTCAAGAGTCCAAGGAGGAAAGAGAGTTTTCCTGCTCTCGAGAAGGTCGTGAGCTTCTTTCTATCTTCTTTCGGCTTCTTCAGCCTCTCTAGCCACACGAGCGCTGATGTCAGCATCTTTATCTCGACCTTGCTTCTTTAGAAGGTCGGCAATGGTCTCCTTATCTTCATCACTCTCCTCAGCAATTTGCTTGCCCTTGTCTTTTACACCCGAACCTGAGGCTTGGCCTATAGGAAGAGGTTCGGTTGTGTGTGTTGTTGTTGAAGAAGGAGGCGGTTGAGACACATTTTCTTTTTCTCCCCCTTGTTTCGGAATGGACACGAAATCAAGGAGCCCTTCAATCTTGCTCAGGAGAGAGAGGGCAGGAGCAAGTTTTTCTGCAAGAGTTCGCCTAACAGAATAGTTGAGTATCGGGTCATGTGCTTCTAGGATGTTTGAAATGGATGCGTGGACATCCGAAACACACGATGAAATCACCTCTGCTTCAGATCGAAGAGACTCAACCTCCTTTTGAGAATTGGAGAGTTAAAGACTCTTGACCTTCAGAGCGGTGGTCTTTCTGGCAAGAGCATCCATGAGTGAGTTTTCAGCAGCAAGGTCCTCATGGAGCTTAGTCAATCGTTCCTCAATCGTCGCCTTAAACGTTGAGTTGTCGTCTGAGGGAGTCTGACGAAGAGAAGCAAAAGACTTCAGTTCTGATGCAACTGAGGTAGCCAGCTGGTTGACAATAGGTTCCAGCTTTGTTTTGGTGGCTTCAGCATTTTCCTGTAATGACTGTAACAATGAAGAAGCATCAGTGAATAGTTTATCGACCTTTTCGGTCGCTGCCTCATAGGCTTTCATTGAGG
The DNA here is from genome assembly GCF_051521515.1 of Lactuca serriola. NCBI lineage: Eukaryota > Viridiplantae > Streptophyta > Magnoliopsida > Asterales > Asteraceae > Lactuca > Lactuca serriola. The sequence goes on along the minus strand of NC_136412.1, from coordinate 159,148,467 downwards.
CATGAATGGCTGCAGTGACAGAGTCTAGAGAGACTTGATGAGCTTTGGAAAAAGCATCAATAATCTTCTGAATGGCAGCTTCAGAGATGGTAGACTGGGATGAGGAAGAGGAGGCGATGAGAGAATCTAGTTTATCATGAAGCTCCTTGATATGCCTCTTTGTGATAGGAGCATCATCATCGTCATCACTCTGAACTTGAAACGGGCTATAATAGACCGAATCAAAGGTCATGTCCTCCCCACCGAGGAATGGTTCTTCACTCTCTATTGCATGAGCAGGAGATGATGGGGGTGGTGAGGGTGGAGGCACGGTAGTTGTTATAGGTTCGGGTTGGGTGGTATGTTCGGTAGTTGGTGTGGGTTCGGGTGCTTTAGTATGAAACCCCGTATCAGATACGTTGGTTCTTACTTCAGCATTGGTTGTGGTGGTTGCTTCGGTAAATATGGGTGGGGGTACTGGCATGGACGTGGATGGTATTTGAGTGGTGGAGGTTATGGGGGGAATGGAAATGGGAATGGTAACTGGTGGAGAAGAGATTGGAGAAGTGGAAAAGTGAACTTCTGGAGTAGGCGATCGTGGTGGAGTGTTACCATGAGGAGATCCGTCAGAGTCAGAACTCTCTCTCTCAGATTCGCTTGAAGAGGAAGCGATAATCAGCTTTCGCCTTGGTTGGGTTTTTCTCTTCTTCAGCAGAGGGGATTGGACAGCCTTGGTGGTTTTTCGTTTCTTGGGAGATGGGCCTTTCGCTCCCTTACCAAATTGCTTGTCTTTGTCTTTGTCAGTTTTCTTTCCCCTTGGTGCAGGCTTGTCAGCTTCATGGATGGACTTTAGCATTTCAAGAGTAAGCTCTCTCGGACCAGAGCGTCGAAACTCCTTGTATGTTTTAATAATCCGGTTGTCGGCAGGAACGTCTCCATACATCGACTCAGGGATTGAGCCAATGAATTGAAATTTGGAGGCATCGGAGACAATGATCTTCGTGGTATGGAAAGTACCAATCGAAGACATTGGAGAACCTACAACAATGGGGACGTGGTACTTGTCCATCACCCATTTTGTAATAAGAGTCCAAAAACGAGCGTAGGAAATCTCGGAATGCCGAGATGTAGAAGACAGACTTTGAATCAACTGTTGCCATAGGACCGACCCGTAGTCCAAGTTGATACCGTTGTAGATCCCGTAGAGAATCGAGATGAACAGACGACTTACTCCGTATGATCCAGCACTGCGTTCAGACAGCCCCTTGAACAACACTGTAAACAACCTATTCCACTGAGGAGGCAGGCACAATTTCTTGAACTTCGTGACCGTTGTCAGCACCTCAGTATACCCCATGTTGTAGAACATAGAGAACATGTGACCCACCGGAATTGATTCAGGGTTAACCCTAGTTGAATCAAGTTCAAACCCTAAAATTGAGCAGAAATGTTGCTTGGAGATTGACGCCTTGTGTACAAGCACGTCGAAGAAGATCCTGTCGACTGCCTTGTCGTAATGAGCAGTGGCGAAGATCTAAGATAAGAACTCCATAGGAACTGCTTCAACTTTGGTGAGAGCAGGAGCAATCGGCGAGTACTTGAGGCATTCGATTATCGGGAACATGAATGCATCATAGACCTGAGGAGTAAGATCGATGATCAAACTATGTTGGGGACGAATCGGGAGGATGTGGGAAGTAGCATGAGTTGATGAAGAATCCGCCATTGTTGTGAAGAAGATGGGAGAGATGATGAATAGTAGAATGCTTGAAGGTTTTCTTGCTCTCTGAAATATGAGTGCAGTAAAGAGGTAAACAATGGTTTACGTTACCTTTCATACTGTGGGTAGAAGAGAGAGAAGAATATGTCCCAAATCTTTGAGGGAAATACGAAGGGTTTTTCGGAAGTGATGGATGCGTGACAGTTGGTATCTCCGATGATTACGCATGAGAGAGAGTGTCATTCCCGATTTACACGCCTTCCCATCAGGTGCCGTTTTTAAACGAAACGGTTCCGCTTTGCACGCCTGGCCTTCAAGCGCCGTTTGAAAATCAAATCGATTGGACTCCCGCCTGAGTCAGCATCTTATCCTTTTAGATTAAACGGCATCTTAAAGCAAAATTGACCACGTGGATCAAAATTAACCACAACTCCCTTATAACTGCAAATCCCATTTAAAAAATTATGCCGTGTAATTAATGAAACCTTTTGGAAAATAAAAAAGATTTTCATGCTTAGTGTGTAAAAGAAAAGGAAATAAAGCAACACGTATGAGGGATTTTGTGATGTCATTAAAGACACGAAACAAAGGATCCCAGACACGAATCTCTTCCTTCAAAGTCAAGAGAGACTTCAGAGTGTTTGTATGGTTTCCCGTTGAATAACGATCAGACACTTATTGAGAAGTGTTGAATGGCTTCTTTTAATCAGGCTAATTTGGGTGGCTTTCGCTTCAATTCAGAATTCCTGATCTTGATATAAGACAGAAATCGAACGAAGTACTTGTGAGACCAATGAAGTCTGTTGAACAAGTAGGTTTGAAATAATATAAGTGGCTAGATAAAATAGTTTATGTAAAGTCTCAAAAAAAAATTAAAACTGGATTCCAAGGGAAGAAATGTTATAGGACTTAACAATTTCATAGGAATCACACAAAAGAGAATTAGAGATTTGACTTTCCATCCTCATTGATACATCCGTCAATTCGTTAGTGAAAGCTTAGAGCAAAATTGAATGTTCACCGTCAATGCATAGTAGGTATTGGATTGTGGGTTTCACTTAGCACGTAGTGGCACGAAGCTAAGATCATAAACGTAGAAATTGTGTAACCATAAACCTCAATGTTAATTTCTGAGAGTCTCAAGGGTTACGTGTATGAAGCGAATAGGATGGAGAAAAATATTGGAGATGGTGTAAAGAAACCAAAGTACCTCTGCTGTTAAAATAGGGACCAAGCAGAAAACTCCTATCTCATGTGAGAAGAGAGTTAGATAGCTCATAATTAGAATAAATATGAAAGCCTAATTGGGAACACAAGGTTTGTTTGTACCAAGTCAGTAAAGCTATTATTCAGAATCAGGTGAGGCTTTGGACACATACAGCAGCATGCTTCTAGGGACACTTAACTAGTGAAATGATTTCCCCACAAATAGACACAGAAAAAGATAAGACACAAAACAAACCAAAATAATAGAAAAAAATAACAAAAAAAATATTTTTAGAGTTTTTAAATTCACGAAAAGAAAATAAGAAAAGGAGTAAAAAAAAATATTTTTGGAATTTTTGATTTAAAGAAAAAGAATAAATAATAAAAAAAATGAGACGCAAAAAAAAAATTGGACACACACAAAAAAAATTTGGAACCGAACCCGAGCGTTCGGTCTATTTCGGTTGACAAAAACAAAATAGGTTTGAAAAAGAAAAGAACTTTGAAAATAAGAAAAATGAATTTGAGAAAATAATACAAAAGGTTTACAACCAAAGAAACTACCTTTGAGTGATAAGCGACGATTAGATAATACGACCGAACCCGAGCGTTCGGTTCATTTCGGTATACCAGAACAAGACCCGAACCCGAGCATTCGGTTCATTTCGACACACATGAGACCCGAACCCGAACGTTCGGTCTATTTCGCTTCCAACTTTTAATTTTGAGAAGTAGTATTTGGTACTGACTCCGATTCCATCATTCCTAGCCCTTGTAGAATTTTGTTGAAAGATGCTTCAGGAAGAGCTTTGGTGAAGATGTCAGCCAGTTGATCAGTGGTTCGAACAAAGTGAATTTCGACGTTCCCATGTTCCACATGATCCTTAATAAAGTGATACCTCAGTGCTATATGCTTGGTCTTGGAATGTTGCATTGGGTTGTGACAGATCCTAATTGCACTTTTTAAATCGCAATATAGAGGGATCTTTTTCATATTAAGTTCATAGTCCCGAAGCTGGCTTTGGATCCAAATCACTTGAGATGTACAGGAGGTAGCTGCGATGTACTCTGCTTCGGCTGTAGACATAGATACACATGTCTATTTCTTAGATTGCCAGCTAACCAACCTCCCGTCTAGGAATTGGCAGCCTCCAATGGTGCTTTTCCTGTCTAAACCACAACCTCCAAGGTCTGCATCTGAGTAGGCTTGAACGAAGAATCCTGAGTTTGATGCATACCATAAACGGAGAGAGGTGGTTCGTTTTAGATACCAGAGTATGTTTTTCACTGCAAGCATATGGGGTTCACGAGGATTCGCCTGAAATCTAGCACAGTAACAGACAGAAAACATTATATCAGGCCTGCTAGCAGTAAGGTACATTAAAGAACCAATCATCTGGCGATATAACGTAATATCGACTGCCGGTTTTTCCAAGGATGGTGTGAGCTTGGTACCGAATTCCATTGGAACTTTAACCTTTGAGTCTCCCATCATGCCAAATTTAGCAAGAAGAGTCTTGGTATAAGCTTCCTGGTTGATAAAGATGCCTTCGGGTCCATGTCTAATATTTAAACCAAGTAAAAAGTTAATCGGACCCGTTGAGCTCATTTCAAATTTAGTCTCCATCAGCTTTCTGAATTCAGCTGTTAAGCTAGGATTCGTTGAGCCAAAGATGATATCATCGACATAGATTTGACCAATCATAAGGTGGTTACCTTCCTTCTTACGAAAGAAGGTTGGGTCAACCGAACCTTGTTTGAATTTTGACATCTTTAAAAATTTGGTTAGCGTTTCATACCATGCCCTAGGTGCTTGTTTCAGACCGTAAACCGCCTTGTCCAGAATATAACAATGATTGGGGTACTTTTCATTAACAAATCCAGGAGGTTGCTCCACGTAAACTGTCTCTTCAAGTTCTCCATTCAAAAAGGCGCATTTCACGTCCATTTGGTAGACCTCAAAGTTCTTGTGTGCAGCATAGGCCAGAAATATTCGAACAGATTCCAGCCTCGCTACCGGAGCAAAAGTGTCCTCATAATCAATTCCTTCCTCCTGGCAGTATCCTTTCACCACAAGATGAGCTTTGTTTTCGAATCACATTGACTTCCTTGTCCATTTTATTTCTGAATACCCATTTGAGACCAACAACTGAGGCATCTTTAGGAGTTGGAATGAGGCGCCATACTTTGTTTTTTTCGAACTCGTTGAGTTCATCTTGCATAGTTTGAACCCAGTCAGAATGATCAAGAGCCGTATTTACTGTCTTCGGTTCAACTTTTGAGACGAAAGAATTATACATGCAGAACTCTACTTTGGAGAATAGAGATATTTGCTTTGCCTTCAGTTGAGATCAGGTCAGGACCTTTTTAGAGACATTACCCACTACCTGGGATACAGGATGATCTCTGGTCCACTTAACAAGAGGAGGGTAATTTAGATCATAGGATGGATCCAGTTCAGCATTCACCATTTCTTCCAATTCAGATTGACTATCGTCGTCGTAGAACATATTGGCATTCTCCCCCTCGACTGATGAGCTTTTAGGTGTAGCTGGACTTTTTGGTGCTACATGACTTTCGGGTGTTGTCGAGCTTTCGGGTGTTGAATTCCTTTCGGGTGCAGTTGAGCTTTCAGGTGGAACTGGAATCGAATTCTCCCCATCAATTTGTGAGCTCGGTTGTTTTGAAGAAGGTGGATTCTCCCCCTCAACTGAAGCACCTTGCTCAGGAGGTTCGTTTGAAACTTGTTCTCCTTTACCCATTCGTTTAGCAGCATCTTTGACAATTTGCTTTAGATGGTCGACTTTGTTGTCTGCTGCCTTGGCTTCTGAGAGAGTAGCTTTCTCAGGTTCATCGAATAATTCTACAAACTGATCGAACAGATTAGCAATTGAGGTCGTGACTTGACCTGTTTGAGTGAAAATCTCTCCAATTCTTTCGTCAGTAGCTTTTAGCTTTTTGACATAGTTATCATCGAAAGTCACATAATATGTTTCTTCGATCTTCCTAGAGCGCTTATTTAAGACCCGGTAAGCTTTTGAAGTAAGTGAGTGTCCCAGAAAAATTCCTTCATCAGCTTTAACGTCAAACTTGTTACGATATTCTTTGGAGTTGAAGATGAAGCATCGTGAAACGAACACATGGAAGAATTTTACATTTGGCTTCCTATTATTGATGATCTCATAAGGAGTAAGAGAAAAGCGCTTGTTGAGATAAGACCTATTCTGCGTGAAACATGCTGCAGCAATAGCGTCAGCCCAGAAATATAAAGGAAGAGAAGCAAAACTTAGCATCGTTCGGGCCGCCTCACACAAGGATCGGTTTCGTCATTCGACAATTCCGTTCTGTTGAGGTGTGTAGGGAGCTGAGAAGTTGTGACTGGTTCCTTTTTTTGACAAAAGGTCTTCAAACTCTTTGTTCTTGAACTCCAGTCCATTGTCGCTCCTGATGTTGCGAACGACTTTTCTCAGTTGCACTTCAACCTGCTTAATAAACATCTTTAGCTTAGGAGTAGCCTCAGATTTGTGCTTCAGAAAGAATACCCATGTAAAACGTGAGAAATCATCAACAATAACAAGAATATACTTGCTACCGCCAATGCTTTCGATAGATGATGGACCACACAAGTCAATGTGAAGCAACTCAAGTGGTTCAACAACTTTTGTGTTTATAATGGATGGGTGACTTTGACGACGTTGCTTCCCCATTTCACACACAGCACACAAATGTTCTCGATCAAACTTGAGCAATGGGAGACCCCGAACATGACCTCCTGTGACAAGCTTGTTGATGTCTTTGAAGTTGAGATGTGAGAGCCTTCAGTGCCACAACCAGCTTTCATCAGAATGAGCTTTGAATAATAGGCATATAGCTGGATTTCCTTTGATTGGTTTGAGATTGAGAGGAAACATTTTGCCTTTTCCTTCTGATTTGAGAATTACCCTTTTTGATTTCTTCTCTATGATTTATGAACCTTCATCATCAAATGAAACTTTGAGACCAATGCCTCCTACCAGTTGAGACACACTAATGAGATTATGCTGTAGACCTTCAACATATGCCACCTTTCTTATTGTGAAGTCTCCATTGGTTATCATCCCATAGCCCTTTATCGTTCCATAAGAATTGTTGCCGAACTTGACATTCCCACCATTCTAAAGAGATCGAAACTCCCTTAGCTTCTCCTTCCTCCCTGTCATGTGACGTGAGCCGCCACTGTCAATGTACCATTCTTCGTCGAACTGCTCGTCACTTATAAGCTGCAAAAATTAAGTAGATTTAGGAACCCAAAGTTTCTTGGATCCACGTGAGCCTTTCACAGGAACAGGAATGATAAGAGAAACATCAATAAGATATGTTCTTTTTATTAATGTTGTTTCATCTTTTCTTTAATGGTAAACGCTTTGATTTTGTTAGGATTAGCAACAGTGGGTTTGGTTTCAGGTTTTGGTGTTTGGGCTTTAGACTGCTTTTGGTCTTCCTGGATAGAGGAAATCTTCGATTTTCCTTTCAGGTTCGTTGACGATTTAGAATTTTGTGTACGAATAGAATTGGTTTTAGAAGAGAATTGAGAACTAGAAGAATTAGAATGAGAGTTTCTTCTGACTTGCGAGTTGATATGACCCTTTTGTTTTTGGTCATTAGAGGGACCGAACCTAGACGTTTGGTAGGTATTGCTTTCGGGACCGAACTTGTCCTTTCGGTTGTTGTTTGAACCGAACCTGTCCCTTCGGTTGTTGTTGATCTCTGAACCGAACATGTGCTTTCGGTTATGTTTCTCGTGTGGCCTAAAATCCTTTTTCTCTGACTTTGAATTTCTATCATGATAAGAGAAATGATTGTTTTGAGAGCGCCAAAACTGCTTTCGCTCAGAGAGATTCTTTTTGTATCTTAGGTTTCTTTGCTGCTTTTGATCTTTCACTTGTTTCGTCTGTCTGTGGTTGTTGGCCATTTATTTCAGCTTCTTGTCAGCCGGTTCACTTTTCACAGATGATGTTTCGCTTGTGGAAGTGACTTCTTCTACAGGTATTTCTTTTGTACCACTTGTGCTTGGCACGTCAAAGTTGTCAGGCTTGTTCAGTGGCTCTGGTACATATCTGCCTTTGGTTTTCCAGGATGTCCGCTCTGACAGACCAACAGTTTCATCAGCATTATCTATAGGAGCATACCAGAAAAACTGATCACAGCCATCTGCGTTATCTTCGTTCACTATGCAGTGAGTTTGGCTGTTTGATGCTCGGTTACTCCTGTGACCTTATATACCTGATTTGGCGTTGTTCTCACCTTTTGGTACACAACTGCTTTTTCTTCAAGAATCGGGGACTTATTTTGGGACAAACGAGCCAACTCCACAGAATTTTCAGAAATAAGATTTTTGTGGTTTTCGGGTTTGCTCTTGACAAACTCAGAACAGTCGACTACATCCTGTATAGAAATTTCACTCATATCATCGTCCTCATTAAGTTCAGATGTGTTTTCAACATCAATTTTATTTTCTGAACTTAAATTAGCACTCAATGAGTCGAATTTTTATATAGTTTCAGTCCTTAGTTTCAGCTTATCGTTTTCATCCAAAAGGTTTTTCAGCATGTCCTTATGGTCCTTGGACTTTATGAAAGATTCTATTTTGTCCAGACCATACATGTAAGTGGGATTCACATCATCAGACGATACAACACTTTCGCAGTTATATGCTTCAGCATCGATTTCATCCTCCTTAAACTCAAGGAAGGGCAAAATCATGCGATGAATTTTCTGCCCTATTTCACAATTCAGATGTAATTGAGTGATGTTAGCATAAATTCGTTTAGCAATCAAACAAAAAACATTTCTCTGTTTTAAAATTTTTACATTGTCTCTTTGTAAATAAATGTTTTCAACCTTAGACTTTATCAGCTCCGACTCTTTTTGCTTTATCCACATCCTTCACTCCTCACTCTTGGAAGACACCCTGCTTATTTGGTCAGTTAGGTTAGAATTGGTGACCCGTGTTTGTGTTAAACAACTATCCAGATTTGAGATTCTTGAATTTAAGCTACTTAATTCTTTTTCATATGATTTCTGTGGGACTTTGAATGAAATAAAAAGAGATTGTACCTTCTTGATCAATTCATCTAGCTCATTGATCTGCACACTGAGAAGTTTTGCTATGAAGCATAAGTCCTCTTGCTCCTTGGTGTCCTCATTTCCGCCATCTATATCGTATCCCCTCATGTGAGATATGTCAGTCACCATCAAACACTTTCCGCCGCTTTCACCACCTCTTGCCACATACGTCTTTCCATGTGAAGGCTTTCTCACCTTATCATCCTCTGAGTCGGTTGACCACACCTGCACGCCACTGAACTTGTCATCCTCTGCCGAACCCTGTACAATAAGAGCATTCATAGAGGGGTTAGTAGCAGCTTTCTTCCTCTTGATCTCTTCAAGCTTTTTCATTAAGACAGCCTCTTCGTCTTTCTCCTCATCCTTCTCTTCCATTTTCTTCAGAACACAATCTTTGGCATAATGGTTCTTTCCTCCACAATTGTAGCAGCTAACACCAGAATCTCCATCAACTTTCACCTCTTTCTTTGGTTCCTCTGTCTTCGGCTCCTCCCTTACCTTTTCAAAACTATAGCTCCCTTGCCAATTTCTGTTTTTATTGGTAGGAAACCTCTTCATGATGAACCTCTTAGGATTGGACACCATCATAGCATAATCTTCCGATGTAAGATCATAGTCCTCTAGGTTCAGATCTTCGTCTTCCACTGCATTCTTGCCTTTTAATAGGAGGGCCAAGGACCCCAAACTTGAGACCACATTCTTCTCTTGCATGACAATCTTTTCTTGGGATATTAGAATTCCCACCAGCTTTGCCAATGAATATGACTTAAACTGCACATGAGCTTTAACTGTAGACACGACAGCTCTCCATTCAGATCTTAGTCCATTCAAAAAGGTGACCTTCTGTTCAATCAACTTCCTTTCTATATCATGTTTGATCATCTTGCTAAGAAGATGATTGAAGCGATCAAACGTCTGAGTGACAGTTTCATCAAAATTCTGCTTAAATTCACCAAAATCAGACAAAAGCAAGGTCTGAATAGAATGCTCCAAATCTTCATCTGTGGAATATAGCTCTCACAACCTATCCCAGATTTCTTTAGCGGTACTGCAGGAACTCACCAACCTAAATGTATCATATTGAAGAGCGAATCGGATCAGTCTTAATCCTTTAATGTTGCACTGAAACTTTTCCTTTTCGTCTTGAGTAACGTCTTTTACATCTTATAACAGATCATTATACTCTTTTTGAGTTTTAATAATTTTAGATGTTTCTGAGTGAGCAAATGGTCCAGACACAATTGCTTCCCAAATAAGATACTCATTATCTTCAGATCCTATGACATAGTCTTCAAAATGATGCGCCCAAACTTCGTAATCCTGGGTGTAAAGAATAGGAATCTTTGTCGTTGATCCAATGTTGTTTGAGATGTTGATAGGATTACATTGAGACTCGTACATGCTTGATCGTTTAACCTGTTTGAAAGATCAGACTTGTAATATGTAATATTAGGGAAAAACAAATAAATGTTGAGTTACGTCAATTATGGAATGACGGCTCAATAAATATTAGTTAATGCGGAATCACCCTAATCGCTTCTTTCACAGAAGAGATGTGTATGAATTACACAGCCTCCTACTCTGATACCAATTGATGAGTTATAAGAACTCTTTGATCGATTAGATCTTTGAAACAGGTAAATAAAGAACGTAAAAGAAAACAATGAGAGAAAACACAAGTATGGATCTGAATGAGTCGAATGATTAGATTAACTCAATCCTCAGCAGAGCTCGATTAAGAACTTCCGATGTAGACGATTCTAGGGTTACAAAAATAAGAACGATGAATACACTTGAAAATCTCTATAAATTCTTATCTAATCGTTACGTTCTAGGATGCATGCAAGCATCTATTTATAATAAACCCTACATAAAACTCACGGATGGACAGGCCCATACCGGAGACAAAACTTGGACTTGCTAACGAGCCCAAAGACGCAACACAAAACTAGACCTAACAATTTCCTTTTCCTTGTTGGGATGTGGCTTTAGGGTATAGATGATCCGTCCGAAGGTCGTCTAAATATTAGTTATATATCATGTATACATATGTGGACATAAAAGTTCCATTAATCAGTCCGTAACCTTTGGGTAGCAAAGGTATAATTTAATTCATATACATACATTCTAGTAAACTATAATAGGTATAGTTTAGGATCAACACTATAACGAGAATCAACACTATAACAAGAATCAATATTATTACAAGAATCAACACTATAACGAGAATCAATACTATTACGAGAATCAACACTATAACGAGAATCTATACTATTACGAGAATCAAGACTTACTATTACGAGATACACTGAGAACATACATTACATTACAAAGAATATTATAATTACAAGCCACTACTTCGGAGCATAGCATCACTGTTGTGCCTCGTTTCGTATGCCAGAGTCTCCTGGAGGGAGAGCATGAAGTGTGCATAGATCTATACTAGACTGAGCGTCCTACACCTTGCTGCTAGCTACAGTGGGATCTGCAGATCTACGGGTGACATGATTCATTCTTTATCGACGTCTTCTTACATCGTGTATTTACTAGTCAATCAAGTATGGGTACGAGCTCCGCATAATTTACCTTAATTAACAATTGAGTTAAGGTAGTTAGAACAGCAGTAGTTACTATATTACAAACACTACGGTACTACATTATTTTCCTATTACATTCACATTGTGACATATTCACATAAAAGGTAATGCATAAACTATATTTTTGATAATGATAGTTGCACTAAGGAAAATACACATTCTTACAAGAAACAAACATTCAAACATATGATGCCTTGGTAGAAGGCTACTTTTTAGTAAAAAATATAGGATTTTCTAGGAGATTTCAAACATACATAAACACTTACTTACAAACATTTTCATACAATCAATGACACTAATTACTTATGAACTCACCAGCTTTTATGTTGATAAACTCTTTCAAAATAACTTATATTCTCAGGTCATCAGTAGACAGGTAAAGACGGCAGTTTTTGAGAAGACGGAGCTTCAAGACTCGTCTTATATTTTGTTATATCATTTTGGTGTCTTATAACTTTACAGAACACACTATTGTATTGAATTATCATGTTAATGCAATGGATAATGTTGTTTGCTTATTTACTACTTGCATTGTTATGATACTGTACATGACGTCCTTCGCCCCAGAACGTTTCCGCCGTTCTTGGTTTTGGGGTGTGACTTCGGTGACACCCAACTAGCAAAGAAACACATAGGGAACATGTTGCTAACCAGACCTGAGATTATTCATGATAAAACCAAGAAGATCCTGAACATTCAGGAATGGTTGAGAACGAAATGTGATCATCAGAAGATATACGTAGACTTTCGACGAAAACCACATGAATTTCAAGTTGGGGATAAAGTCATGCTAAGGGTATTTCCTTGGAAAGGAGTTATAAGATTTGGAAAGAGGCATACTCAATTTTCGGTACATAAGACCTTTTTACATCCTTGCCAGGATAGGCCTAGTAGCCTACCGAATCGCTCTACGCCAAGAGCTCAACAATGTACACAATGTCTTTCACTGAAGACATGCTAGTTGTACCACTCGATGAGATCCAGATCAACACGAAACTCAATTTCTTCAAGGAACAAGTCGACATCATGGATCTTAAAGTCAAGAGGCTTAAGCAAAGTCCCATTCCCATAGTCAAGGTACAATGGAAATGTAAGCGAGGGCCAGAGTACACATGGGAGCACAAAGATAAAATGAGGAGCTAGTATCCCCATTTATTTTTGAACGCCCTAACTACACGAGAAATTTCGGGATGAAATTTCTTTTAACAGGGGGAGGATGTGACAACCTAGAAAATACATCACCAACCACGGTTAACATTTAACTATAGGATGTAAGAATCTAATAAGGACAACCTCGTAACCACCCGATATATTTTAATATATTCAAAATTTTCATCCTTACTTACGTCAACCATTACGCTCAATAGTAAGTAAGTAAAATGTCGCATCACGTTGAGAGCACGTTAACATATTTAAACTCCTTAAGCTGCCACGATTCCAGAAATATAAAATTTCCTGAAAATATGACAGAGTATGGGTGAAATATGTTATTTGTGGTAAATGTATATCTACCTTAATTAAAAAGTTACAGCGACAAAAACTACAAGGAGATTGGTTGACTTTTGGAGAAAGTCACCAACTACACAATCGTAGTACTTGCTGAAGTTGGAATTCTAAGGCAAGGAACGCCTAAAATGGACATCACGTGTGAGAGTTATGATTTTGATAAGATTATAATGGTAATAAAAACACATCGAAAAATAAAAGTCAAAACTAGACAAAACAACCAAAAGGAAAGCTGTAGAGGACGAAGATACCTACACAAATATAAAAGAGTTGTTGAGAATGGAGTTCATATGCGAGAGTTATGGTATTTCAAAGTTGAATTTTTAACGTAACTCACACTCATGCACAGTGCACCGCGCAGAATGACACCCGATTTTGTCAATATACGAGATAACGTGGCACATTGAGATGAGGACACATGGCACAATCATACAACTTGCACGCTCTAAAACCTTCTATATATAGCAGGTATCTGCACTTCATTTTTCTCACACCAAGCTCAATTTTCTCTCTAAAAATTCCTCGTGTCCCATCGCCCCATCGCCTCTAGACCTACAACAACGTTTTCAAACTCACAGGTGAGTTTCATGACCCCATTTTCAACTCTTTTCGGGGGGGTGGGGGGATACATGTCTAAAATACAACTTCACGTAGTTATCACTAATTAGAGTTAGATAATTATGCCCATAACATTAGGTTAGTATTATGCCTAGTAGTTACTCTGCCCAAAACTCTTTAGCTAATATTATGCCTGGTTGTTACATTTAACCACTATGATAGATTATATCATACCTAGTTGTCAAGTGATGTGGTGCAGACTATACCTATCTAGTTTTAAGTTTATAACCTAACTATTTATCTACTGTTGCACCTATAAGTAGTGTACCTAGTCGGATTATAATATAGTAAAGTAAGTTGGGATCGAACACAGGGAACGAATTTAATTAACTAAACTAATTACTAAAAATTAACCTAAAAAGAAATAATTAAAACGGGTCTTTATCTGATTTTACAAGTTCAAACAAAGTTAAACGATTCACTAACGGTCTTACTCAATATTCTAAAAGTACTTCCATTTAGTTCAAATCCACTTATCCTCTATGGTTAGCTACTAATTATATATTATTAAAGTTGGTTACAAATTATTATTCAATTAGAAATTCAAGTCCAAATTTACTAATCTTTTTACGAATTCATGAACTACCTTGTATGGTAATACATAAGAAAAATACATAATTACTTATCAATTATAAATGGGTTATGTAAGATTTATCTAAAAAAACACAATTATGGTCATAATTTATGCTCTCCAGCTCAACTAAATTACTTACTCTTATTACTTATCTAAGATTTGGTCGATCCTAGCTCTAGCAATTTAATAGACACTAAACTCCAAGGTAACAAGTTCATGTAATTTGATGGTCACTAAGCTACACAGAACCTAAATTTAAGCAATCAAGGTAACAAATATTAACATGCTAGGTAATGATAATCAAACACAAGCATAGATCCAACTACTAAAATCCATAAATTAGATAACTGAACCATAGAGTTAAAGCTTCATCTAGCTAAACGAAAGCAACTTAATTCAACTACTCATGACTAAAAAAATTGACACAAGTTTAACATAAATCGACATAACTAAAGTAATCAAACCAATGTAATGAAGTGTTCTACAATCTCTTGATCTCCAAGCAATTCTCCTTCCAAAGGATGTTTCGTGCACTTTCTAGACTTTAAATTCAGTTTCTCAGAATAGTTTGCCTCCAGAAAACTCTCCAAAAACCTTCCAAAAGCATTCCAAAGCCTTTAAAAATCATAGGAGTGAAGGAGTATTTATAGTTTTTGAAATTTCGTGCTTCATGACGTGAATATGGATTTCACGTCGTGACTTGGATACAAATCTTTATTGGGCAAGGATTCTGAATTCCCGCGTACTTATCTTCTATAATACTCACTCCACATCGTGATGTTGATGGCCATGTCGTAATTTGGGTTTTTCATTGGAATTTTCTTCTTTTAAGCTTCCATCCTCCAAAGTTCCAATTCTTGTCAATTTTGGTTCCTATTCTTCAAGAGTGTTCCTATTGGCTATAAAATACAATTTAATTCAATATGTACCACATATCATTGCAAATAACCAAAATATTAAATAAAATCTTATAAAATATTGCCTAAAAATGTGTATAAATATGGCAATATCAAAATACACACACTTATCCTTTGCTTGCCCTCAAGAAAAACTAATGTAACAGCCCGGATTTCCAGGTACCTTTATTGTTTTGATTTTTGGTGTTTTGAGAGGGGACTCGGCGAGTTGGAGCTTAGACTCGCCGAGTAGGGTCGCGATTCTGGACGCGGGATTCGTCTGGACTCGGCGAGTCCAGGATATGGACTCGGCGAGTCCGCGCTGTTTAATGAAACCCTAATTTCTCGGGTTTGGGACCTATTTAAAGGGCCTTATGGCCGTCATTTGTACCCAACAGTCCATAGAGAGAAACCCTAGAGTGATTTGGCGATTTGAGAGAGAGAGGAAGCATTTCTTAACCTTTGTGTGTTGTTTAGCAAAGAAGAGGGAGGTTCTAGCCAAGAGGAGGCAAAGGAGGTTGCTATTCTGTGGATTTGAAGCTTAGATCATCGATCTAGAGGTATGATTTCGGCTCATCTTTTGTTTTGTGGAGTATAATTGGATTTAGGGTTTCTTGTGGCCTTTGTTGGGTTGATTGGATGGCCAAATAGTCCCTTGCTAGTGATGGGGCTTTGGATCTGGATCCATAGAGGTCCAGAGAGCCTTATTCATCAAGCTTTATGAAGAGCAATGGAGGTTATGACCTTGAGTAGTGATATTTGTTGATATTCCTTCATATATGGTCATATAGAGGTTGTATGTGCACCAAGTTTGGGGCTTTACGTGGTGAATCAGTCTAGAAAGGCCAGATCTATGAATTGTTGGAACAGATCTGACCTTAGAAGCGAGTTTGAGTGATTGCATGGCATGGACTCGCCGAGTCCGATGAGCAGACTCGGCGAGTAGCTTGAAGATTTCCTTGGCCCGGCCAGTGAATGGTCCAGTCGAGTCATGGGTTGACTCAGTGAGTCAGGGCGAGTTAGAGAGGGTTGACAGGTGGACTGAGTCGAGCTGGGACTCGCCGAGTTGTTCTTGGAACTCGGCGAGTTGAGTCGGGGTGGCCCCGCGATTCTGCCAGATGGAACTCGTCGAGTCAGGGGGAGTACTCGACGTGTAAAAAGGGAATCCTAGAGAGTTGGTGAAAACGTCTAGACTCGTCGAGTTGCCCTTATGCACTCGCTGAGTCTGGTCAAAGTTGACCGTTGACCGTTGACTGTTGACCAGAGTTGACCTGTGTTGACTTCTTAGGGATAGTCAACCTTAGAGATAAAAGTGTTAATTAGAGACATGTGATGTTATAGGAGGATTAGAGCTCGAAGGATCGAGCACGAGGGATTTCCAGGATTCGTGAGATACCGAGATACGCGAGGTGAGTCTTCTCACTATACTTTACCTTGAGTAGGTAACCAGAGTTATGTGACGGAGTATTTGTATGTTATGTATGCTATATGTTGTACTGCATTATTTCTATGTGATTTATGCTGTGCATGTTTACAGAGTTGGAACCGGAAGGTTCCTAGAGTTAGAACCTGAGGGTTCACAGAGTCTGGGTGCACGGACCCATAGAGTTATAGCCTCGAGTGGCTAATATGTGTTTTATGTGTGGTATTTTCGGGAACTCACTAAGCTTCGTGCTTACAGTGTTAGTGTTGTTGTTTCAGGTACTAGCGATGACCGTGGGAAGGCGCCGGCTTGATCCGTACACACACAGGGGATTTTGCTATATTTATGATCTTGGGATTTTGTATGATGTGAATTGAGATTTAGACTTGATGTTTTTATGAAAAATTAATGGGAAATGTTTTTATAAATTGTGAAAAATTATTTGAAATTTACGGTGTTACAACTAATCAATTTTAAGTTATTACAAATATCACATAAGAAAATTCATTTTGAACTTAGCCAATATACCAAGACCTCAATGTGCATATTTGTGTCTAAGGTTCCTTATAACTTCTCAATCCTAAATTCTCACAATCCTTATAAACCTTCACCCCTTAGCTTATACGACACTCATTTTTGCAACCCTCCGTATCCATCCTCAGAAATCTTTCTTAACCTCAATGTACTTTTGGTGAAGATATCCAAGCATACATAATCTAGAAAAACTACAAATTTGATACCAAAATGGATCATTTGGAATTCTTCACTTCTTGAGTAATTGATCTTTGATTTCTTTGAATTCACCAGCTTTATTGTTTGAGTTTTTGTATCTTCAACTTTTGATTCTTCATAATTTTTGATCTTTTGATCTTCATACTTTGATAGCTCCAAAATTCTTACAACTTTTTGGTTACTTCTACTTTTTTTATAACTCACTTTTTTTCACTCAAATCCTACATTCTTAAGCAAGGGAGCTTAACTTCAACCTTCATTGCTTAGAGGTATTAGTCTAAGTGCAATGACTATATAATCTCTCCTGGATACATTTCAGGTACACGCTGCAAAACTTATTATGCCATATAAACTACCAAATTACCTTTCATATCTCATGGCTTGTCACTAGGAAAGGGAAGCTACAAATATACTATACCATATGTTGGCTCGATTAAACATTGGAGCTCTCATTGGATAGTCTCACGCAACACTAGCAACTTAAGCTTTTAACTATTACTAGATTCAACTTTTAGATTATTATTTCAAATCTAATTTTAATTTTTTAAAAATTTCTAGCAATTTACTTTTTCGACCCCCTACCCCACACTTATTACATACAATACCCTCATTGTATGCATAAAACTATATAAACAATAATAAAAAAAGGAGAAAAAGGAACAGACTCCCCTAGGTAGTAGTGATGAATGTGCCTGGAACTCGAACGCATGTGGAAAACTTGAACACCTTGAGTATGTGACTGGTACTTGGATCTTCTGAGACATGTGAATGTGCCGGAAAAATGTGAATCAGAAGATTGCATCTTTAAAAAGTGTGGTGCATAAGATCTTCAAATCATAGCATCTTAATATGGAAAAGCATATGCCACACTGTAAGGATGGAAGAGTAAAATGAATACCATTTTTACTGATCACGATGTGGTAATGTAATTCACGTCGTGGTGTCGATATAAAACCATTTCTAAATCGTGATGGCATCAAGTCACGACGTGGAAAGAAAGGCCACGTCGTGAAAATGGGAGTTACAAAAAAAAAACTAGTTTGTAAGACTTCTTCCATGCAAGTGACGTTAATTTAACCTTATTAATGGATTAAGATTCTTCTCAAAAATCAATATTTCTAGACTCTCTCTTCGGCTAATCTCTTTTCTCGCACAATATTGACCCCACACTTATTAAAAGTTATGGGCTTCGACTCATAACTCTAAATCGCATGGATTTCTGTGTACTCTCTTATCTCTATTCCCTCATTTTTCTCTCATGATATTCTACTAAATCTGTAACAAAACAAACAATTTGTGGAAAGAAAGACAACCATCACATAATTTGGTTACAAGTTTTTAAACATACCAAACAAAAAAACTCAAAAACAAAAACAAAACGCACTAAAATAAACATAGAAAATAAAAACTAATAAAAGGATATAAATTCTTCAAATATCTGGTTGCCTCCCGATTAGCTCTTCTTTTTGTAGGAGTCATGAGTCGGACTCTGTGTCGCCCTATATAAACATATTAAGTCTTTTTGCCTGGTCTCCTTACCAGCCTCCAAGTTCCTAAAACCCTAGAAATCGTCTCTAAGCCTCCATAGTTGTAATCTTGAACTCATGCTGTGCATTTTGGTGTTTATGGGTCATTTCCAAGAAGATGGAGTATGATTAAGGTTGTGAATCAAGGATGAGGTTATGGATCTGGATTATGTGCTTCATTTCCAGCTTATTTAAGGTATAAGGTTATGAACTTGATCATTGATGTCTTAGATCTTTCATTTATGAGTTTTGATTCCCTGTTGGCCCCATGGATGTAATCTAGTAGCTAGATGTCACTCTAAGAGCTTTGAGTTGTATGACATCCCCATTTTCACGGCCAGAAAAGACTGATTTTGTTTCTGCTTTATAAAAATCAGAGTACCTCTTTTAATAAAAATGTTGCGGAATTTGTTCCCAGAAAAACATGATAAATACGTTATCAAAGCATTTCTGAAGAAATGTATTTTATTCGTTTTAAAACATTTGGTATGTCATCATCAATACAGAAACATAAGCATAAACAGAACTTACATTCATTATCACTAGTGATTTATATCTCGTTAATCTCTTAGTGCAATGTAACTTCATATTGGCACCTGTGATACAAATAAACTGAGTGGGTCAGGTTGGGAAACCTGGTGGGTACATAGGGTTTTCAACAATACTTAGTTCAAAAATACCTACTGAATACATAGTTCAAAAACGCTTACAAGTTACGAGCCTGCTAGCGTTCCACTGGACTGTCTAGAAAAGTCTGGGGTCGTCATCTATATTGTGCTAGATGACTGTATCATCAATAACATCTATATCCAAGCTTCTCATTATTTTATTTTGTCACACAGCAACTATTACATCTACCCATGTTATACCCAACACATTTTGTAGATATAAAATACATATACAACTTAAATCATTTAAAACATGTATAAAAATCTTTCACCTAGCATAGACAGCAAGTTTTTAGACAATACACACACATAGCACGTAATTTATATAAAATACTTCATATCTATGTGTAATACGAAAGTAACTATGCAATCACCTGATAAGGTGGTGACTCGGTACTCGGATAGCACTTCGTTATCTCAAAACAATTTCCTTCGACAAAACCTAGTATCATCATCACCACTAGGGTTTAGTCTAATATTCACCGAGACTAATTAATAGTCTAGCTATTATTATTATTATTATTATGTAAGCATTGAACAACACTATATAACTCATAGTAATAGCCCAAATAATTATTATAAGGCCCTAATAACATTACTATAATTAAATACAAACTATATTAAAAATAGCATAGGCGTAGCTCACTTACAGTGGATTTTATAGAAAAACCGGGCTTCGCTTGGAGTAGCGTTTCCGAACCGAAAGACCCTTTTTCTCGGGACTCCGAGAGCCTCGGGGCTTCCTTCAGGTGCTAGGGGGATTAGGAGCCTTAGAGAGAGAAAGAAGTTAGATAGAGAGAGTGAATTTAGATGAAGAATGAGGCTGCCCTCGGCCTCCTTGTATAGCCGCGAGGGCTCGCACTACGTTGGGCATAGTTCCAAAAACGTTGGGCGTACACCAAAGACACGTGTCCGAAGTCTCTTGGTGTGATGTGGCTGCTTGTGGACCGAGGGAGGGTAGAACACTGGGTGTGCAAGGCTCATACGTAGGGCATCCAATGCGAGCGTTGGGCGTCCGAGATACGATGTGTCAAGATCCGAAGCGAGCACCATGGTCAGCAAGCGACAGCCTTGATCGAGCCACATCATTAATCGAGCAACAGGCTTCACAAATTCGAGTCTAAACTTTAAAAATCCGTATCTTTCACATACAAGCTCCGTTTTCTACGTTCTTATAACCACGCGTAGGCGGGAACGTACTCTACAACTTTCATTTAGACACCGTCGGCTAATTTTGAATCTATTTTAAAAGTTATATTTTTAACAGGCAGGGACACAATTGGTTCGTTAAAAATTCATACCTTCTTCATCTGACGTCCGTTTTCGTCTGTCTTTTTATCGTTGCACTACTATCAACATGATCTTCGATTCTCGTTTAGGTTGTGTCAGCTAAAGACCGCTCGATCTAATATTCGAATTTTGAGGTGTACACTACTAAGCCAAAATTTCGAAAAGTCATAATTTCCTCTTACAAGTTAAGATTTGGGCGTTCTTTTTATAGATGCTCTTGGTTTAACGAACACTATGACTTTCGTTTAGATCGCTTAGGCTAAAATTCGCTCTATCCTAAATTCACTATTTACGCTTCCCAGTGCCGTGCCAGTTCCGTCGCGAAACTTCGACGGGTCATAACTTCTTCGTAATAACTCGGATTTTGGCGTTCTTTATATGTACGGAACCCTTGTAACATATACTACCACTTGGTTAAGATTATTCCTTCTAAATAATCCTCCATCAAAAACTCATTTTTGATGCTCATTGTCTCTAAATTGACTAGTCCGGATCTACGGGCGTTACAAGTTACCCCTCTTGGTGTTTCTGAGGTTCAAGGTCCATAAAGTTGGAACCTTTAGGGTTTAAATCCATCCATGCAAGAGTTTGGGTCATTTCCATTGTAATAGAATGCTATATTTCGTGGTTGGGTCTTCTTGGGGCATGCAAATTCACAAAGTTAGTGACTTTATGGTTCTAAACTCATTTTGGGACTCAATTATGCAGTTTGAACTTCTGGATCTATGCATTAAGAGCTTAAAGGAGAATTTGGCTTATTGGATGAGTACGTTGGGCATACAAGTCTATACGCCACAGCATACAAGCCAATCAGCTAGTATGCTTGGTGTATAGATGTGTACGCCCCGCATACTTAGTCAAGAGGGTTTTGGCCTTTTGGGCTTCATGTTAGGCTTCCTTTTTGGGATTGGGTGTTTGAGTTCTTAATGGGCCATCTAAGTATGAATGTATTAAACTAAGAATTTTGGTTGGGCTTTAAGGTAGGGCCCATGTAAGGAGTTTGGGGCCATTTTGGAAAATTGGGCCATAATTGGGCCTTGGTTGGTTATTTTGTTTTTGGGCCTTTCAGGTTGTGAGTTTGGGCTTTGGTCTTGGATCAAGCTTGGTTAGGAATAAAATGGTCTTTTTACCCCAAGTATGGATTTATGGTTATGGTTTGGAGCCAAATGTATGATTGGGTGTTGTTTTGATTTTGACAGATCGGGGAATCTGCCAGCCAACAGCCAGTGATCGTCTGTGTGATTCGACAGTGTAAGGTGAGTCCCCTCGCTAGGTTTAGCAGGTCGAAGGGACCAATTTCGGCCCATGGTTTTATGTTAGGATGCTAGATGTCTGTTAGACTATTGCAAGTATTTTATGATGATATGCTTACCAGGCAAGGCCCGATGCCAGGAGGGGCCTTATGAGGACATCGTATATTAGTTATCAGTATATGTTTTTATGATTACCGAGCGAGGCCCGATGTCGGGCGGGTCTCTGTATGGTATGTTATAGTCCAGTCTTTGTGATTATTGCATTTACTACTATGGTTATATATTTATGATTATATGGTTATATAGTTATGTGTGTACCGAGCGGGGCTCGATGTCCGGCGAGGCCCGATGACTGGAACATGTGCTAGTGTTTATGATCATTTTATGTGTTAGCATCATTATATGATATATTTTATATGTATAGTGGGTGACGCCAAGTAACAGGTGAGGCATGAGAATAACAGATCTGTAATCCGAGTGGGGCCGGATGCCAAGCGGGGCTCGATGTCAGGTAGGGCCTGAGACTGAGTGGGACTCAATACCGGGTAGGACCTGATGGAGGGCGGGGTCCGAATATTTGATTTGTTTATGTGTGGTATGTGGTATCTTGGGGAACTCACTAAGCTTTGTGCTTATTGTTTTTAGATTATGTTTCAGGTGCTTCGGTTTTCAAATGGAAGAGCTCGAGATGATTGCGGAGCACATACCACATGTTTCCACATTTTGTGACTTACTTTGATTTAATGAAGCTTGCTAGATCTTTATTACCTTGGTTTTATGGAAATATTATGTAATAATGATTTATTTGTCTAAAAACAAAAATTTTATGATATTATTTTTGGGGTTGTTACATGTTGGTATCAAAGCCTTGGTTTGATGGATTCGAGCACACTCCCGTGTGTGTCTGAACTCAAACTGAGGATGTGCAAAAGTTTTTCAGAAAGAAATATATTTTTAGAAAGGAATTTTTCTAAAAGATGAAAGGCTGTGGTGCATGCAATCAGCCGAGCTCAAGTAAGTTTTCCTAAATTACCCATACGTGTTATCTATTATGCTTTGGTCTTTGAATCTTTCAATTGCATGCTACATAGGGCTAAGGATCGGCTCAGTTATCGCATGATAGAATTCTAGGAGATATGCCTTTGTATGCCTATTGTATGAGCTTGTAGACTTGCATGCTAGTTTTGATTAGCTAGTGATAGGTTGGCCTGATATGGGATGCCTGGTAGTCTAGGAAGCATGGGATAGTGGATTGAGTTTGATTTGGATGTCTAGGCAATAAGTAGTGGGAGTAGGGGCTCCTTGCATGAGTAATAGTATGTGGGATTGGAGAGTACTCCATGAATGTTGCTTGCTTTGTGCTTTGTGGAATTCCTAGGTGACGTCAGTTAGCTATTGAGTGAATATGTCCGTTCAGATGTGGCAAAGGTTGGATAATATCAATGTAACACCGTGAATTTCAAAATAATTTTTCGCATAAAATAAAATCATTTTCATTTAATTTTCATAAAAACATCAATGTTTTAAGACTCCAATCCATATCATACGAAAATCCCAAGATCACATATCATAAAATCCCATGCGTATGTACAGACCAAGACGGCGCCTTCCCACGGTCATCACTAGTACCTGAAACAAACAACACTAACACTGTAAGCACAAAGCTTAGTGAGTTCCCCAAAATACCACACATAACACATATTAGCCACTCGAGGCTATAACTCTGTGGGTCCATGGACCCTACTCTGTGAACCCATTGGTTCTACTCTGGGAACCTTCCGGTTCCAACTCTGTAAACATGCACAGCATAAATCACATAGAAATAATGCAGTACAACACATAACATACATGTAGCATACACATACTCTGTCACATAACTCTGATTACCTGCTGAAGGTAAAGTATAGTGAGAAGACTCACCTCGCGTATCTCGATAGCTTGCAAATCCCTGAAATCACTAATGCTCGATCTCCGAGATAAAGTCCTCCTATAACACAATACATCTCTAATTAACACTTTCCCAACTAAAGTTGACTAACCCTATCAATTCAACGCTGGTCAACTCTGGTCAACGGTCAACGGTCAACTCAACTCGCCAAGTCTGGCGTGGACTCGCCGAGTCTCTACGGGGACCCGATTCCTCTGAGTCCCTTCCGACTCACCGAGTCACTCACTCGACTCGGTTACTCAAACCCTGGTTCGAAATCACTGATCAACCCGCACCAACTCGTCGAGTCTGGAAATGGACTCGGCGAGTGCATTCCATGCACAACCCCAAACGACCTTCTGAGGTCAGATCTGCTTCACTAACTCATAGATCCAGTCCTTCCAAGCTTATTCATCACGTAAAGTTCATGTCTTGGCGCTCATAACACACCCAATGACTCATAAATGGTGTTTTGACCTCAAGCACAAAGACCCCAATCCAAAACCTCCATGGATTCATAAAAAGCTTGGACAAAGGGACACTCTGGACCTCCAAGGGTCCAGATCCAGAACCTAACTCGCTTAAGGGACTAAGGAAGCACGAGATCTAGCCACAAAAGGGCTCAATAAGCCCTAAATCAACATGAACATCAACATAACAGAGAATGGTTCGAAAATAGTACCTCAAACGTGATGTTCTGGCCCTCAAATCTTCAGGAAGTTGATCCTCTTGTTTTCCCCTTGGCTATTGCTTCCTTTCCCTTGCTAGATAACACCTCCAAGGTCAATAATGGCTCCTTAGCTTACTCCAAACGCTCAAGCTCACTAGGGTTACACTCTGGGGACTGGTGAGCACAAATGACGGCCATAAGGCCCTTTAAATAGGCCCCAATCCCGATAAATTAGGGTTTCATTAAACAGCGCGGACTCGCCGAGTACATTCCTTGGACTCGCCGAGTCTAGGCGCGAACCCGCATCCAAATCCGCGATCATACTCGGCGAGTCTAGGCTCCAACTCGCCGAGTCTCTTTACAATTAACAACAATAAATACATGAATAATACCTGGGAATCTGGGTTGTTACAATTCTCCCCCACTAGAACTAGACTTCGCCCTCGAAGTCTCGCTCTGCAAACAACTCTGGATGCTGCTCGCGCATCTCACGCTCCGGTTCCCAAGTCATCTCGGACCCCTTCCGATGCTGCCACTGAACCAAAACCAGGGGTACCTCCTTGTTACTCAGAACTTTGATTTTCAGATCTCTGATGGCCACGGGTCTCTCCGCATAATTTAGGCTCGCTTCCACCTGAATATCATCCAATGGAACCACTGCTGACTCATCGGCTATACACTTCCTCAGCTGTGACACATGAAAAGTGTCGTGAATCTGCCCCAACTCTGCTGGCAAATCCAAACGATAGGCTACCCGGCCTACCCTCGCGATCACTCGGAAAGGACCAATATATCGGGGCCCCAGCTTGCCCCTCTTCCTGAATCGAATCACTCCTTTCCAAGGAGAGATCTTCAGGAGTACAAGGTCACCGACCTGAAACTCAAGCTTGGACCGGCGTCTATCTGCATAACTCTTTTGTCGGCTCTGAGCAGTCAACAACCTCTGTCTGACCTGCTGAATCTGCTCTGACGTCTGAAGCACGATCTCTGTACTACCCATCACCCGCTGACCAACTTCTCCCCAACAAATGGGGGTCCGACACCTCCTCCCATACAACAGCTCAAAGGGTGGCATACCAATGCTCGAATGATGGCTTTGTTGTAGGAAAACTCTGCCAAGGGTAAATATGCATCCCAGCTACCCCCCGAATCCAACACACATGCCCGGAGCATGTCCTCGAGCATCTAAATCGTCCGCTCACTCTGACCGTTTGTCTGGGGATGATATGCGGTACTAAAATGCAATCTAGTACCCAACTCCTCATGAAACTTCTTCCAGAATCTGGAAGTGAAACGCACATCACGGTCTGCAACAATCGAGATCGGCACCCCATGCCGAGATATCACTTCCCTCACATACACCTCCGCCAATTTCTCTGCTGAAGAACTCTCGCTGATAGCAAGGAAATGAGCGCTCTTCGTCAACTTGTCCAGAATCACCCAAATTGCATCCACTCCCCTGGCAGTCCTTGGCAATTTGGTGATGAAATCCATAGTGATCTGTTCCCACTTCCATTCGGGAACCTCCAATGGCTGCAACTTACCACGCGGCCTCTGGTGCTCGGCCTTAACCCTACGGCAGGTCAAGCACCTCTCAACAAACCACGCGACATCCCTCTTCATACAAGGCCACCAATACTCCTTTCTCATATCCAAATACATCTTAGTGGCCCCGGGATGGATCGAAAATTTCGACCGATGAGCCTCTTCCATCAAAATGGTACGCATTCCTCCCACAAACGGCACCCAGATACGCCCTTGAAATGTCATAAGCCCCTGACCATCGGTAACAAACTCTAAAACCAAACCAACAACCTGTTCCCTCTTCTTCATCTCAGGTTGCACAGCCTTGGCCTGTGCCCCACGAATGGCGTCCATCACTAGAGCTATCACAGTCAATCTCAAACATACCTCCTGCAGCGGGGTGCTCTCCGCCCTGCAGCTCAATGCATCGGCTACCACATTAGCCTTGCCTGGGTGGTACAGGATCTCACAATCATACTCCTTGACCACATCCAACCACCTTCTCTGACACATATTTAGGTTGGGCTGATCCATCAAATACTTCAAACTCTTATGGTCCGTGTATATCGTACACCGAACCCCATACAAGTAGTGACACCAAATCTTGAGGGCGAACACCACTGCCCCCAACTCTAGATCATGGGTGGGATATCTCGTCTCATGAGGCTTCAGCTGCCTCGATGCATATGCTTTCACATGCCCTCTCTGCATCAGCACCGCTCCCAACCCCAAAATCGATGCATCACAGTATACTATAAAGTCCTCCATCCCTTCCGGGAGAGCTAACACCGGGGCTTCGCACAACCTTTGGCGAAGTGTCTCAAAGGAGGCATGCTGCTCGGGGCCCCATGAAAAAGAAACACCCTTCCAGGTCAATCTGGTGAGTGGCACTGCGATCTTAGAGAAATCCTTGATAAACCTCCGATAATATCCTGCCAACCCTAGGAAACTCCCGATCTCGGAGGGTAACCTCGGCACCTCCCAACTCATCACCACCTCAACCTTGGCCGGATCGACCAATATCCCTTCCTTGTTAACAAGATGTCCTAAGAACTGGACCTCCCGCAACCAGAAATCACACTTGGAGAATTTGGCATAAAGCCTCTCCGATCTCAGAACTCCGAGAACCTCTCTCAAATGCTCCTCATGCTGCTCTCTAGATCTCGAATATACCAAAATGTCGTCGATAAACACAATCACTGACCGATCCAGCATCGGCCTACACACTCGGTTCATGAGATCCATGAACACTGTCAGGGCATTGGTGAGCCCAAAAGGCATTACCACAAACTCATAATGCCCATAACGCGTCCTGAACGCTGTCTTCTGGACGTCCTCATCCCGCACCCTCACCTGATGATATCCAGACCTCAAATCGATCTTGGAGAACCAAGATGCTCCCTGCAACTGATCGAATAAATCGTCGATCCTCGGCAACAGGTAACGGTTCTTGACTGTTAGCTTGTTCAACTCCCGGTAATCAATGCACATCCGGTGTGAACCATCCTTCTTCTTGACGAACAGGATAGGCGCTCCCCATAGCAAGCTGCTCGGCCGAATAAACCCCTTCCCCAGCAGCTCCTAAAGCTTCGAGGATAACTCTTGCATCTCTGGAGATGCAAGGCGATAAGGCACCTTGGCGATAGGCGTGGCCCCCGGAACTAAATCGATACTGAACTCCACTTGCCTCACAGGAGCACACCGGGCAACTCCTCGGGAAACACATCCGGGAACTCACGCACCACCGGAAACTCCTCAACTGAACTCGACCTCTCGGAATCCGCCCGCGTATCCATCACATACGACACAAAACCCTGACGGCCCTGCTGTAGACACTGCCTCGCTCTAGCGGCCGAACAAAACGCTGATCCTGAACGTGCACCCTCGTCGTACACCGAAAGACCTCCCCCACTAGGGTCTCGTATGGTCACCAGTTGTCTCTCGCAGTCGATAACCGCACCGAATCTGCTCAACCAGTCCATGCCCACAATGACACAGACATCACCCATCGCAATAGGAACCAGATCAATCGGGAACTCAACACCAAAAATCTTGACTACACAACCTCGGAGAACCTTCGTGGCATATATCACCCTCTCATCAGCTATGGAAACTCTCAGAGGCCGACTCAACGCCTCACGACTAACACTGATATGCTGACTAAAAGCCAAAGATACAAAAGACCGACTCGCACCCGAGTCAAATAACACCAAGGCAGGTACAGAATTCACAAGAAAAGTACTTACGCATAACATAACACAAGCATAATATCTCAACATCAAAATAAATACATGAAAGAATACATACCAGCCACGACATCGGGCGTTGCGAGGACCTCCTCCGCGGTCAGCTGAAAGGCTCTCCCTCGTGCCCTCGGCGCCTCGGCCTTCACTGGCCGACTCTCTATAGCTCTGATGGCGGCAGGGGCAGATCCCTGAGGTGCTCCCTGAGATGATCCTTGCAACTGTGGACACTCTGCCTTCCGGTGTCCGGTCTGATTGCAGTGAAAACACACCGCAAACCCTTTGGGGCAGTCCTTGGCCATATGCCCCTCCTTGCCACACTTGTAGCAAGATCCCGCTCTGCAGACTCCATCATGACCCTTGCCACACTTCCCACAAGTGCAGCCCTTCTGGCTCCCTGGTTTGGGATCAGCGGGCTTGGCCCGCTTGGCTGCCGGTTGAGACTGTGCCGGTCGCCGATCCCTCCCCTGAGACTCCGCCTCCTCCCTGGCCTGAGTCTCTAGCTCAATCTCCCTCTTCCAGGAATTTGCCTGAAGCTCAGCAAATGTCCGGTACGAGGAGTTCGCTGTGAACTCCCGAATGTCTCACCTCAAAATACTCAAATATCGGCTCATATGTGCCTGCTAAGTGGACACGTGCTCAGGGCAGAACATCGCCCTCTCCTGGAACATCCTGGTAATCGTTGTAACTGACTCAGTACCTTTCTTGAGGGTCAGAAACTCCTGGTCCAAACGCTCCCTCTCCACCTGGGGAACGTACTCATCTCGGAACATGGCAGTGAACCTCTCCCAGGTCACTGCCGCAAGCTCAGAAGGCATAAAATGCGCCGTCACAAACTTCCACCAGTCCTTCGCTCCCAAGCGAAGCTGGTTTAGCACGAACCGAACCTTCAAATGCTCAGGAGATGAGCAAGTGAAGAAACACCCCTCTATATCAGAAATCCACCTCATAGCTGCCACCGGGTCCTGGATCCCATCAAACTCTGGCGGTTGTGTTGCTGAACTCTCGAAACAGCAACGCATCACCACCTTGCGGCCTCGCGGCAGCAATAGCTGCGGTGGCCGCTGCAACAGCAGCCTCAGAAAGAGCGGCATAACGCTCGTCAAAGGTCTCAATCAGCGTGGTCTTAATAGACCCGAACATCTCTGGTATCTCTGCCCTGATGGCCGCAGCCACCTCCTCATGGATGATCCGGCGGATCTCCTCATCACTGGTATCACCGCTCTCAAGCATCAAACGTGTCCTCACCATGATCTACCTCTGAAATACAACATATGAAAAATTAGAACCCCTTCGAGCATACTCACATTCAACAACTCATTCCTCCTTGATCCTTGGTATTCCAAAGATTCTTACTTGGGCTGTACACGACTCCGGTGCTTTCAGTAGTATGGGCCCAATACTACTGTCCGCACCGTATCAGAATACACCCCAAGTCCTCCTCTTCGGATCCCATTTTCCAAGTAGTCTATCATGCATAGGCCACCCTCTAATAGATCTCTCGCAAGCCCCTCGCTGCTACCTACTCACTCTCAAGCATCTCATAGCAGCTCACCTCTTCCTAGGCTAAGGCATCACAAACAGGCCACTCTAGTCCTAATAGGAATACCTAGCCTACTCTAGCATGCAAATACATCATATCAATATCAATATCACATAACATGGGGGTATTTTGGGAAATCACCGTTCGGGCGCGAACTGGTCGTACACACAACTCTGCTCTGAGTTATTCCAAAAATCTTTTACTCTTTTTGAAAATACTTCTCAAATCCTCAGTTTGAGTTCAAATACGCCTGAAGGTGTACTCGAATCCCTCAAACCAAGGCTCTGATACCAACTTGTAACACCGTGAATTTCAAAATAATTTTTCACATAAAATAAAATCATTTTCATTTAATTTTCATAAAAACATCAATGTTTTAAGACTCCAATCCATATCATACAAAAATCCCAAGATCACATATCATAAAATCTCATGCGTGTGTACAGATCAAGTCGGCGCCTTCCCACAGTCATCACTAGTACCTGAAACAAACAACACTAACACTGTAAGCACAAAGCTTAGTGAGTTCCCCAAAATACCACACATAACACATATTAGCCACTCGAAGCTATAACTCTGTGGGTCCGTGGACCCTACTCTGTGAACCCATTGGTTCTACTCTGGGAACCTTCCAGTTCAAACTCTATAAACATGCACAGCATAAATCACATAGAAATAATGCAGTACAACACATAACATACATGTAGCATACACATACTCTGTCACATAACTCTGATTACCTACTCAAGGTAAAGTATAGTGAGAAGACTCACCTCGCGTATCTCGATAGCTCGCAAAATCCCTGAAATCACTAATGCTTGATCTCCGAGCTAAAGTCCTCCTATATCACAATACATCTCTAATTAACACTTTCCCAACTAAGGTTGACTAACCCTATCAAGTCAACTCTGGTCAACGGTCAACGGTCAACTCAACTCGCCGAGTCTGGCGTGGACTCGCCGAGTCTCTACGTGGACCCGATTCCTCTGAGTCCCTTCCAACTCACCGAGTCACTCACTCGACTCGGTTACTCAAACCCTGGTTCGAAATCACTGATCAACCCGCACCAACTCGTCGAGTCTGGAAATGGACTCGGCGAGTGCATTCCATGCACAACCCCAAACGACCTTCTGAGGTCAGATCTGCTTCACTAACTCATAGATCCAGTCCTTCCAAGCTTATTCATCACGTAAAGTTCATGTCTTGGCGCTCATAACACACCCAATGACTCATAAATGGTGTTTTGACCTCAAGCACAAAGACCCCAATCCAAAACCTCCATGGATTCATAAAAAGCTTGGACAAAGGGACACTCTGGACCTCCAAGGGTCCAGATCCAGAACCTAACTCGCTTAAGGGACTAAGGAAGCACTGGATCTAGCCACAAAAGGGCTCAATAAGCCCTAAATCACCATGAACATCAACATAACAGAGAATGGTTTGAAAATAGTACCTCAAACGTGATGTTCTGGCCCTCAAATCTTCAGGAAGTTGATCCTCTTGTTTTCCCCTTGGCTATTGCTTCCTTTCCCTTGCTAGATAACACCTCCAAGGTCAATAATGGCTCCTTAGCTTACTCCAAACGCTCAAGCTCACTAGGGTTTCACTCTGGGGACTGGTGAGCACAAATGACGGCCATAAGGCCCTTCAAATAGGCCCCAAACCCAAGAAATTAGGGTTTCATTAAACAGTGCGGACTTGCCGAGTCCATTCCTTGGACTCGCCGAGTCCAGGCGCGAACCTGCGTCCAAATCCGCGATCATACTCGGCGAGTCTAGGCTCCAACTCGCCGAGTCTCTTTACAATTAACAACAATAAATAAATGAATAATACTTGGGAATCCGGGCTGTTACAATCAAAGTGACGGATTTTACCCTATTACGCAACTCTCGGTTGAGTCTAAACCTTGTAGGGATGAGTCGGTTACTTCAAGGATTATCAGAGCTTTGTTGCATGTGATTGTATTCATGAGGTGGGTGGTTGGCATTATATGGAGTTCTTCAGCAGCTGATGGTAGGGTGAGGTCGGGAACCTAGGAAAGCCTAAGGATTGCTTCAGTGGATTCAGTTGTGTGGATTAGCAAGTGTTGGTTTTTGGATTTGAGAAGGTGACTTAAAGGATTCGGTAGGATTCTTGATGAAAGTATGGATAGGTGTGGAAGGTAGTATTAGGCTCGTACTACTAGAAGCACAGGATCCACACTTGGAGAATCTATGAAGCCTGTGGGATAAGGATTCTTGGGAATATTTGGATCTCTGTGGCGTGTCGTCTTGGTATGGTGTTGAGCACTCAGGAATAATGGGGTCCAGGTTCTAGTTCCGGTTTCGTGGCAGCTACTTAGCCGATCAATGTGCGGACACAGGAGTTTATCTCATCGGAGATTACCCGCGGTATTTTGGAGTGGGCCTTAGTGGTCTTGAGTTCAGCCAAGATTAAGAGATTTTGGAGTTCTTTGAGGGTCGTCTTGGGGCCTTTTGGGTCGGTATTGTGGTAGGGCGGTTGGGGGCTCATCGGGAGCCGAGGATCTTATTGTTAGTCCTTGTCATTTGAGTTCCATCATTTTATTTGTAACCTTCAATATTTAAAATCCTTTTAAGATAAAATTTAAATTCCATTTAAACATATGATTTTTGGTAGGTATAACAGATTTTAATTAGTCAGGAAGAAATTCTAAGACAGATATAAGGATGTCATGTGGCAACGCAAGTATTTAGATGAGGAAGATGATACAATTTTAGGTTTCCTTTATTAAATGATTATTAAATGAGATAGATAGATTTGAGATATTTGATACACATTTAATATTTTTTCATTTTTATTTCAACAAAATATTTGTTATAAAAGAAAATGATACGAGATCTTTGATGCTAAGCTAAAACATTATCATTTATCCGGTATCTTAGGACGTAGGTTACAATTAAAAGTGATGAAGAATATTGACACGACATGGTCCAAGAGTCAGAATTAGATTCTAGTTCCACGTATCTCTAACTAAATTCATCACAACCCGTTCTGTTCCTTCGTTGCCGAAGACGGCATAACCCTCTTCGCTCTTCACCTCAACCTCAGGCGTTATGCAGATTTCGTGAAAACCCTCACTGGAAAGACCATTATCTTGGAGGTTGAGAGCTCTGATGCGATTAACTGTGTCAAGGCTAAGATACATGACAAGGAAGGGATCTCTCCCGATCAGCAGACGCTTATCTTTGCCGGAGAACATCTAGAATATGGTTATCAGACTCTTTCTTATTACAAAGTTCAGAAGGAATCTACGCTGCATACAGATCTTTGTGAGAACGCCAATGGGTAAGACCATCACTATGGGAGTTCGATGCTCAATTACCATTGGTAACTTGAAGGCCAAGATTCAGGACACAGAGCAGATTCCACGGAATCAACAGCACTTGATCATTGCTGGGGAGAACCTCGAGGGTCCTAGAACTTTAGAGGATTATAACATCAAAGATAACACTCCATTGCACCTAAGTCAACAGTTTGAAGATGAAATGCCGATTTTTGTGAAGATTCTCCCAGAGAAGGTCATCACGCTGGTGGTGGAAAGCTCGGAAACAATTCGTAAGGTTAAGGACAAAATTCAGGAAGTAGAGGAGATTCCATGGCGTCAACAGCGTTTAATGATTGATAAAACGAGCCTCCGGAATGGTAAAACTTTGAGGGATTATAACATCAAGAAAGAATCTACATTAGATTTTGTTTGGTCGGAAGTATGTGATATGAAGATTTTTGTTAGGTTTCACGACAAAACCATGGCTCTGTTGGTGGGGAGCTCGGACACCATTAATAATGTGAAGGCAAAGATTTCGGAGATAGAACATGTTCCACGGGAGATGCAGCGTTTGATCTTTGATTGCATGGGACTCCAGAATGCTAAAACTTTGAGGGATTATAACATTCAAAACGAGTCTACATTGGACATGATTGTGGTGATGGCAAGAGGTTTTAATTGGCTTTCCCTTATCCTCCTGATGTATGTGCTCTATTACCAACACTACTATTTTATAAAATGAAATATATTATACATAACAATTATCACATTTTGGAATATTTTATTAAATGAAAATGCATTCCTATTACTCGACAGAAATATGCTAGATTGCATTCACCAAAGTAAACCCATTTGTAATTTTCAGGGTTTTTTCTTATATCAAGTATCATATAAAAAATAGGTTCTTCACAGAATTTGTTGATCATGTTTTAAAATTTTTTTTTACAGACATCTACATTTTTCATCTAACATCTAATACCGTGGGGCCCATGCGAAGCATGGGTTCATTTTTAGTTGTCATAATTGCTACTTGTTAATATCATTCACTTTTACTTTTTTATTCCCCTTTATTATCAACATTGGAGGGCATTTATGGTATTTGACAATATATAAATTGCTCTTTAGCTAACAACTCCCAATGATAGGTGTGGAATCACAAGCTAATCAAGAATGAATTCTCTATTGGTCGTTGACAATATTTAACAACATGGATTGAAATTTATGGTATTTGACAATATGGATTGAAATTTATAGATTTAATGTATGTCAAATGATTGTAATTTATGGATTTACTTTTATATTTGTTGGTTTTAAAATATATATTTGATGTATGTTTAAAAAATTCGTGTGTTGAATATGTAATTATTTTATTTTTTAATTTCTTTATTAATTTGTAAATTTTTTTATAATGCCAAAATGCGTCGCTAATCTGTCACAAAAAGAAAAAAAAAATTGTAGTAATTTCGAGATTCCGTCGGTAATCTGTTAGTAAGTTATTCCAAATTCCATCGGTAATCCGCTAGTAAGTTATTTCAGATTCCGTTGGTAATTTGTTAGTAAAATTTTCCATCGATAACAAATTCCGTTGGTAATTTGTTGCAAAATATATTCTGTTGGTGATCCATTATTATTTCGGATGAAAAAATCCATCACTAAGAATTAGTCATAGCCGTTGGAAACCCGTTACAAACAATTAGCGACAAGAATATACCGACGGATTTTGGTGTGTTACAATTCCGTCGATAAAGAGCATTAGCGACGGATTACTGGCGGTTTTGGCCGTCGGTAACGCTCTTTTTTGTAGTTGTGCAAAGTCGCTATTTTAGAGCAAGATTTAGAAACTCGTTCATCCTGTTATTTCGTTTTACTATTCTTTTCAACCTGATGTCATAAAATGGGGAAAATGGATTGAAACCCAAGTTATTGATAATTGATTACATTTTGTGGATTTTGTGATGATAGAATTGGTTCTTCAACTAGATGAAATTAATCAATGTTGGTTTTGAAGAACCCATTTATGGATTTAATGGTGCAAGGCAATCTTTAATAAAAAGTAGAATCATTCAGCACAGCAACTCAGAGGTTCCAACAAAATAGCATGTTAAAAATTCAGATCTAAAAATTCAAAGCCTCTTATAGACCTCTTAAAAATAAATTTAGATTCTGCCAAACAACCTGTTACACATACTAGATTGGATATGCTCCTTCAAATGTTGATTTTGAGTTTTGTACGTAGGTCCTGCGGAGTCAACTTAGTGGAGAACCTGAATTCATAACAAGTAATGCAATAATTTCTCTAATTTAGCAACAACTTCATCCCATGTACTCTTTTTCAAGGATGCAACCTTCTCACAAGCCTACGGTCAAACAAAATCAATATATATATATATATATATATATATATATATATATATATATATATATATATATATATATATATATATATATATATATAATTAGGTTCAAATGTTTTCAACAAATATTGTGTGCACATATGGACCAATCAGAATTTAGCACAAATAAAATTTAAAATAAATCAATAATGGTAAATTAGTAATATTGCATGTATATTAAATAAATTCCAAAACTAAAATCAATTAAATCCCTATAAAATTGCAACCAGTTTTTATACCCTACAAAAACCACCATAACACAAAAATAATCAACGTGTTCTTTCCCCGCAGTAGTCGTCGATAAACACCAAATCAGAACCACCGATGTATCTTTCTTCATCGGAGACTATCGCATCCAGCGAGTGTATTATGATCAAGGATATTTTTGGTACTTGATATGAAGCAAGAGACAATCGCGATCTACCACCGCCTTGCCTCCTCAGGATGGTGCTTATTGTTGCCACACCTATACATGGTATCAACTTAATGTTTTCACACAGGGTGCCGACTCCATGTGTGCAACATGATGCGAAAATTTATAACAGGTTTATTATTTCATCCAACTCTCTCAATATTTTGGGTTTCTCTAATCAATAAATTTATTTGTAAATGCGATTTATAATCTTGGGTTTAGTTTTATCTTGATCTGAATTTGATTAGATTCTTTACGGAAGAAAAAAAAATCATTGATACTTCTACATGTTAATCACCCTCTTTAAGTTTCCATCTTTCTTATTAGTACTTTTTATATAAAGTGAAATAACCCAAAATTTTCGTTTGAAAACTTTACTAAAACCATAATATCAAATATCATATAATAAAAAAAAACCATAAGTCGTGTATCTCAAAATGTCATAATAAATGTCTTAAATCAAATCTGATGTCAAAGATCATGTCAAAAATATCAGAATCTAACTCCCAGGCTAAAATTGTGGTGTGTGTCATGCCATCATCCTGAGCCATTCCCTTTGCTAGTTGATGTACCTGAAACCAAAACTGAAAATGTAAGCACGAAGCTTAGAGGGCTCCCCCAAACTACCACATACCACACAATAACATATAAAGTAACTACTTGGACTTGCCCACTGCATCGGACCGAAGTTCGGAATAACTTGGGCCTCGCCCACTGCATCGGACAAAAGTCTGGAACTACTAGGGTCTTGCCTTCTGCATCGGACTGAAGTTCGGAACTACTAGGGTCTTGCCCTCTGCATCGGACTGAAGTCCGGAACTACTAGGGCCTTGCCCATTGCATTGGACCGAAGTCCGGAACTACTACGGCCTTGCCCTCTGCATCGAACCGAAGTCCGGAATAACTGAACACAGCATAACATAATCACAAAACATATAACATAACACATATACTGCATCAGGCTTTCCCGACATCTGACCGCAGTCCGGAACACATAACACATAAACATCCCTGAATCACAAAGACATCAAGCAAACAAAACTACTTCTCGGGACCACCCCGGCATCGGACCGCAGTCCGAAACTACTATAATTTAAACGGGTCAGCATTGTGGCCGTAGACTCGTTCCTACTAGAAGGAAACTCACCTCACACTGCTAAAGTCCCATAGACACAATCCCACACTGCTGAAGTCCCGCAGGCTCAACCCCAGCTGCTGGATGACAGATTCCCAAACTGTCAACAATAACACCGAATTAAAATTTGGGTTCCACTAAGTACAAACTTTGGATAATTACTACATTAACCCAAGCTTGGCTTACTCAAACCCAAGGCCCAATCCTTAGGCCCAAAGTCAACTGGGAATCAAAGCCCAACATATGGCCCAATTTTCCAAATTGGGCCCAAGCCCATATATGGTCTTTTTCTAAGGCCCAACATCATATAATCATTAAGGCCTAAACTGTGGCGCATCTATGGCCCAATTTTCCAAATTGGGCCCAATCCTTCATATGGGCCTTACCCTAAAGCCCAACTAATTATTCTAGTCCATTTGATTATTCTTTGATGGCCCACTAATAAACCAATTACCAAAGCTCAATCAAAAGGCCCAACACAAAGCCCAAGTGAAATTAGGGTTGGATATCAAATAATGATTAGGGTTAAGTTTCCTACTTAACCCATTAAGGACTTAACCCACTAAGGACTTAATCCATTAAGTCCAATATTGCTTAGATTAATCTTTGTCAATGATTATTATTTAATACTTCAAATAATGATTAGGGTTAAGTTTCCTGTGTGTGTATGCCGATTAATTCTCCAAATTAAGGGTTTTATTAAGTCAATTAGGGTCCATTAGACCCATTAGGGTTCCTCATAAAATGACAATTAGGGTTAAGTGTTTCTTACCTAACCCATTAAGAACTTAATCCATTAAGAGCTTAATCCATTAAGTCCTTTACACTGCTAGATAAATGGTATGGAGTAATTGGGCTTAATACATACTCCAATCCCAATGGCCCAAAAGTGGTTCCAAATAAGTCCAAGGCCCAAATACGCACAATTAGGGTTTTCCACCCAAACATGGCCCAATAGGCCCAAAACTAATCTCTAAGCCCATTAGGGTTTTCTAGCGGGGCACCACCCGTTACCACCTCGGATAGTGGTGGCCAATCAGCGGCATGCGGCGGCGGCCACCACCTTACGGTGGTGGTTATTATTATTATTATTATTATTACTATTATTATTATTATTATTATTATTATTATTATTATTCCATGCTAATTAAAATTACAAGGCTTTCATCCAACATACACATACACACACTAACTACACACCGTGACGGCCGACGGTGGCGCTTGGCGGCAGCCACCACCTCACGGTGGTGGTGGTGGTTGTTCTTAATTTCCCAGCTAGACAAAACACTCTAACAAAAATAATACAGCCACATACAATAAACGCACACTACATCCTTTGCCCGGAATAGAAGCACAGCCACCCACCTGTGGCGTTGGCAGCGATAGGAGCCGTACTGACGGCGGCAGCCACCATGGCAGGCCGCCATGGTGGTTCTTCACAACCCTAGCTCAACAGAATACTCATACAACACATCGACATCGCAAAATACCAGCCCTAAAACTCGTCATCATTCTCTGGTGATAGCAAAACAACCACGAACTCATCCATCCACAAGGCGGGAGGTGGCGGATGTCGGTTGTTTGTTGCGAAGAAGAAACTAGAGGATGAGAAACGATTATTTAAGCCGCAACAGCGACCATGGCGTCGGCCTCGACCATCGCCGTCGAAGAGACAGTAACGACAGTTACGCCATCAGCCAAGGATGGCGACGGCGGCATCAGGGGAAAGAACGAAAGCGGAGGAGGTTGGCGTCCCAAATAGCGAACAACAACAGCACAGTCCTTGATCTCCCGACCAACCCGCACTCGGCTCGTGGCTCCTTGTCTTCAGTGGCGGCGTGGTGACCAAACTCGACCTTACAGCGGCGGCCGGAGGTTGAGGGTGAAGAGGGGTGGCAGCTAGAAGGTCCAAGCATGGCGTCTGCTTCTTTTGCTTAGAGTTACGCCTTGTTCTCGAGTTCTACTTAAGGAGAGAAATGTGAGGATACGGAGGGAAAGTGAGGGTGTCGAAGGAAAATCATGTTCCTGAGTTTCATTAATGTAAGGAAAGTGAGGGGAGGGGAAGGATTTTGGAGTCATATTTTCCTTCCAAATTTTCCTCCCAAATTGGCCAGATTTGGGAAGAAAGTGAGGGGAAGGAAAATTTTGTGTTTTATTTTCTTTTTCCTCCTAACTCGGGAACACAAAAACTTAAAATTTTCCTTCCATTTCCTTTCATTTCCTTCGTACTCAGGAACACAGAATAATGAATATTTTCCTTCACCTCCCTTTATTTCCGTCAAAAATTTCCTTCCATTTTTTTAATGAATTTACAAAAAAAACTCGGGAACAAGGCGTTAGGGTTTCCCGGTGGAAGGTTAAGGGTTATATACCCGAACCCTAATCTTTTTCCCCATAATGACACATTCACCCCCTAGTTCTCCTTTTTCTTCAATTTAAATCCTTAATTTACCAATTAAACCCCCGCTCTCATAATTCTTTTCATAATGAGTCCGTTAGTTACCAAACAGCCCCTTAACTCCCAAATCTCTTCAAATTAAGCCCCAAAATTACCATTTAGTCCGTGCCTTCCATAATACTTACAAATTAAATCTGTATTTTACACTTTTAACCCCCAACTTCTATAATTATGACTTTTAACTCCTCGAAACTAACGCCTTGCTCAATTATTATTGATTTTAGGGCTTCTATACTTTTATTTATTTATTTTATAAACGGGGTGTTACATAAAGGCTTCCACTACAAGATAAAATGCATTGAAATTTGTATTAACCCAATTAATAACACATTGAACCTTGGATTTAAAAACAATATAATAAAAATGGTTAGATGAATGTATCATATCTACTTCTATTATAATATATTTAAATGATCATTCTAGATTCTATTAGAATATATTTACATGATCATTTTAATAAAATATTTACATTCCAGATTCTAAAAAAATATTTATGCTTTATGTTTGTATTGAGCTTCTCCTTTTGTTGGTGGTTTTTCTTTTACACAGAAGCATTTGATAATGCACAGAAGGTGTTCGATAGAATGCATAAGTGATGTTTCAAGCGAAATTCCCTATAATTGACTAATTCTCAGTAGGATACCATTAGTTTTTGTTTTTTTTTTACTTTTTCTCTCTTGAAATGTATAAAAAAACTCAATGCTGTTGTTTTTTAGAAGAAATTAGTCTATTATAATGTGAATGTTGAGTATGAGGTGTGAATGGATTTGTGTGTGTTCTGTCAGAATTTATTTATATAAATCCATTCTTTCAGAAGGTTTGTATTCTTTTAGAATGAATTATTGTTTTTATATAAATGTATTCTGTCAGAATGTCTTTAAGAATGTTTGTTAATAACAAGTATGTTTGTTTAACTGGTAATAGTAACGAGTAATGCATTTTATTCTTTCAGAATGGCTTGAAAACGAATCAAATATTAATCATACAAGAGAAAGACTTGGAATCGAACTCAACAACAAGTATATTTGCGAAGAATTACATTCATAAGATAACACATCACATTTTTGTAAGAACAGTTGGAATCAAGTGGGTTATTTGGACCATTGAAGAAGCAAGTGAATTTGTTCAATAATTGTATATTTAAGAATTCTATTTCTTAAGATATTTACTCATTTTTTATGATATTCTGTTAGAATCTATGTAACTATATTAAAATATATAAGGCTATTAGTCTATAAGAATATGTATGAATTTGTATTTAAATTCGAATGTATATGAAGAATAAAATCATAGACTGACTTGGATGTATATGAAGAATATGTAGAATTCTTAACTACGGTTAATTATCAAAAATACTTGAATTGGAACTATATTATGTAAGAATAAAATCAGAAATATTGTTACTAGTTTTTGGTTGGCATTCTGTCAGAACGACAAAATAAATTCGGTTTACTATAAAAAATTACGTTATAATTAAAGTTGAATTAATTTAAAAAATCTAGAATTTTAAAATTAAGAGATCTAATTATCCCTAAAAATCTGAAATTTTCCTTTTTTAATATAGGATAATTGACTAAAATACCCTTATGTTGAAATTTGTGTGATTATAAGGTACATGTTACCTTATTGTAAAATCCTAAACCTTCAAATCATAACCATTGATTCTATTACATCCGTTAGTCCAGGTTTGTGTGTACGAGCACACAATAGATGCTAGAAACAATTGAACCTAGCCCTATATATATATATATATATATATATATATATATATATATATATATATATATATATATATATATATATATATGTATATATATTAAACTTTATGGATACTTTCAATATTTTAAAAGGGAACTGCGAATATGTATCTTTCTACAATCAATCTATTCTGAAATATCCTTATTTGACGATTAACTTTATAACTTTTGTGCATAAAATAGAAATATGTAAGCATATCCATATACGTGTTCATACATATGTGTAGCTTTGTTAAATGGTGTACGTGAATACTAACTAAGGGGTCATTTGATAGTTGCTAATTGGGTTAGAAGCTGACTAGGTTGGAAGTTCTGATTGAGTTAACTTCTGACTGAAACTTGTTGTTTGATTTTGCACTGACTGATAGTGGAAAATAACTATATTACCCCAAGACAACAATTTGTATAAAAATTCTTTAACGATTTACCATTTAATTTATAACATTACATTTTTTTACTAAAACATTCAATGATTTACCAATTAACATATGTGTTCATTTACCAAGATTTATGACTAATTACACTTTCATGAAAGTGAAAATTGACCATAAATAATACTAGTGAGTTAGGTGTAAAGGAAGAAGTTGTATCGGGACTTTATGATATTAAATTCTTATGCGCTGCCTCCATATCTTTGTAAAGACTCACCAATTCTTATGCCCTGCAATACACAATTACACACATATTAGAGATGAAGACCTATGCAATACACAATTACACATACATATATTAGAGAAGGTAACAAATGATCCTAAAATATAAATGCTTAAGGTTTTTATATTATCTCTTGCAATCTAAATTCTAAGCATATAGCAAAACTATATAAGAAATTATAAAATCACATTCGTGTCTTGTGAAGAACATACACATCATAATAGTCCCAACATCGTCAATTCAACTACATGATCATAAAATTGAGGGGTAAAAAAACTTAAAAGCAGGAATCACATAAATTAAACTTATAACAATGTGAATTTACAAGATTTTAGACGACTTCACACAATTATGATCACAAAGATGAAACATTGAGTACATATACTTAAGTACTTCTGAAAAACGTCTTTTTTTCTCAAAAAACCTGTTCTCCAAAAACGGAAAAACAAACTAGAGAAGGGAGAGGCGCAGAGACGAGAGATCAAGAGGATACGAAGCTTGATCGCAATAGAAGAGGTGGCTGGTGATAGAGAGGACAGTGGTAGAGGATCATGTGGTCGGCGAGGCTGAAGTCAGAGCTGGAATAAAGTCATCATCCTTGGGAGGCGCTGGAGTGAAGTCTGATGATCGATTGCATGAGAACCGGTGGTGGTGGAAGGAGAAGTTAATGCGTTGTTTGAAAGAGAACCAAGATTCAGCATACGAAC
Organism: Lactuca serriola; assembly: GCF_051521515.1. Taxonomy (NCBI): domain Eukaryota; kingdom Viridiplantae; phylum Streptophyta; class Magnoliopsida; order Asterales; family Asteraceae; genus Lactuca; species Lactuca serriola. The sequence goes on along the minus strand of NC_136412.1, from coordinate 159,105,665 downwards.
TACAAAGAAGGAAGCGTGGAAGAGGGTATATATGAGAAGGACACCCAACAACTCGGTTAGCGAGTATTTTTCCTTGGACCGAATCAACACAAAAATGGGGACTGGATCCTTGATTTGGACCGAGTCCAAAGGTGTAGAAAGGAAAACAAACAAGCTAACTTCGGATTAAGAATGTGTCAAGATAATAAGCCATTTCTACTAAAACAACACAACCGAGAACCAAAATCATGGATCCGAAATAACTGAAAAAGAAAAGGAGGAATTTGAATAACCGAGAACCGAACATAATCCTTTCTAGGGATTTGGGCAGTATTACGGTGAACAATAACGGTGTGAATAGTACTAACGCTGCTCTGATACCAATTTGATACGAACCAGTGAAAATAACAATACTGGTAACTAAATGCTTAATAAAGCAAACCAAAGAAACAAGAGTTGTAGTTTTAGGTACAGGATAACAGGAAACCTCCAAATAAAAGAATCGCTAAATAAAATTCTTCCAAGAGAGATGTCCAAATGTTAAATAAATAAATCAAACCATAAGTTAAAGATCTTTAACAAATCAATCAAACAAATAAAATTCCATATCCATTCAGATAAAGCTAAAATAAAACAAAATCTGGAAAGGCAGAAAGCCTACCAAGATTATACATATTTTACTATTTCAAGGACCGTCTGCAGTTTGTTTACCTACAAGCCATCACGATAGGAGATGGCGGGTAAATTGATCAACCTGCTAAAAAGTTTTCATTGAACTAAACACATGAAAAATGTTAAATGAAACAAAACAATTCTTTACCATAAACAAGTACAAATCCATAAGTGGCAAGAAGTTCCCCAAATTTTCCTTCATCAAACAATCCATTTATACTTTTCTAAAACAAGTTACAAATGGCTATACAAATCAAAATCCAGTATACCACAAATCATCATAATATGACATCAAGCCATCTCTCATATTAACAATCTTCAAAACGGAAAGTTTCAATAGAAAAGGCACACTATCTAGGAGGTACATAAAACTAACAACCAAATGAAAATACGTGAACAGTGCAAGTGTACCATTAAACCATTAGTGTTGATGACATGAGTACTACTTTTCATCAAGATATTAAGAGTTATAACACATAGGTGTTTTTTGGGAGTTTTTTCACACCAAAATGTTATGTAGGGATCTTGTTGCACATTATGGGTTGATCAAGAAATCATGTCGTGTATCTACTGAAGAGCCCCTCGGTATTTTCTTGTTGTACTTAGCGCATGGATGTGGAAATCGGTTAGTTCAAGAGTTCTTTAATCATTCTAGGGAAACAATTCATAGACATTTTCATAAAGTCTTGGATGTTGTGGTTAACCTAAGTAAGGGCATCATCAAACCAAATGCTAACTACAACGACACTATACCAAAATATATTTTAAATAACCCTCGGTATTATCCATACTTCAAGGTACTTATTTGTTGCAAAGTTATATTATTTGGTGAATTTTTGTAATAGTAAAAATAATTAGTAACTTATTATATTATTTGAATTTGTAGGATTGTATTCGTGCCATCGATGGAACACACGTGAAGGCCTCTGTTCCGCAACGTGACCAAATCAAATACATTGGACGAAAGAATTGTGTTACTCAAAATATTATGGCGGCATGTGATTTCAACATGTGCTTTACCTTTGCGTGGGCTGGATAGGAGGGGACTGCACATGACACAAGAATTTTCAATGAAGCGCGAAGGAGACGTGAAGTTAAGTTTCTACTTCCGGCCGATGGTTAGTATCCTTACTTATTAATAGAAGTTTTATATTTTCAGACCAAACGAATGAATAACAATCTTTTTTTTACTTCTATAGATAAGTATTACCTTGTAGACGTTGGATATCCTAATACAAAAGGTTATCTTGCTCCCTACAAAGGTTCAAACATCCGTTATCATATTCCTGATTTTCAACGTGGACAGACTCGTGCCTCTCGAGAACCAAAAGGATTCAAAGAAAAATTTAACTACTATCATTTGTCACTTCGCAATATAATTGAACGAACATTTAGAGTCTGGAAGGCTCGATGGGTGTTACTAAGAGATATGCATGTAAATTTCAACTTCGAGACCCAAGTAAAAACTGTGCTAGCTTCAATGGCAATTCACAATTACATTAAAATTAGCGGTAATGGTGATGCAGCATTTCAAATAGCGCAAGAAGAATCTTATATTCCGCGTAATGATGAAGGACCCGATGATGGTGTTAAGCCACATGACAAAGTATCAAGTACACAACGTAGAAGTGACGATATGTATATGAGTGCAGTACGCAATATGATTGCGGGACAAATATTCTCAAGGTCAAACACTCGTGCACGTAACGGCGTATGATTTGTTTTGAAACGATTTTATGGATAATATTTTGGATATTTGGATAATATGTTGGATATTTTGGATAATATGTTGGATAATATGGATTTGGAATGAAATTTGTGGTTTCATATAATTAAAAAAATATTTTTTACGTAAAAAAAAAGTGTAAAAATAAAATGGTAAATGTTTTTTTAGTTATTGTGAATAAAACAAGTATTATTATTGTTTAAAAAACAAAAATGTTTTGTTTGAATAAGAAAAATATGCTAAAATATAAGAGGAATCCCTTTTTGGTCATTTTACTAATATAAGTTGTTTTGTTTGCCAAACACTTAAAAATGTTTATTGTTTATTGCTTATTCCCACCACTATAAGGTAATCCAAATATTTTTTAAAAAAACTGTTTATTCCCACCACAGTAAGCAATAAGCAATAAACTATAAGCTAAATACTTATTTATCCAAAGACCCTCTTATTGGAGAAGCTTATTCGAGGCGCCTATTTATTAACACATAGGTGGCAAGATAAGCCTCTGCTGATCGGGAGTAATCCCTCTTTTGTCATGCATTGTTGACTTGACATTGACAATCGTGTCCCAACTATGGACCTCCAAGGCAATGGTATTGCCGGTGAGGGTATTGATGAAGATCTACATATTGTCGCAAAGATTGAGGCTGGGGTGAAGAGTGTGGATTCTAGACGGCTAGGGTTTTGCAGTCCTGGCCTGAGAACGAAGAACGAGGAAAGAAAGCTAGGAAGGGCCTGTTAGTGGAGATACGTTTCAGTGATTATGCTCTCTTAATATCTTTCTTTGTCATTTTCGATGATTTTTTAAAAAAGGAAGAAAAGTGAAAACTGCATCAAAATGAAAATGTATTGCATAAAAAAGTTACTGAATATTTTAATGATACAATAATAATTTTATGTGAGTATTTTATTTTATCAAAAAATATTTTATGTTAGATTACTTTTAAAATATTTAGCAAAGTCTACATTTTTTTTTAATTTGCATATGTACCACCCTATGGTTTATATTTGTCACGTAATTAGTCCCCGTGTGTAATGCCATTTTGCCCTGTTAAGCTAAATCATGTGACACACACGAGGGCAAAATCGTTATTTTGGGTTTGTTATTGCCGCTAGTCATATGTAGGATCATGAGGATTATTTTCATCAATCGTCCCCAAAATTAACTCTCGTTTCTTATTCCAATAGTACAACATATGCCTACAGAATCATTTTATTCCTCCCAAATCTTCTTAGATTGAAAACCCTAGTCGCAAAGGTTGAGAGGAAGTTCATCATGGTAGTAACAATGTGGAGTGTGAATTCTGCGATTTACGGTATGCGATTATTCCAAAGTTCACTAAATATGGTTTTTGTGTTATATTAACCGGTTCTTCATATTTTTTATAGATGGGAATCATACTATGTTTTCATTACATATACATCATCACATAGGTGAATAGCATGCTACATCGGAAGAGAATATGTCAATGGTACACATTCTTATATATATATATATATATATATATATATATATATATATATATATATATATATATATATATATATATATATATATATATATATATATATATATATATATATATACTTTTTCAACGGAATCACACTTGCAAGCTCATTGGTTTACCTTCTGGTCACAAAGCTTATTGATTTATCTTCCGGTCACAAACCCATTAGTTTAAAATGGATATTCAAGGTTAAAAAAGATGATTCAGAATAATTGTCAAGTATAAGGCTCGTTTCATTGCAAGGGGTTCTGTGTAAAAACAAGATATTAATTTAGCGGTTTAACAGAGTTAAGAGATACACCATTTAGACATAAGGACCGTCTTTCTAAATGGTGAGATAATATCACAACCCGAAGGCTTTGTTTTCAAAGTAATCTGACATAAAATTTACAAGCTTTTTAAAGCGTTTTATGTGTTACGTCAATAATGTTTTCAAGTTTTATAAAGCACATTATGTGTTACGTATGAAGGCATGGAATATTTGCTTGGACAAAATTAAGCTTGAAGAATGTTGGGTTCAAAAGTTGTTCGTATGATCAAGCCGACACTCACTCGGGTATTAAAGAACTCGCTTTATCGAATTTCATTCGAGTATCAAAGAGCTTGCTTCATTTCTATGAAGATGATTTTATAGATACATGCTCTAATTGATTTGTCCATTCTCCACACATTCCCGAATGAAATGAAACTATGTATTAATGTGGTTTTCCGAATATTGATATTGTGAGGATGTCGTCGACCATAAAAGCACAAGTGGCATGATTTGCTATCTTGGGGGAAGCATTATCATGTGGAAATCACAAAAACAAAAGATTGTAGCATAGTCCACTTATGAAATGGAATTTATGGCGGCTACATTCGCAGCTTGCCAAACAATTTGTTTGGCGAAATGACCGAGTATAAAGGAGAGCCAATAAAACTTGTTGTTGACAAAAAACTGGCAATCCAATTGATGAAGATTTTTTTGTTCCACGGGATACGCAAACACATTAATACTAAGTTTTATTTCATTCGGGAATGTGTGGAGAATGGACAAATCATTGTTGAATTTATTTCCTCCAAAGAGCAAAAGGCTGACATACGCAAACATACTTACTAATTAAGACGTTGCAGAAGATTCGAGTGATTAAGCTGGATCCGGATCCATTTAAAAGGGGGAATGTGGAATATTAACCGCATATTCCTAAATTAAAATAGGTGGAAATTTTACATAGTCTTAGTTTGAGTCAAATTTGTAGTCTCCTTTGCTTGTCTCTTGGAGCAAGTCATATAATTTTATTTAAATAAATGAAGAAACCTTGTCTTTGGTTCACATATTTCTCATCTATCCTTTTCTTTTTTCAGATCTCGACAAGCCAAGCTGATATAAATAATTTTCTCGAACTCATATATATCGTCACTCGATCCAATTGTTTAACCAACATCCTCCAGGCTCTCTTTTCTTATGCTCTTGGATGATTATTTTTCGTATGTTCGGTACATTTTTTTTATTATGCTTTAGACGACTGTCCTTTTGTTGGAAGAAACAATCGACATAACTTGAAGAAAGATAGGATGTCATAAGATCTATAAGAACAACAGAAACATAAAAAATTAAAAAACCCTAGACTTCTCTTGATATAAAAAGCCTAGACGAACAAGTTGTTAACACTCTTCTTATACTTCCTTTCTAGTGAATGAATCTCCAATGGTGATGGATGTCAACACTTTTCTTATGCTTCAATTCTTGTAAATTTAACTCCAATGGATGAGCTACATGTGCTATTACAGAGCGCGAAATAAAAGGATTATCATGGGTGTGATAGTGGGGTTGGAACGTATTGAAATCGTAGGGGTCGTTTGATAGTCGCTAACTGGGTTAGAGCTGACTGAGCTAGAAACTGACTGAGTTAGAAGTTCTGACTGAGTTATTTTCTGACTGAAACTTGTTGTTTGATTTTGAATCCAACTGACTATGTAAAATGACTATATTACCCCAAACAATATTTTTTTATAATAATCCATTTATTAGTAAAAGATCAAATATATTAAAATAAATTACAAATATCATTTTATTAGATGACGTGTTATTAAGAAATATAACTATTAAACAATTTGACAGCAACCAATTAAACCTAATGTAAATTCCATATTAATAGTCTAAAATCTAAAAGGTATATAATAATTAAAGTGCTAAAAAAGCAACAGCTTAAAGACTTGACGCACACAGCAAAACCATCTCTTTGTTTTAGCAGATCAAACACCCAAATATCTACCTTTATCCATATCGTTTCCATATCCCCAAATCATTGATTCTACTCGAAATCGCCATCGATGTTGTGCTTCAAATTACTTAAAGATCTGCATCTCTATTTTTCTTTTTGTTTTGGTTCATCGCCAATTCACATCATCAAATACTGATTCATAAAGAAAAACAAAACTTGGGTCTTTAGTTTCTAGTTTCAGTACATTGGAAAATCGATTTCAGAGAATTGATGTATCGATTTCAAGCATATGAAAAAATCGATTTCAAATAATCAATTTTACAGAAAGACAAGAATTGCTAACATGACGATTAGGTAAAAACGGGAAAAATCATACCACTTTGGAGGAGGAGCGATGTGGGAAACCGGAAGGAACAAGGTGGGGGTTGAAAGAGCAACGCCGGTAGAGGGTAATGCGCGTCTTTTTCATCAATCTGCCCCAGTCAGCCATGTTTTTCATTTTGACTGAATCAGCAAAAAAATAAGGACCGAATTAGCATTTTGGACCGAGTCCAAGACTGCAATAGAAAAACAAACGCACGGACTGAAGATTTCTGACCGAGTCCAAGCATTGAACCCAGTTAGAAGGTGCATCAAACAGCCCCTTAGACGTATTCTTTTTCATTGATGTGATTTGTTTGGGGGATTGGTCTCTCGAAAATTCTACAAATATTGTTCAATTTCTTACATGTTTTATCTTGTGTCAGAGTAATATGTTTGAGGTGGAGTTAAAGTTAGGGAGGCGGATAACATGACTAATGTTCTTAATAGCAAACCTACAAACCTTTCATGTCACTATCTGTCTTCCTAATTGTAGCATGACCAAACAAGAAGGTTAATTAAAAGTTACAAAAAAATTCTGAATAAAGTTATCGAATTGGAAGGTCAAGGATTTTTCGAATGGTGGAAATTTACCTTAATAAATAAGTTCATGGAAGTTTGGCTACTTACTATGTTGGAAAGTATGTTGTGTAATTTCTTCTAAAGTGGTGGTCTTAGGTAAATAGGTTGGTGTGTGTTAAATGGACTAAGGTTTACGCTTGTGTTCCAGTGTTTAATATAAAGGAAAGACAAGAAAGAAAATAAAATAAGGAGAAAAAATAAAGGAAAGAAAATGCAAAGATATATTGTATTTTGGTGAATTGAAAAAAAAAATTATTTTGTTTGTTGCTTAGTTGAAACTTGCAAAGGATGAGAAATGAAATTTACAAATTTACAATTATACCCTTCATGGGTAAACACATTATCATTGCTTCCTTTTGCCAAGACCCGTTTGCTAAAAACCTTTTGCCAACCAACATACTCAATGTTTACGGACCAATCTGTGAAGTTTATCGAACAACTATTATAATACAATTCTCTTATGTTTAAATTGCCATCAATATTATAAGATTCTTTATATGTATATGACCAAAACAACCAATTATCAGTTGATGATACTCGTTTAAAGAAATAAAGAACCTACCATAAGCAAGAAGTAATAATATGAAAATGCAACAAAAAGAAAAAACGGAGTTTGTTGGTGAGCAATGGTGATGAAGAGAAGGTGTAAACCACAATAACGATAAACCAATGTACTAGCTTTTTTAAATAAGTTGAGGGTAAATTGGTAAATGGAAAATACTTATTTTTGTGGATGATTACTCTCTCCATATCCTCTAATCTTGAAGAAAAAATTGAGAGGGAAGATTACCATCAATCTTCCTTTCTCTTCTTTCCGCTTCTTTCAAATAAATAATAAATTAATTAATTAAAAAAAACTACGCAACATGATTTTTTTTCCCATTTCTTCTAAATCCCTTTTACAACCAAATGAAGAGATATAGTTCAGAAGTTGGGATCAACAAGAAGACAGTACACAATGAAGTTACACACAGGAGAAGCTTCAGTGTTTCCTCCGAAATTTAACAAAAATCTTCATATCACATCGTCCCGATCGAACAAGGTACACTGTAGATTCATTTTTGATGTTATAATCTCTCAAAGTTCTACCATCCTCGAAGTTCTTTCCAGCTACTACTACCAAGCGATATTGACACAATGGAGTCCCGTCTACGTCTCCAATCTTTTCTTTCACACCATGAATGGTATCCGAGCTCTTTACAACCAGTGTGATCGTCTTCCCTGTTGGCTCAGGTGCAATATAGATTCTTTTTGGAATATAGATTCTTTTTGGAGGTTATAATCAGCCAAAGTTCTAGGACCTTCAAGGTTCTCCCCAGCAATGATCAACCGTTGTTGATGCAGTGGAATCCCCTCTATATCCTGAATCTTGGCCTTCACTTCACCAATGGTATCGGAGTTTTTAACTTTTAAAGCGATGGTCTTGCCCATTGGCGTTCTGACAAATATCGTCATCCCGAGATGCAGCGTAGATTCCTTCTGAACTTTATAATGAGCAAGAGTCCAACCATATTCTAGATGTTTTCCGTCAAAGATAAGCGTCTGCTGATCGCGAGGGATGCCTTCCTTTTCTTGAATCTTGTCTTTGACGTCGTAGATGGAAGCCGAACTCTCCACCTCCAACGTAATGGTCTTGCCCGTGAGGGTTTTCACGAATATCTGCATACCGCCGCGAAGAATGAAGATGAGGAGAGAGGGTTTCTAGTGACCCAACATTTGACTCTCGGATTCTATTCGCTCCGTATCCTCTTTTGTCGCTTTCAAATTTCCATAAAAAAAAATAGTTAATCTAAAAAAGAATCTTTATATTTTGTTTTTGTTTTTGTTATTATTATTATTATTCATGAAACATACTTTATGTATATAATTTTTTCATTTTTTTTCAAAAAAAACCCTTAACCTTCTTAATGTTTCGAAATACATCCTCGACTTTTTTAGATTTTTCTAAAAAAAACTCTAATATTTCACCAAAAAAAAATGCCATATTGAATAAAATAAAAAAATACAAGGTTTTTTCATGAAAAAAATAAAAATGATGTTCAATCCTTCCGAAGTTCATAATTATGTATGTATCATTTTTTTTCTGAAGTGACAAAAATAATATAGTCCTATGTCTCAAGTGAGACCTGAACTTATGACCTCTCAAATGAGAGGATCTCTCATTACCGCTAGGTCAAACGCCTTTTTGTACTTATATATCATTTTTAACCTATTAAAATCATATTTATATCCAATCTTATAATTTAATGAGGTATTAATCAATTTAATACAAAAAAAATATATTTAAAAATCAAAATAAAAGGTGATTGTACTAAATTACCCTTTCCAAATTATCTTAAATACTTATAAAGCTTGCATTTTCCCTTGATTGTCATGCATTTGAAACCCCCCACAATAATTTGGTAAAACCTCATGCATTTGAAACTCCTAAATCTTTTCACATTCTTAATAATTAATCACACATAATCAAATAGTAATTCATATGAGATAATAATTTTGCTAAAACCTCATGCATTTGTATGGTATTAGAACATGTTTGATTTTTTGGGTTTTAGACTTTAGTAAATAGGTAATTCGTTTGATACGTTGGATTTGAAACTATCTTACTTGAATTACTCAAAACAAGAGATAAATTAATAATATATGCTCATGCTTGTTTTGTACAAGCCCCAATCAAAATACAATATATCATGATCATACAATTAAGTGTCTTTTATTCCATTTTTGGCTTTATAACAAAAGTTTGTTTACATGGCGAAGAAAGAAAACTTGAAGATAAATATTTAGGTTGGATATTTATATAAGATTTGTTTTAAATATATAATATAGATATAAATACACAAATGTGTATCAAATATAGCTCATCACAAATTTAATGTTATAAACTAAAATAAAACTCAAAGTGGTTTTCCAAATATAATGTTTATACTATAATATAATATATTAGAAAAGAATATCATATAGTAGACAAATCACACATGTTGTGCAGAAATTTAGTTGCATAGATGATATATTATAATTATATTTCATTTAAAATATCTTAGAGTCATTTGGTTATTACATTGTTGTATTAGACACTAAAGTCAAATATATTTTGAATGACTCTTACAAAAATGATGTCTGTAATTTGAATATAACGCAATATCTTATGATGTTTATTGAATGATATTATCTTCGATTGAGCACTTTTTAATTGGAATCAATTTTATTATAGTTAAAAATTTTGGCTCCGTTTTTTCTTTCCATTAGTTCTAGAATATGATTTTTTATATTAACTTAAAATATGTCACTATCTTAAAATAGATTGAGAATGAGATTTTTTATATTTACTTAAAATACGACACCATTTTCTATTCAATAGTAAAACTAGCAAAAGTCGTTAAATATGTATTTTTATGAGGTTCAACATAAATAGACGATCAAAAATGGGAATCCATATCTAATCAATCATCAACTAATTACATTAAATACTAATGTATACATAAAAATTACATTTAAAATTTTAAACTAATAGTAAAAAAAATTTCATTGTTTATTATGATAAAAAATCTGTATATCAAAAATATACATGTTATTTAATCGCATACAAGTTTTATGTATGACTCATTCACAGTACATTAAACCTTATATAACCATATTAAACTACATAATTATCCCACTGTGCAACGTGTGGGCATTCGTCTAGTTAATAAATAGAACTAAATAGATTTAATTAGCATTAAACCTAATTAATATGACAAAACCTCAAACACATGAATTCTAAACTCAAAAACGTGAAATATCTAAGACTTTCATCACATTTTCTTCTTCTTCAAGTCGTGAGAATTTCTGCCTTCATTTCTTCGAATATCGTTGCTACAACCATCGTATTTCTTCACAACAAGTAAATCTTATTCTTCCTTTGATTAATTTTGGTTTTGATTAACTTTTTGCATTCGATTAATTTTTGGTTCTGCATTCAATTATGTTTGGTTTTCAATAGACAGTTTATTATCCTCATCTTTGATGGATAATGAGGTTGACGCACCAAGGTGGGACATAAGTACTCATACGCCTATAATTGAGTAAGTTTTTATCAACAAAGGAATTATACTTTATGTTTCCCTTCAATTTTATTAACCGTTTTTTTTTTCATTGTGGTTATCAAACAAATAATATCGGAATTCATGTTTAAACTGAAATATGAAGGCTTCTTTTCGGTTAGCTAGGAACTCATGTAGGCAAATGTATTCCTTTGGATCTACAAAATGTCTCTCCATAGACACATTTTCATATGACTTAAATCATCTAGTTGAAGAGGTGAAAAAACACTATCCGTCACAAAGCGATATCTTTTTGTCAATAGTAGTTGTTGACAAATATGCAAAAGAGCAATGTTTTATTGAACTTGATAACGATAAGAGTTGTATGGTGATGCTAAACATGTATAATGTGGATAAAGAAGTAACAATTTATGTATCATCCTCGAGATTCTTTCCAACAATGAACAAACGCTGGTGAATCAGTGGAATTCCTTCAATTTCGTGAATCCTTGCATTCACATTGCCAATGGGCTCCGAGCTATCTATAGTCAGCATGATTGGAATCTTGGATGCCATGATCCCTCAAACTTGTACAATCTTCAAGGTTCTTTTCAGAAAACATCAAATGCTGGTAGTATCATGGAATCTTCTTTCTCATGAATCATTCGTTTCATATTACTAATGGTCAGACCTCTACCCTGGACACCAACAGCGTGAAGGTCTTCCCTGTTGAAGTCTTAACAAAAATCTTCATACCACCTCCTCACTCTCTCGAAATCAGGTGCAATACAGATTCATTCTGGACGTTACAATCTGCCAAAGTTGTATACACCTCAGGTTGATTTTGTCCAAAGACCAGACGCTGTGGAAACCCAATTATTTCCTGAATCCTTTCCATCACATTCCCAATGGTCTCCGAGTTCTCAACCACCAGCGTGTACTTATGCCCTAACAAACTTTTCACAAAAATCCGCATGTCTCCTCCCAACCTCAAACCCAGGTGCAATGTAGATTCTTTTTGTATGTTTTAATCCGCTAAAGTTCTAGTACCCTCAAGGTTCTTCTCAGCAATGGTCAAAAGTTGATGTTGCGGTAGAATCCACTCTATGTACGCCATCTTCTAGCTGCTGACGGGAGTAATTCCTTCCTTGTCATGTATCGTTGACTTGGCATTGACAATCGTGTCTGAACTATGGACCTCCAAGGAAATGGTCTTGCCGGTGAGTGTTTTGGTGAAGAGTGTGGCTTCCAGACGGCTAGGGTTTTTCCATCATGGCTTGAGGACGAAGAACGAGGAGAGAAAGCCAGAAAGGGCCTGTTGGCGGAGATACGTTTCAGTGATTCTACTCTCTCAATATCTTTCTTTGTCATTTCCGATGATTTTCTAAAAGGAAGAAATTGCATCAAAATGAAAATGTATTGCATAAAAAAGTTATTGAATATTTTAATAATACAATAATAATTTTATGTGAATATTTTCATTTATCTAAAAATATTTTACAAAAAAGTAAAAAGCTAGTGCATCATCGGTTCATATTATTTGTTATTATTATTTTGTTTAATAAAATTTTTTTTTATAGAAAATTACAAAAATGGTCCATTTGTTATGTATCTTTTTTAACCAAGTCTATTTTTTTTTTTTTTTTAAATTTGCATATGTCCCACCCTACGGTTTATTTTTGTCACGTAATTAGTCCCCATGTCGAATGCCATCTTGTCCTGTTAAATCGAATCATATGTGACGCACATGAGGGCAAAATCGTTATTTTGAGTTTGTTATTGTCACTAGTCATATATACGATCATGATAATTATTTTCATTAATCGTCCTCCAAATTAACTCTCGTTTCTTATTCCAAGAGTAGGAGTGATTGCGGTTCGGTTTGAAACCGTGATACTGATCGCGGTTTTGCGGTTTATATTTTTCTTAACGGTTTGGCTTGCGGTTTTGATCTTTTCAAACTGTAGTTAACGATTTGGCTTATGGTTTTTAAGATTTCAAACTGTTTAAAAACCGGAAGGTATATATATATATATATATATATATATATATATATATATATATATATATATGTGTGTGTGTGTGTGTGTAATTGTATTTTGTTGTATTATATATTAATTTTTATATATATGACAACCACAAAGTTATATGTGAGATTTGGTGTTTGAATTAGAAAATGTCATGGTAACTAAAGTAGACTTTGGCTTATGAATTGTGCATGCTAAAAATGTAAGGGTTTGAATGTAGGAGTATGGTAACTAAAGTAGACTTTGGCTTATGAATTGTGTATGCTAAAAATGTAAGGGTTTGAATGTAGGAGTGATTGAAACTGTTACACTTGGCTTTACTACAGTTTTGAAATTGTACAAGTGAATGTTCATCCTATTTAATATTTATTGAAATGGAGTGAAAAGTTACGTTGTAAACTCATCTTTAATTATGAAAGTCTTTCTCTTTACAATTCATTTCATGAATTTTACATTAGTCCACATTTGCATTTTGTTATAGCGTATGGTTCATGGTTTAATTAATTTTTTTTGTATGGTCTGTCCTTTATACATATAAGATGCTTATTTTACATTTTTTAATACTTCGTGCCATGTATTCCGAGCTTTCGACTACAGCTCTGCTTGCACCGACAATATCGACTGACAGGTACTTTTCTTCTTATGGTTTTATATTGAATTTTTGGTGTGATTTTTAATATTGACTTTTTTGGACAGCAAAGGCTTATGAATTGGATGATATTTTGGATGTGGATAGCATTTTGGAAGTGAGCTTGCTGATAATAGAAAGAATACTTGTTGTTTTTATTTACTGTTTTGTGTGTATTAGTCTAATATTTGATATAATGGAGCAATATTTGCTGCTTTTTATTTACTGTTTTGACAGTTTTTTTTTGCTGTTTTTATAGCTTTAATATTACAGTTTTTTTTTTAACAATATTTGACAGAATTTTTGTTGTTTTGACAACTCCAATATTGCAGTTTTTTAACAATATTTGGCAGAATTTTTGCTGTTTTGACAGCCTCAATATTGCAATTTTTAACGATATTTTGCAGAGTTTTATTTGTTTTAACATATTGTAGTTTTTTTAACAATCTAATGAACTCGACTAAAATGGGCTTAAAAAGCCCAAACCGTGAAACCAAACTAGAGTCAAAGCGTTAGTAACGGTTTGGTTTTGTTCGGTTTTAATTTTTGAATGGTTTGATTTTGGTTTTCTCTTGACAAAAACCGTAACTAACGGTTTGGTTTCGGTTTAACCTAAAAACCGAATAAATCGGACTGTGAACACCCCTATCCAAGAGTACAACATATGCCTATAAAATTATTTTATTCCTCCCAAATCTTCTTAGATTGAAAACCCTAGTAACGAAGGTTGTGAGGAAGTTCATCATGGTAGTAACAATGTGGAGTGTGAATTCTAGTGATGATGATGAAGACATGAATGCGATTTACGGTATGTGATTATTCCAAAGTTCACTGTATATGGTTTTTGTGTTATATTAACCAATTCTTCATATTTTTTTTAATAGATGGGAATCATCCTATGTTTTCATAACATATAAATCACGTAGGTGAATAGCATGCTACATCGGAATACAATATTACTACAAGGATTAAGCCCTATGGAGACGACATGCTATACCGACGACATGTGTCGTATGCAAAACACAAGCTATACGAACGACATGCCGTCCGTATTGACTGCGCGGGAAGGGGTAAAAAATTGGTGGAATGTCCAATATCTATTCAGACGACATGTCGTCTCTATAATGTATTAAAAAATATTTTCAATTTATTTATATTCCCTTTTGCTAGAAAATAAAGACGTCTTCGTTTTGGTCCACCTATACCGACGACATGTCGAGTGGTAAAAAAATTATTTTGAATTATTTTTAATTCGTGTCGTAGAAAAGTAAAACAATGTCATTTTCGTCCCCCTATAGAGACGACTTTTCGTCTGCAAAAAGTGGGACCGATCTGCGTGAAAAGTATTTTTTTTAATGAGGTAAGAAGTTGGACGATGTTGTTTTCCTTTACCTATACAGACGGCATGTCGTCGGTATAGAGTTTCCTTGTAACAAAACCCGTATCAATGTTCAGTTTGCAGTCACCAGTCACGCTTGCACCTCGTTTTTCCTCTCAAGCTCCAGCGATGCAGGGCGACTTCCGGCCACACAGCTACATCGGTTACATAAAGGTAAGTTTCTTGGTCCTAGATTTGTTCTTAATTTGTTGTAGCTTGAGTTTTATTCCGATTTTTGGGGTTTATTTCCGGTTGTTATAGCCCTCAATCAAAGCCCTCATCACCGCCGACCGCGGAAACGAGCTGCACCACCGCCAGAGAAAACAAATTCGGGTTATCGTGCTATCTTGACCTCTGATTTTGAGGTAATTTTTTGGGTTTTTTTCCCCTGTGTAACGTGACGAAATGGAGATGATGAAATGTATGATTTTTTTTTTCTTTCAATACACCATGATATATAATTTTGCTCATATTTTGTTTGGTTGATTGATTATATATATGCATTTTGAGGTATGCAAATGTGTTTTGACATGAAAATGAAAATGAAGTTAGACATAATGTGTTTATGTTATTGTGGTGTATTGGCATGAAAATGAAATTAAGAATGACGTTTGATTTTTTATTTACATGTGTACATTTGTATGAAATTGAAATTTGATGTCTAAAATGTAAGGTGCTATTAGATATGATTGTATGAAATTGGATGAAAATTGATATTGTATGTTTGATTTTGATTTTGTATGATGTTTGATTTTGTATGATGTTTGATTTTGTATTTGGATGTATACATTTGTATTGTATGTCTAAAATGAAATGAAAATTAGAATTGAATGTATTGTATATATGCATGATTATATGATACTTTTGTTAATTGATAATTTATAGTTTTTGTATTTAGAGGCTTTTGTTTGTATTGTAAAGTGCTTAATATGGTTTCAAGTGCTTAATTTTGTTAGTGACTTAATGTTGGTCATTACGACTTTAGCTTAATTAGGTTATTAATAGCAACGTACTTTTAGTAATTTTAAATTATTATAGAGTAAACTTGAATTAATTAAAAATAATCAATAAAAATAAAATATTAAATTAATTATAAAATCAAATTAAACTAGCTTTAAAATCAAATTAATATTAATTTTAAAACAAAATCAAATTAATTATAAAATCAAATTAAATTAGTTTTAAAATCAAATTAATATTAATATTAAAATAAAATCAAATTAATTATAAAATCCAATTAAACGGTATATTTTTTAAACCAAAATATTATGTAATATAATATTAAAAGTAGGATGCTATAATAGAAAATAAACAAAAGTATGATGTTATAATTAACAAAAATATGATACTTTTGTTAATTGATAAGTTATAGTTTTTGTATTAAGATGTTATTGTTTGCATTGTAAAGTGTTTAATATGGATTCAAAGTGCTTAATTTTGTTAGTGACTTAATGTTGGTCCTTATGACTTTAGCTTAATTAGGTTATTAATAGCAACGTACTTTTAGTAATTTTAAATTAATTATAGAGTAAAGTTGAATTAATTTAAAAAATCATTAAAAATAAAATATTAAATTAATTGTAAAATCAAATTAAATTAGTTTTAAAATCAAATTAATATTAATTTTAAAACAAAATCCAATTAATTATAAAATCAAATTAAATTAGTTTTAAAATCAAATTAATATTAATATTAAAATAAAATAAAATTAATTATAGAATCCATTTAATATGATTTTCTTATTAAAACATGTTGAATCGTTGATTTTTAGTTTAAGTTTCTTCTTCATAATCATTATGAATACTCTATCCAATCCGTTTGATTTTTACTTCTCTAGTATATATTTTTCATATACTTGTGAATACTCTATCCGTTCTCGGGTATATATTTATTTATCTAGCCCAAATACAATCTAACTTTCGATAACTATATATAATATAATTTTTAATAGTGAAACAGCAACGACGATTGATAAGAGTTGGATTAGAGAGAACTGAATGTCTTCAAAATACTTGGAAGGTCTTAAAAACTTTATGAAGATTGCTGAGAAACATGTCAGCTCTAAAGGCAAAGTACGTTGCCCGTGTAAAACTTGTGTGAATTCGTATCGACATGTTTTGCCTACGGTTTATGCCCACTTACATGACATTGGGTTTCTAGAAACATATACTATGTGGATTTATCACGGGGAGAAACATGTCGGTTCTTCGGATTTAAGCTATAATTCGACTCCAAGAACAAACACACCCACAAGTAATGAGATGTTTGATGTAATTGATGATGTTATGGCAGAACAAAATACAAATGAAGAAAATATAGACGAGGAGGGGCGAGGTATAGACCCAGAATTTGATGATTTGTTTGAGGAGCTCAATATCAAGTTATACCGTGAATGTAGAGATATGTTTGCCTTAAACTTTTTGGCAAAGTTGTTGCATATTAAAGTGATCAATATATGCACAAATAGTTCGTTTGATCAACTTATAGAGTTATTAAGAGCTGCTTTCCCGAAGAGCAAGATTCCAGATTCACACTATGAAGCTAAAAAGAAGTTGAGAAAGATAGGTTACGATATCAATTGATCCACGCTTGCAAAAATGATTGTGCTTTGTTTTGGAAGGAGAACGGTTCCATGCAGAATTGCCCGATTTGTAAGGAGAGTAGATGGGTGGACACAACGACAAAGGGGAAGAAAGTACCACAAAAAGTGTTGCGATACTTTCCTTTGACTCCAAGACTTCGACGAATGTATAACTCCACATCCACAGCTAAAGATATGAGTTGGCATAATACTGGACGCTCAATAAATGGTATGATGTATCATCCGGTTGATGGGAAGTCATGGAAAGATTTTGATCAGAGATATCCAAAGTTTGCTAAAGAACCTAGAAATGTTCGTATAGGTTTGGCTCCTGATGGCTTCAATCCATTCTGCAACTTTAATAGTACATATAGTATTTGGCCGGTTATATTAACTACCTACAATACACCACCATGGCTTCAATCCGTTAGATGCAACTTCTTACACTGGCTACATAGTAAATGGTGTTCGATTTGTTGTACTTAGCCGTGATCTCCAAAGTACTACTCAAAATAGTGGCATTCTTACATTAGGAGTAGACGGTACACCATTCTACGATCAATTAGAGGACATCATAGAGTTGCAATATTTACATGGTTATTCAGTTGTACTCTTTCGTGGTAAATGGTTCAATGCATCATTAGATAATGGACGTTTAATTAGTAAAAAGAATATGGTTATTATCGATACCAGTCATGAATGGTATGTTGGTAAAACATGGTATGACAATCAACAATACATCTTAGCCACTCAAGCTAAACAAGTGTTTTATCTCCAAGATCCTACTCGAAACAATAATTGGAGAGTTGTGGAAGATGTTCATCATCGAAAACTTTGGGATCATCCAAGTATCGGTGTTAATGAGATAGATGTGGTTAATGACACTCGATCAAATGATTTTCCCTTGGCTGTCGATTTAGGTGATTATGATGATGATACATACTCCGTTGATGGATAATCAAGTGTGGCTCCTACTATAAACAATGATGGTGGTGATACGTACTCTTCAGATAATGATGACGATTTTATAAGCGATGATCATGAATTTATTAATGATGATGTTGTACATGTATATTGTTCTAGTGATGATTCTGATTGATGGTGTGTTATGGTTATACATTTTGATTGCTTAAAGTATGTTTAGTATATTTTCTAATATTTGTTAAACAGATGACTACACATGTTGCGAGGGGGCATGTAGGAGACGGCAGGGAACGACCTCCACATGAGCGTGCAGGAAAGATACCGGTAGGTTGTCAATCTTGTAAGTTACATGAAATTCTTAAATATATTGGGTATATTTTTTTTAAAGTTTTAAATTTCTAAATTTTTTGTTCTATGTGTCAACGTAGCAAACTCGACGCGTTGGCATGGAAAAGGAAGATGCTTAAATATGCGAAAAAAGTTCAATCACAATGGTCAACCTTTACGTGTGGAAATTGATAGCGTCGGGGGGACTTATAAATTCATAAATACAAATGGCAAAATGTTGACTACGTTTATCTCAAACTTTGTGATAAATCATGTACCACTCCATTATAGGACTTGGAGACGTGTTCCTTTCCATTACTATGAAAATAAGTATCCTGAGATTGAAGTAAGTACAAAATACATTTTATATGTGAAAAATTTTATACTTTTTAAATGTTTTTTTACTAATTAAATTTGTTTTTTTTATTGCAGACATATTTTAATCTTGATATGTATCGGGGTACAGATATGTGGGAAGCCATTCGAATGACTGTACAGAGCGACTCCCAAAGAGCTTATAAACAACACAAACATGACATAAAATATTATTTTGATAGTGTTGGTGGATATGATGATGTGGAAGGTGCAAGACAAACTCCACCGGATGATATGGACGACGAAGCTTGGAATAACATGATCGATCTTTTTTTTTTTTGATGAGGGTTATAGGAAGCAGTGCAAAGAAGGTAAAGAAAGCAGGTCCAAACTTCAAATTACGAGTGCTCATGGAAGTAGAACATATGCATACAGACGACGTGAGGAGGTAAGTAAATTTATTTGTATTTTATAAAATTTTTATTAACACTTATATATATATATATTAATTGTTTTTGGCTTATTATAGAGAGAAAGAGGAGAATATCGACGGTTGGAGACAGATGCGATTTAAAGAAAGTCGGGGTTGGTGTACACCACAAGCAGAAGTAGTTTGGGTAAGTAATAAACAAAGTTAATAAGTCGTTTGATAAATATGTTTTTATTATTTTAGTTAGTTTAAGGTATAATATTATTATTTTAGTGTATAAATTTAGTTATTTTTTTAATTAATGTACTTTTATTGATTTCTTTATTTTAGGAAAACATTCAACGAGAGAAGATGGTGATGCAATCACAACTCGGGAAGAACGAAAAGTTAAATGAAGAACAATGCCTCGCTCGTGACCTCAGTGAGAGACGTGGGCATATTCGCGGAATTGGAAGGAAACCAGGCATCAACAATAATTTATTTCCAAATAAACATACCAAACGTTCCAAAGCTTCCACATCCCAATCTTCAGATAATCCCCTAGTTGATGTATTATCCCAACAAATTCAATTCATGCAACAACAAATGCTACAAATGAACCAAATGTTTAATAACACTTTCGCGTCTTTCATTCCAAACTTCCGACCACAACCAATGCCACAATTCTAGTTTAATCCCAATATGGTTCCACAAAATAACCCCGAAACATCAAATGAACTCGCATGATGATGATGATGACGATGATGATGATGTTGATGATGGTGGTTATGAGGAGGAGGAGGAGGAGAACTAGAATGGTAATGACAACAATGTTTGTTAAAAACTTGCTTTTCTTGTTATTTTGTTTGATGATGTTGATGATGGTGGTGATGATGATGAGAAGGAGGAGAACTAGAATGGTAATGACAACAATGTTTGTTAAAAACTTGCTTTTTTGTTATTTTGTTATATAGTAGAATTTGAATGGTATGTTATGTTTATTAAGTGTTTTTGGATTTTAATGGTATGTTATCTTATGTTTATATTATTCTGCAAATATCCATTTTGGATTTGTTTTAAATGGTATATATAACAAAACCAGTGGAAGATATAAAAAAAAAAAGACTATAGCGACGACATGTCGTCGGTATAGCTTTCCAACTGTAAAAACGGTTTTCACTTATCCAAACGACAAGTCGTCTCTATAGCTCTCACTTATCCAAACGAAAAGTTATCTCTATAGCCTCACATTTTTACCGACGACAAGTCGTCTCTGTAGAGTCCGAAAAAAACTTTTTCTAATTTCCTCGAAAATCAATCCTGACGACCCTTTGTAGACGGCATGTCGTCTGGACTGACCATGCTATACTGGCGACACTTGTACCGACGATATTTTCGACTTTTACCGACGGAGCTATACTGACGACTTTTTATAGACCACATATCGTCGGTATAGGTTTTAGCGACGACAAGTCGTCTGGACAGAGCTCAAAATTGTCGTCTGTATAGTGTACGATCCTTGTAGTGTATGTCAATGGTACCAATTTTTATGTATATTTTTTCAATGGAATCACACTTGGAAGCTCATTGGTTTACCTTCTTGTCACAAAGCTCATTGATTTACCTTCCGATCACAAACCCATCAGATTAAAATGGGTATTCAATGTTAAAAAAGATGATAGAATAATTGTCGAGTATAAGGCTTGTTTCATTGCAAGGGGTTTTGTGTAAAAACAAGATATTTGATATGGATATGGAAAAACAAGTGCCACAACCCGTAACCCGACCCAACAGAATTAAAAGAAGACCCGCCAGATATAAGGATTGAAGACCTGGTCACTAATGGGTCTTATTGTTGAAGAAGAATTCTCATACATGCATCATTTTAGGAGAAATAAGTGGGACACCACTCTAGTAGTCAACTGCACGTTTACATGTTTTCCTTTTTGTTTGCTACTTTATGCATTATGTTTGTTCTGTTTGCTGTTTAAGTTGTAACTTGCATTGGAATGAGATATCAGAAAATTGCCCCAATCTTGTCTCTTGTCTCTGCAACTATTCTCTTCTCTAGAGCTTAACCCACTCAAGGAGTTGTATCAATATTACTTTAGCGGGTTAACGGAGTTAAAAGATACACAATTTAGACATAAGGATCACCTTTCTAAATGGTGAGATAATATCTCGTCCCGAAGGCTTTGTTTTCAAAGTAATCTAACATAAAGTTTACAAGCTTTCTAAAGCGCTTTGTGTGTTACGTCATTAAAGTTTTCAAGCTTTTTAAAGCTCATTATGTGTTACGTCTGAAGGCATGGAATATTTTCTTGGACAAAATTAAACATGAAGAATATTGGGCTCCAAAGTTGTTCGTATGATCAAGCCGACACTCATTCGGGTATTAAAGAACTTGCTTTATCGAATTTCATTCGGGTATCAAAGAACTTGCTTCATTTCTATCAAGATGATCTTATTGATACATGCTCTAATTGGTTTGTCCATTCTCCACACATTCCTGAATGAAATGAAACTACATATTAATGTGGTTTTCCGAATATTGATCTTGTGAGGATGTTGTCGACCATAAAAGCACAAGTGGCATGGTTTTCAATCTTGGTGAAACATTTCATGTGGGAATCGTAAAAACAAAAGTTTGTAGCATAGTCAACTTACGAAGTGGAAATCATGGATGCTACAGTGGCGGCTTGCCAAAAAATTTATTTGGCGAAATGACCGAGTTTAAAGGAGAGCCAATAAAACTTTTTGTTGATAAAAAACTGGCAATCCAATTGATGAACATTTTTTTATTCCACTAGCTACACAAACACAATAATACTAAGTTTTATTTCATTCGGGAATGTGTGGAGAATGGACAAATCATTGTTGAGTTTATATCCTCGAAAGAGCAAAAGGCACACATACGTAGACATACTTACTAAGAAGTTGGCGGGAGAAAACTTTACCAACATGTGCAAAAGCTTCAAGTGATTAAGCTGGATCCGGATCCATTTAAAAGGGGAAATGTGGAATATTAACCGAGTATTCCTAAATTAAAATAGGTGGAAATTTTACATAGTCTTGGAGTATCCACAATTGGGGTTTAATAAAAGTTGAATAGATGATGACTATGATTGAATAGATGGTTAATGGAGTGTGAATGATGACATAGAGAATGGAGAAGAGTTGAATGAGAGAGTTGTATAATCATTGAATGGTTCAATGGATTTGATGTTTTCTTTTTCAATTAAATTTCAAACCAAATATAGGAATCCATTAAACTCTGTAGAGTTTAATGGAGTGTGGATGTTAAAAAGTATAGTTGAACAAAAACTGAAATATTAATGTGGCGGTGATGTGGCAATCCATTGAACTTCATAGAGTTCAATGGATTATGGATACCCTTTGTTTGAGTCAAATATGTAGTCTCCTTTGCTTGTCTCCCGGAGCAAGTCATATAGTGTTATTTAAATAAATGAAGAAACCTTGTCTTTGGTTCACATATTTCTCATTTATTTTTTTCTTTTTTCTGATCTCGACAAGCCAAGCTGATATAAATAATTTTCTCAAACTCATATATATTGTCACTCCACCGTATTCATCCAATTATTTAACAACTACATTCTCTTTTCTTATGTTCTTGGTTGATTATTTTTCATATGTTCGGCACACCATTTTCTTAAGCCTCGGACGACGATCCTTTGTTCAGTTGTTGGAACAAACGACATAACTTGAAGAAAGATTGGATGTCATAAGATCTATAAGACCAACAGAATCATAAAAAATTAAATAGTCCTAGACTTCTCTTAATATAAAAAGCCTAGACGAAGAACTTGTTAACACTCTTCTTATACTTCCTTTCTTGTGAATGAATCACCAATGGGGATGGATGTCAACACTTTCTTATGGTTCAATTCTTGTAAATGTAACTCCAATGTAAGGGCTACATGTGCTATCACAAAAGCATGAAATAAAAGGATTGTCATGGGTGTGATAGTGGGGTTGGAAGGTTTTTGAAATCTTAGACTTATTCTTTGTCGATGATCTGAATTGTTTGGGGGAATATTGGTCCCTCGAACATTCTACAAATATTGTTCAACTTCTTACATGTTTTATCTTGTATCATAGTAATCTATTTTAGGTGGAGTTAAAGTTAGGGAGGTGGATAATATGACTAATGTTCATAACGTCAAACCCACAAACCTTTCATGTCACTATGTGTCTTCCTAATTGTAGCATGACCAAGCAAGAAGGTTGATTAAAAGTTATACAACAAAATTCTAAATAAAGTTATCGAATTGGAAGGTAAGGATTTTTCGAATGGTGGAGATCTACCTTAATAAATAAGTTCATGGAAGTTGGGCTACTTACTATGTTGGAAAGGATGTTGTGTAATTTCTTGTAAAGAGGTAGTGTTAGGGAAAATGGTTGGTGTGTGTCAAATGGTATATGGTTTACCTTGTGTTCCAATGTATAATAAAGGAAAGAATAAAAAAAAAGAACAAAAAAAGATATGGTTCAGAAATCAGAAGGCCAAGTCACACAAAATTCTTAGTCAAACATCTATGAAGAGATAGGGTTCAGAAATTGGGATCAACAAGAAGACAGTACACAATGAAGATACATTGTCTTCATGATTGACCACTTACAATTACACAGAGGAGAAGTTTCAGTGTATCCTCCGCCTCAATATGATGATCTGCCAGGGTCCGTTCATCTTCTAGGTTCCTCCCTAAATATGTAAGTCTCTGCTGATTAATTGGAATGCCCTCTTTTTCCTTTATCTTTGCCTTCACATCTTTAATGGTGTCTGATAATTCCACATCCAGCCTGATGGTCTTCCATGTCATAATCTGAACAAAAATCTTCATATCACATACTTCCAACCTCAAAACCAGATCCAATGTAGAATTTTCTTGGATGTTATAATCAGCCAAAGTTCTACCATCCTCGTCGAGCTTCTTTGCAGCAATGAACAATCGCTCGCTGGTGATGCCGTGGAATCCCCTCTTTTTCCTGAATCTGTGCCTTCAAATCATCAATGCTATCAAACAATCCCCATTTTAGCTTCATGGTTTTGCCTGTGAAAGACTTAACCAATGTCCAATTAAAACCTCCTACTAACCTCAAAATCACATGTAATGTAGACTCGTTTTGGATGTTATAATCCCTCAAAGTTTTGTCATCCTCGAGTCGCTTTCTATCAAAGATTAAGCGCTGCTGATCCTGTGACATCCCATGTATTATCTCCATAATCTTTACCTTCACACTATAAATAGTCTCTGAGCTCTCCACCGCCAGCGTGATGGTCTTCCCGTCTAGAATTTTAACAAAAATCTTCATATCACATCGTCCCGATCGAACAAGGTGCACTGTAGATTCCTTTTTGATGTCATAATCTCTCAAAGTTCTACCATCCTCCTCGAAGTTCTTTCCAGGAACTATTAAACGATATTGAGACAATAGAGTCCCATCTATGTCTCCAATCTTTTCTTTCACATCACGAATGATATCTGAGCTCCTTACAACCACAGTGATCGTCTTCCCTGTCAAAGTCTTCACAAAAATCCGCATATCATCTCCAAACTGTAGACTCAGGTGCAATATAGATTCTTTTTGGAGGTTATAATCAGCCAACGTTCTAGGACCCTCGAGGTTCTCCCCAGCAATGATCAATCGTTGTTGATGCAGTGGAATCCCTTCTATATCCTGAATCTTGGCCTTCACTTCACCAATGGTATCGCAGCTTTTAACATTTAAAGCGATGGACTTGCCCATTGGGGTACTGACAAAGATCTGCATTCTGAGATGCAGCATAGATTCCTCGTGAACATTATAATCAGCAAGAGTTTTACCGTCATATACTAGATGTTTGCCGGCGAAGATAAGCGTCTGCTGATTGGGAGGGATCCCTTCGTTTTCCTGAATCATGGTTTTGACGTTGTAGATTCTATCCGAGCTCTCAACCTCCAACTTAATGGTCTTGCCGGTGAGGGTTTTCACGAAGATCTTCATACCGCTGCGAGGAATGAAGTTGAGAAGAGAGGGTTGTGACTTGTGAGTGATGAATTTAAGTGGAGATACGTGGGATGATTTTTTAATTTGGATTCGGATTTTGTTTGATCGCTCGATATCCTTCTTTGTCGCTATTTATACTAATCAAAAACATAGATAAACATATGTTATATATAGTTTAGTCCATAACGATTCTTTTAATATTTTCATCATTATATCATTATTATATAACATAATAAGTACTATAATATCTAACTAATTATTATTTTATATTTTTAAAATATTGTATATTACAAACGTTTGTTACAATGAAAGGGATTATATTTTACTAGTTTATAACCCGTGAAATCCACATATAACAATGAATCGATAGGTTAAGTTTAAAATAATGTCACTTTTTAATATTTCAAGTGTATTAATGCAGAGTTGTTAATATTTCAAGTGTATTAAAACCGACCAATTGAATGTAGATATACCTAAAAGTTCTAATGTTTGTTTGAGCTTACAATTTATATTATATTATGTTATTACAATTTATATTATATTATGTTATAATGCTATCAAATTGTAATATGACATCATTTTTAGACTTATGTATATTTTATTAAGAAATTTTTTTTTGTGAGCTTTATGTGTATATTGTTTTTATTAAAGCAATAACATTATTAATTACTATTGTTAGGAAACAAAAGTATATATATAACCAATACCATAAGTGATATTTATCATCCACAAAAAATCGATTTAAAATAGTTGACTAAAAGATTACAAGTTTGATTTGGATGTTATTGCTGCCCAACGGGTCATGCATTCTAATGTCATATCTTCTAGATGCACAAATGTAGTTTTCAAAAGAATTGGTTTTGCTATTCAAAAAGGACTAGCGGCACAGCTTGTTGCCCATTTGCCTTCAATCGATATGTATTGTACTATAAAATCTTAGATTGGTAAAAATTACTGAGTTTTGATGGACCTTTGGGAATAATAGAATCATGTAAAATGTTCAGGTGCTTCCATGCTCCAAATGATAAGCTGCTACCAAATGAGTAAAACTACATAGTTTAAATAGCAAAAATAGTAAAATCGAGCAGGGAGTTTAGAATTTAAAATTTTAAATGGTCAACAACATAATTCCAAAAAACTTATTCAGATAGTTAAAACTGAGATTATTAATAAGAAAAAGAGTAACTATGAATGAACAAATATCACAACTTATCAACCTTTCTCTCATGAAACGAAAAAAAAAATGCAAAAAAGATAAACAAACAAGAAAACAAAATCGACTTGTAATGAAAATCAAATATAGAAGCAGAAACATATTTGACTTTGTTCGCAGAAGAACACTTCATAAAAACAACTAAATGGCCAACATATGGACTTTGGAAAATTAATCAAACATAAAAACCGAAGAACACATACCTACATAAATAAGCATGTCAAGATTTCTAGTCAATGAGTGTTGATCTTCTTCATAAAAACAAATAAACTTCAACTTTGGAACCTGTTATCGAGTTATCTAACCAGAGTTAGCCAAAAGAGGTAGATTTCACATAAAACACTAAAGAATTAATGTCAAGGTCCAACCTGCCACCATATGGACTTACAGATTCTTAAAAAGATCTAAAATTTAACCTTTTTGTAATGGAACTAAGAACAACTGGCGTTAACATAACCACGTTTGATAACCAAGAAGTTAACCTGCACAAAGAAATACATCACATCTTCCAACTATTGCAACATTTGAAACTAAAATTAGGGATCATGGAAAAAGGAAGAGTGAAAAATATCATTTAATCAAGCGATTTAAGATATTTCCACTTTATACTTATCAACAATTTCCCAGTAGCATTTAATATATGGATAGATTAGAACCATCAAGTAGTAGTATTTGAAGTGTTACTTAAGAAATATGAGAAACTAAACTTCTGTCATTTTTCTATCAAGTTTTATAGCCATATTTTGAATATGCAATCACACGTTATTGTGATAGAGCTCCAGTCAAATCCATGGCCACAGTTTACTTTCCTTCTAATGTCTGTATGTCATACATCATACAACCAATGAACAATATAAGGCCTCCAAATAATTATATGTGTTCATTTTTAGTTTCCAAAAAGGAGTACATTGCGGAGACATATGATATACCTTGGTAAAAAAATAGAAGCATGTCTATGAAGTAATGAAGACAAAGAAAATGTGCCTCTTTAACCATTATCATCAGCCTTGAGGTCTGAAAGAACAATCATAGATTGATTCTTTAGAGTAACATTTCCTCAAACACCTGGTGGACAGACTTTGCAAGGCAGATTTTGCAGGGTTCAATCTCTATCATGACCTCCATGATAGCCGATTGAGACGAAATGAGAGATAGATAGGAGTGTTGGAATAGTGTCTAAGGCTGCAACTATATTAGGCAAGTATTTGACCCAGTTGTGCATGGTCCTTTTGGGTTGCCTTCACCATAGCAACTTGATAGGATGATTTATTACGAGAGAGTAAATATTATTAATATATTATGAGAATAATATAATGAATAATATATTTGATTAATATAAGTCATAGAATTAATTAGAATTAATTTGGTGACTTAAAGAGATTAATTAAATAAAGGGGTATAAACTGTCAATTGTTTGATAGTTAAGCTTTAGACTATAAATCCTTATGGATATGCTAGGGACGAATTCTAGAAGCTAAAGGATAGCTTAATTCGTCCAAGGCTTATCTATGGAAAGGATTTGGATAGCCTTAAGAGAAGATTATCCAATTAGGGTTTAGGTTGTAACCCTTAAGGAGTCTACAAGTATAAATAGACCCCATGGCATAGGGAATTCGACACCTCTCCTAAAGTAAGAGAACCCTGGCCGATTTCCTCCCCTCTCCTCTCTCCTAAATCATCTTCCTTGCTATTGGTGTTTGTAAGCCATTAGAGGAGTGACATTTGTGACTCTAGAAGCTCCAAGACCTCAAGATCAACAAGGAACTCAAAGGTATGATTCTAGATCTGTTTCAATGTTGTTATTTAACCTAATTAGTCATTAGAAGACTTGGATTCAAAGCATGTTTATTAGAAAGCCTAGATCCGAGCATTAGGGTTTTACATGCGCACATAGGAAAGTTCTTATGGCTAAAACCCATCAGTGGTATCAGAGCCTAGCTTGGTTTTCTTTAAATTGTTGCTTGATTAACTGAAACAAACCTGCAAAATTCGATTTTTAGGTTTCTAAGTCATGGACTCGGCGAGTTCCAAGGTGGACTCGGCGAGTCCCCTTGTGCACTCGGCGAGTCTAGGCGTCAGGAATGGCCAGATTCGGGATTTTTTCATAATTATCTTATGGAAACTTACCTTAATCATAATAGATCAATCTAAATCCGATTTTTTGATATATATGACTATTATCTTGATCTAGTTAAAGGTATTTATCAACTAGTAAAATATTTAATTTCCTTATATGATAATTAATTAATTATTTTAATTATTTTGGTAATTATCTTGAATAAAATCAAATATAGATAATTAGGATATTAATTGTTAATTGGAATTATTTGTTATTTGATCCTCCATGTTTTAAAATGTTTAAAACTTGCCCTCAAGTTTTGAAATTTATATTTGTGATTAAAAGTTTTAATTTAGTCAACTTAAATTTCAAACCCTAGATTTTTAAAGTTTTAAAATACAACCCTATACTAATATGATATTACTAGAATAATATATATATGTATAACTAAATGCTAGTCTTACCGTTAGTAGGCCTCATTCACGAAGGCGATCTATAAGGTGGGTATAAGGTTGCGGCCTATAAAATGGCGCTTAATGGGTGTACACTCACACCCACCGCTTGCTTGATTGGTGGAGGGTCGTTAGCCGAACGGGTAGGATAGGGCAACCTCATCCTCTCATTAAAAGTATAATAAGAAATATAAAGTAACTACACATATTTTAAAAAATTTCCCAATCCTAGTTACTTTAGGAAAAGTGAATTGATGCAATCCCATGAAATTACACTTTGCACCTTGCTAAGAAGTTAGTGGAGCGTGTGTGGTTTACCAGCACACTAATTGGTTCTAAGCGAAGGTGGCAAAGGGTGATTCATTGTTTATCATAGTTCGATGGAGCGTGTGTGGTTTACCGGCACATCGAATAGGTGATCATTACAATGAAGGCACCATGTGCATTTGCATGGTAATTCACACCCGCTTTGTGATCCTCGATATCCCAGTCACAAACTAGAGGGGCATATCGAGATTTAAGCATGCCATTGAATAGTTTCAATGAATCTCATCCGAACCTAGGAATTCTCAAAAACACTTAGGACTAATAGTTTAAGTTTTGTGATGGAGAATTAGTGAATCGTCATTCACTTACCTTCAATTTATTTGCATGTTAGATTACGGCCACATCCCTTTTCTAGTATGTAAATGTTATTGTTGGATCCTAGCCCTAATTTTTCTTATTGGGTGATAATTAGGGATTCTTATTCTAATCTATCTTTGTCCTTTCTAATTGTAGATGTCGAACGCAAACAACGTTGCTGCTAGTTCTTTCACGTTGATGAGCCTTTGCCAAAAGGTCACCTTCGATGGAACGAACTTTAGCGAATGGATAAGATACATTCGCACCATCGCTCGCTATGAGGATAAGGAGTATGTCCTCGATGAGAAGCTCGAGAAACTCAACCCCGAAATTGCTTCTCCCGCCGAAATCACCGCTTTTGAGACTCATGAGCGAGATGCAACAAAGGTACATTGCATCATGATCGCTACCATGAACTCCGAATTCCAAAAGTCCTACGAGGACATGTACCCGTACGAGATGCACCAAGACTTATTGGAGAGATACCACCAAAACGCGAGACAAGAGCGTTATGAGATTTTCACCAACATGATTTCTGCTAAGATGGGTCATGGAGAATCTCTTACCGTGCACTTGCAAAAGATGCAAAGGTATGTCGACCGCCTTCGCAAGTTAAATGTTGACTTCGGTGAAGACTTGGCGATCGATATGGTGCTTCACTCTTTGCCTCCAATGTACAACCAATTTAGGATGACCTACCACATGAACAAAGAAGAGGTCACCCTAAGCAAACTCCAAGGTCTCTTGAGGGTTGCTGAGAGCAACTTCAAGGACAAGTCTGTTGCACCTACTCCCAATCCGCCCGCTGCTCCTGTCTTGGCTATTGGTCAAGGAAAGGGAAAGAAGAGGAAAGCTTCATCGAAGAACTATCACAAGGTGAAAGCCCGAGATGGTGCCTCTTCTAGTGGGACCAAAGTTGATCCCGCTAAGCCCTGCTCTAACCCAAAGGAGGCAGAGTGCCACCACTGCCACAAGATAGGACATTGGAAGTGAAGCTGC
This sequence comes from Lactuca serriola, assembly GCF_051521515.1. Taxonomy (NCBI): domain Eukaryota; kingdom Viridiplantae; phylum Streptophyta; class Magnoliopsida; order Asterales; family Asteraceae; genus Lactuca; species Lactuca serriola. Next base: position 159,074,667 of record NC_136412.1, on the reverse strand, counting down.
CCGGATTACCTGCAAGAAATCAAAGAGGGAAAGATCAAGCCATCTTTCGCAGGTATATACATAATCAAATCTAACGATTCTAATCATTCTATTTCTTGGGTTCTTGATACCGGTTGTGGTTATCACATTTGTTCTAATGTGCAGGGACTAAGAAGAAGTAGGGATGTGGAGTAAGGAAGGATCAATCTAATCATGGGGAACAGAAGATCGTCGCCTGTGACCAAGATTGGAGTGTATTCTTTAGTGCTTAGGAATAGTTTGGTTTTAGATTTGAACAATTGTTGCTATTCGCTAGAAATGGCTAGAAACATCATTTCATTTCATGGTTTATATAGACAAGGATTTAGATTTTCTTTTAATAATGAGAATGGTTCTATTTTGGCTTATCTAAATGGTGTCTTTTACTTTGAAGCTATACCATGTAATGGAATATATGAAACCGTTATGATTGTTGATAACTTAGGAAATGATGTTTTGAATATTGATTCTTCCACTAGTATGGATAAAGCATCCTTGTGGCATTGTCGTCTTGGACATGTCAACAAGAAACGCATAGCCCAACTCCAAAAGGATGGAGTGTTGGAGTCATTCGACCTTAGGGAAGATGACACATGCGAGTCTTGTTTGCTTGGAAAGATGACTAAGTCACCCTTCACGAGTACATGTGAAAGGGGCGAGGGTCTATTGGACCTAATACATACCGATGTATGTAGACCGTTTAGATCAACCACGAAGGATGGGAACCGCTTCTATGTGACTTTTACCGATGACTATAGTAGATATGGGTATATCTACTTAATCAAGCAAAAGTCAGACACTTTTGAAAAGTTCAAAGAGTTCAAGAATGAAGTGGAGAATCAATTGGGCAGGAAAATCAAGATGCTTCGATCCGATCGAGGAGGAGAGTACCTAAGTCTTGAATTCCACGATTATCTCAAGGAGTGTGGAATAGTTTCACAATTGACGCCTCCTAGGACACCGCAGTTAAATGGTGTGGCAGAAAGGCGTAATTGAACCTTATTAGATATGGTTCGAACTATGATGAGTCGTGCTTCACTACCAATCTCTTTTTGGGGGTATGCCTTAGAGACTGCCGCCCATATCCTTAACCGAGTCCCTATTAAGAAGGTTGCCAAAACACCTCACGCGATGTGGATAGGGAAAGCTCCCTCGTTGGCACATATCAAGGTTTGGGGTTGCGAGGCTTTCGTAAGACGAGATACTCACGACAAGCTTGAACCTCGAAGTGAGCGATGTATTTTCATCGGCTACCCGCAGACATCCTTTGGATATCTCTTCTATAGACCGAAGGACAATGTTGTCTTCGTTGCGAGGAGAGGAGTTTTCCGAGAGCGAGAACTCATGAGCCAAGGAGACAGTGGGAGGAAAATCGAACTTGAAGAGATTCAAGAGTCGATAGATGAAGGAACCTCTGCTGCTGGCATTCAACCCGAGGAGGAAACTCCGGTTGAACCGGTTGAACCGATTGACGAATCCTTACCTTTTAGACGTTCCGATAGAGTTAGAGTTCATCCCCAGTTTTATGGCTTTCATATTACTACCGAAGGGGACACGTATATTAGTGATGGTACATTAGTAAACCTTGATGAACCTAATAGCTATAAGGAAGCCATGGCAGGCCCGGAGTCTGCAAAGTGGAAAGAGGCAATGGATAGCGAGATCCAATCCATGTATGATAACCAAGTTTGGAATTTGGTTGATTATGTGCCCGGACGTAAGACCGTTGGGTGCAAATGGATCTTCAAGAAGAAGACCGACGTGGATGGAAACGTACACACATATAAAGCGTGATTGGTTGCGAAGGGCTTTACTCAAACTCCCGGAGTTGACTATGATGAGACCTTCTCACCAGTTGCGAAGATTAAATCTATTAGAGTGATGCTAGCAATTGCCGCATTTTATGATTATGAGATTTGGCAAATGGATGTCAAGACCGCTTTCCTTAACGGAAAGTTGGCTGAGGATGTTTACATGGCTCAGCCAGAGGGGTTTGTGGATCCGAAGCATCCGAATAGAGTGTGTAAGCTTGAGAAGTCCATTTCTGGACTTAAGCAAGCGTCTCGCAGATGGAATCTTTGCTTCGATGAGAAAGTCAAAGAGTTTGGATTTGTACGAAGCGAAGACGAATCTTGTGTATATGTCAAAGCCAGTGGGAGTATAGTAAGCTTCCTCGTTCTATATGTCGATGACATATTACTCATAGGAAACGACATCCCGAATCTGCAGGAGGTTAAGTCCTGGCTCGGGAAGTGCTTCGCTATGAAGGACCTCGGAGAGGCTTCTTACATTTTGGGAATAAGGATAGTAAGAGAAAGAAGTAAGAGACTAATTGGACTTAGTCAGAATACTTACTTAGAGAAGGTACTAAAACGTTTTATTATGGAAAACTCAAAGAAGGGAGAACTACCAATACAAAGTAATGCCAAATTGAGTAAGGCTCAAAGTCCGAGTACCGAAGCTGAGATAGCAGAAATGAGCCGAGTACCATACGCTTCCGCAGTTGGCTCAATCATGTACGCTATGACTTGTACTCGCCCTGATGTAGCCTTCGCTTTGAGCATGGTTAGCAGATATCAAGGGAATCTTGGCAGAGCACATTGGATTGCGGTGAAAAACATCCTTAAGTACCTTCGGAGGACGAAGGAATGGTTCTTAGTCCTCGGAGGGAGTGATGACTTGAAGGTGCGAGGGTATAGTGACGCCAGCTTTCAGACCGACAGGGACAACTACCGTTCGCAGTCGGGCTGGGTCTTTACCCTAAATGGAGGAGCAGTGACATGGAAGAGTTCCAAGCAGGAAACCGTAGCTGATTCAACGTGCGAATCAGAGTACATTGCAGCGAGCGAAGCGTCGAAGGAGGCAATATGGCTAAAGAACTTCATCGGTGATCTTGGAGTTGTACCTGCCATAAAGGAGCCAATAGAGATTTTCTGTGATAACGAAGGCGCGGTTGCCTTGACCAAGGAACCGAGGGATCATGGTAGATCAAGACATATCGATAGAAATTATCACTTCATTAGACATCGTGTAGAAGAAGGACAACTCGTAGTAAAGAGGATATCATCAGAAGATAACCTAGCAGATCCGCTAACGAAGGGACTGAGTAGGGTTAAGCACTTGCAGCATGCTAGGAGTATTGGGCTGAAGGATGATATTAGCATAGATTAGATAGTATTAGAAATGTGTAATAGATAAATGTAATTGACATTTGATGATTAAATAAAGGAGTTTTATTTATAAGTAATGTTACTGTCTTATGTTAATTGTTTAACTATTGTTTCATTTTGCATGTTTTGACTTCCAGAATAATTAAGATTATTAAGAATAATAGAAATTGTTCAAATGGTCCACAATCGTTCATATGTTGGGAGTAGATATGAATGAAGATTGTCATGAATTGGTGTGTAGAATGTCTAAATGGTGTTAGACATAGCAAAGGATTGCTGCAACGTTCATGAGTGCTTATGAACTAGTTTTGAGCATTGAAATAAACTCGCGCTTGCTGGAATCACCTTATGGAATATGATATAAAAGGTGATCGCAAGACGATAATATCATATAGTCTTAAAACCTAGATATATGATTTGTTATTTGTTAATTGATTGTACATTGATAATACGAAAACGCATCAGTAACTCGGTGTTATAAAACGTATTGTTGTGTATAGTTGGTTAATGAATAAGTAAATGCATATAAGTCGAAGTTTATCTGTAACTTTTCTCTAAGAAGGTAAAAGTGATATCTCGGCCGCTCGATGATTTGATTTGACTTATGTGTCGGGCCCGGTCAGAACTGAATTGATGTGTTCGATTAAGTTCTATGTCAAATAAATAAGAGATCGAGAAACCTAAATGCTTGACTAACCATTCCATAGGATTGTCAGCATGATATCTAACAGAGGACTGTACGTTCCCTTATCTAAAGGACAAGATTGATTAGATCAGAGTTGACAGCGTCTTTGAGAGCTACGATTGCAAACCGAATTGTACTTGTGAATATAGTTACTAGACTTATCCAAGTGGGAGACTGTTGGAATAGTGTCTAAGGCTGCAACTATATTAGGCAAGTATTTGACCCGGTTGTGCATGGTCCTTTTGGGTTGCCTTCACCATAGCAACTTGATAGGATGATTTATTACGAGAGAGTAAATATTATTAATATATTATGAGAATAATATAATGAATAATACATTTGATTAATATAAGTCATAGAATTAATTAGAATTAATTTGGTGACTTAAAGAGATTAATTAAATAAAGGGGTATAAATTGTCAATTGTTTGATAGTTAAGCTTTAGACTATAAATCCTTATGGATATGCTAGGGACGAATTCTAGAAGCTAAAGGATAGCTTAATTCGTCCAAGGCTTATCTATGGAAAGGATTTGGATAGCCTTAAGAGAAGATTATCCAATTAGGGTTTAGGTTGTAACCCTTAAGGAGTCTACAAGTATAAATAGACCCCATGGCATAGGGAATTCGACACCTCTCCTAAAGTAAGAGAACCCTGGCCGATTTCCTCCCCTCTCCTCTCTCCTAAATCATCTTTCTTGCTATTGGTGTTTGTAAGCCATTAGAGGAGTGACATTTGTGACTCTAGAAGCTCCAAGACCTCAAGATCAACAAGGAACTCAAAGGTATGATTCTAGATCTGTTTCAATGTTGTTATTTAGCCTAATTAGTCATTAGAAGACTTGGATTCAAAGCATGTTTATTAGAAAGCCTAGATCCGAGCATTAGGGTTTTGCATGCGCACATAGGAAAGTTCTTATGGCTAAAACCCATCAAGGAGCATGGTAGATATGAAATTATGTATGGAGAAAGGTAGGTAAGGGTCTGTTCAGAAACAACATATATTAAGTAGTGCGATGGTTATGGTGGATTTTTATGTAATCTGCAAATTGAGGCGATGATTTAGGAATTGATTGTAACAGCCGGATTCCCAGTATTAATTTATCATTATTTTTGGTAATTTGTGAGTAGACTCGGCGAGTTGGAGCCTAGAACTCGCCGAGTATGATCGCGGATTTGGACGCGGGTACGCGGTCGAACTCGGCGAGTCCACGCTGTTTAATGAAACCCTAATTTCCCGGCCCTGAGCCCTATTTAAAGGGCCTTATAACCCTTCATTGCGGCTACCTTCGACCTTGAGAGCACCAGAGCATTTGAGAATCCTTGTGAGAGTCCTAAATGCCCTGCTTTATGCCTTTCCTTTTGAGTTGGGGATTTAGGTTACCATTTTAGAGGCCATTTCACCAAAAGGAGCCTTGTAAGCGTTGCATGGTAGCCAAGATTGTGACTTTACGTGATGAATGTGCTTGGAAGGACTGGATCTATGAGTTAATGGAGCAGATCTGACCTTAGGAGCGAGTTTGAGTTGATGCATGGCATGGACTCGCCGAGTCTGAAGAACAGACTCGGCGAGTAGCATGAAGATTTTCTTTAACCACTCGGCGAGTGGTCTTCCCGAGTTAAGGTGTTGACTCAGTGAGTCAGAGAGGATTGTCGAGTGGACTGAGTCAGATGGGACTCGCTGAGTTGTTCTTGAGACTCGGTGAGTTGATTCGTGGTGGTCCCGCGATTCATGCCAGGTTGAACTCGTCGAGTCAGGGAAGTACTCGACGTGCCAGGAGAGGATCCGAGGGAGTCAGTGAACACGTATAGACTCGCCGAGTCGCTCTAGTGCACTCGCCGAGTCCGGTCAAAGTTGACCGTTGACCGTTGAACAGAGTTGACCAGTGTTGACTTGATAGGGGTAGTCAAACTTAGTTGAGAAAGTGTTAATTAGAGATATATTGTATTATAGGAGGATTATAGCTCGGGGGATCGAGCACGAGTGATTCTGGGATTTACGAGTATCGAGATACACGAGATGAGTCTTCTCACTATACTTTACCTTGAGTAGGTAACCAGAGTTATGATACAGTGTTTGTATGCTATATATGTGTTATGTGTTGCATTGCATTATTCTATGTGATTTATGTTGTGCATGTTTACAGAGTTAGAACCTGAGGGTTCATAGAGTTTAGGTGCATGGACCCACAGAGTTATAGCCTCGAGCGACTAATATTTGTTATATGTGGTATTTTGGGGAAGTCACTAAGATTTGTGCTTACCGTGTCGGTGTTATTTGTTTCAGGTACTAGTGATGACCGAGGGAAGGCGCCGGCTTGATCAGTACACACACATGGGATTTTTATGATATGTGATCTTGGGATGCTTTGTATGACATTGACTGGAGTTTCAAACATTGATGATTTTATGAAAATTAATTGAAAATGTTTTTATATTATGCAAAAAATTGTTTTGGAATTTACGTTGTTACATCAATAAGTTGTATATGAAGAGGAGTGTCAAGATTTATGGGATCTGGATTTAAAATTTGAATTTTATTTTAAGTGCAACGAACCAAAATCACGACGAAAAATTTCCTTTAAAACATTACTAAAACCATATCAAAAGTCATAACATAAATTTAGAGTATTAGTTCAAAACATATTCTTGTTATCAGAGTGAAACATCCAAGGCTGGCTAGCTATGGTGTGTGCACTACAATCTTCCTGAGCTCCTCTTTTGAAAATTGAGTACCTGAAACCAAAACATAAAACTGTAAGCACGAAGCTTAGTGAGCTCCCCCAATACCATACAATAACATATAAAGCACATATTGGGCCTTCCCACTGCATCGGACCAAAGTCCGGACTAACTGGGGCCTTGCCCCTACCTCAGACCGAAGTCCGGAAACTGCATCGGGCCGAAGCCCGGACTAATTGGGTCCTTGCCCCTGCATCACACCGATGTCCAGAAACTGCATCGGACTGAAGCCCGGACTAACTGGGGCCTTGCCCCTTGCATCAGATCGATGTCCGAAAACTGCATAGGGCCGAAGCCTAGAGTAATTGGGGCCTTGCTCCCATCATCGGACCGAAGTCCAGAAACTACATCGAGCCGAAGCCCGGACTAACTGGGACCTTTCCCCCTGCATCAGACCGAAGTCTGGAACTGACTGAACATCACATAGCATAAACATATCAACTAGCTTGATCTAATCTCTATTCGTCCTCAAAGGCTCAATAGTCGTGTTGGCCTTGGGAATGGTCCCAAAAGTGACAAGATACTAGCAAAGAAGAGGATCTAGATGACATCCAAAATCTGGGTCTATACTCCTTTCCTTGCTCCTTTCTCCTTCAACCTTCATGATGCACTCAAAAGGGACCTTAATCTTCTCACATAAGCTCAAGAGTGAAGTTGGGCGGCTAGGGTTTCACCTCTGGACAATGGAGGCTGCAAATGAAACCCTAGAAATGAGAATGAGATGCTTATATAGGGTCCCAAGTCCCAAAATTAGGGTTTTCCAACCCAGAACAGACTCACCGAGTCAGTCTCCCCGACTCGCGGAGTCGGTCACTTAATCCGTGACACGGGTCACGCTTCGACTCGCCGAGTTCCTCTTTGGACTCGACGAGTTGACTCCTTTGACTTAGGGCTTTTCTTTCCTTTCCTGGTATTCCTGATTCTGGGTGTTACAACTCTCCCCCACTTAAACTCGACTTCATCCTCGAAGTCCACTACAGCCAACTGTCCTGCAATCCATTCGCATCACCCTTGCCTGATGAATATAACTCCGGCCGACCACCGGCCTCAATGTCAACACATAACACACAAGTATCAACCGATGATACTGTCCCCTTCCTGACATGAACACACTTTCGTGACTTGCAAAAGTTAGATACCACAATAATTCACTGGGTCCTCTCCCAGTGCCAAACTATCCTCCCTTTTTCCATATATGACAATGACCCGAGCAACCCGCAAGGTTGGAACTCATTCTGTCCTCTTCTTGAATCCATTCCTTTCATGCTAACTACCATAGGTTTCCACTAGAGCAACAAAATTCACAGATCCACTTATCCCTATAATTCACTTATATTTGGCCATAACTCAGATAATCATGCTATGAGTGACTTGCCACTCCACAAGCTATCCCTGAAAATCCAAAATACCATCATTGCTGGAGACCCAAGACTGCCTGAAAATGTTGAACTGCCTGAAAACACTAAATAGCCTGGAACACTGACTGCCTGAAACACTGAACTGCCAAGAACACTGATTGTCTGAAACACTAAACTGTCTGAACACGGAACTGCCTGAAACACTGAACTACCTGGAACACTGACTGCCTGAAAACACTGAACTGCTTGGAACATCATGCTGCTACATGGCTACTTTCCAACATCTCTCGAGACCTTCTTGGTCTCAATTCATTCGTCAACCATCTGAAATATCGGGTTCCAACCCGACTGCGGAGCCAAAGAACTCCCTATTTTAATCGCCTCACACGACCTCCAAACAAAACCTTCCCTGGAACTAGTTGCCACTAGTTATCATGTCACCAAGACTCTAACAGCCTCCTGATCCAACCGATTAGGTCTGAGCGTCGCATCCTGTTGTTACCAACCCGTGGCTAAATGTGATTGCTACATGACCAATTGTAGCCTTATATAACAAGTAACGTGAAGCAATCCATTGCTTCCTTGATCTCAAAACTACAGTGGCATTCCTACAGTCTTATCACTGGCTCAACTAGGTCTAATCCATCCAGATAATTCTGAAATCCACCTCGTGGATTTCCACATCCTTACTGCTACACCCGAACTGGGGGTTAATGTTCCTTCCGCGTTCTAGCAACGCGCTCATGCTGTCTACCAGCCAAGTGTATTCCACGGCTATGCCCGCAGTCCCACAACACTCAAATCACTATCTAGCTGCTAGTGAACGCTACAGCTACACCCGCAGATTTACAACACTCTAACACTATCTGACTGCTAGTGAATGCTACGGCTACACCCGCAGACTTACAACACTCTAACACTATCTGGCTGCTAGTGAATGCTATGGCTACATTCGCAGACTTACAACACTCTAACACTATCTGGCTGCTAGTGAATGCTACGGCTACACCCGCAGACTTACAACACTCTAACACTATCTCATTCGCTGGTTACTGATATGAACACATCTGACGACGAGTATACATACGACCTATCATTCAAGACTGAACCTATGTCCTGACTGGAATCCCCAACCTGATTCCCTAAGGCTTGCTAGCAAACATTACGGGAATGTGATCTCCTTACTGGCAAGTTTTTTCCAAACTTCCATCTCACACTATCCTCAAACCACACAGCTGCCTAGGATGTCTTCCTTGCTGCTAAGGATGCGAAATTTATCCCACTTTCAAAACTGCTCCTACTTCTGAATTCCTTGGATGATTCTCCCCCCACTTTGATTCAACTAACGTCTTACAATACGCAATGCTGGAAGGATCCTAAATCCTTCTTACCACTCTATGCCCCATCTGCTGAAAACCATGTTTTGCCATTACTAGTGTGTCACTACTAACCAATCCAAAGATCACACCACTTCCTAGAATTTGAATACATCTCCGGTGATAACCTGCTAGACCCAGGAAGCTCCGAATCTCAATTGGAGACCTCAGAATCTCCCACTGCATCACGGCCTCTATCTTGGCCGGATCGACTAAAATACCCTTCTAATTGACAAGGTGCCCAGAAATTGCACCTCGCGTAACTAGAACTCACATTTGGGATACCTTGCAAAAGGTACCTCCCTCCTCAAAGTCCCTAGCACCTCCCTCAGGTGCTTCTTGTGCTGCTCTTCAGTTTTGGAATAAACCAAGGTGACACTGTACTATCCCAACCCTGCAATCTGGAAAAATGATCTTTCGCTTTCTGTTAATAATTATCAGCATGCAATTTGCATATGCCATTTCTTGGAAGTATAATTCAAACACAAATGGAGGATAACCCAGATTCACACTTTCCCAACCCCTGGAATGAAAGACTCTATCGTGCAGTTTCTCGCATGTGCTGTACTGAATCTAACCCTGATCGTCCCTCAAAAGCTGATCTGAAATCTAGGGTCTTCTCCTGAGACACCTCTATATAAGCAACTGATCTAATTCCATCACAACAATGTGCTCCAAGTCCATATCTCGTTCTCAAGCTCAAGAAGTCATATCATTCAGGGTCTTGCACCCCGATATACTCATGATCTCCCTGATATCATTCTTCAGCATGTTCTGATAACTTACATTCTTCATTTCCTCACCTGCTGCATACTGCGGTACCATATAAGCTCTTTCTCGAGATTTTGTAGTGATCTTTGCCACAGTCACAGTTGTCTGGTGGAGATCTAAAAACTCTTGCACCAACTGTTGCGCCTTAGTCTCCTAGGTACACTCTACCCAGAATCTGGTCTAAAAGTCATTCCATGACATAGCATCAACCACATCATCACTCAACCTTCTACCAACGTCTTCCTATAAATCTCGTGCTCTGTCCCTCAGGAGACAGGAAGTAAGTCGGGTCTTGTCTTCTCTCAAGACAACGTTTGGTACGAAAAGTGTTGGCGACAATTGCCAACCATCTGCTGCTAAGAATGGGGTCCCTAACCCCCATGACAACCTGAAGCTTCATAGACTCCAAATTCCCAAAACATCAATGTGCGGGTCCCTATCATGACTGCACCCTCAGTGCAGAATGCACTCGGCCTCTCATCACAAATCTCTATAATTCCCTCCTTGATCATACTGAGGATCATAGGATCCTGGTCAACGATACTTCACGTCCTCTCAGATGGAATGAACTCCCTCATCTTATCATCAAGCTGCTTGGCTCTAGCATCCGAGCCTGATCCCTCGCTGACACTACAACTTCCATCTGGTCTACCACGTAGTGTCACTATACTTGGTAATATACCTTCCTGATCATCATAATGCCCATCATACTCGAGGGATCTCACACACTACAAGTTTCCTGGATTCGTCTCACCCTTCCTTGATTCGAGTACAGATCCTCTACTTCCAGTAGTATGGGCCCCTACTACCTTCCACATCTATCCGTACTTTCCTCAAGAACTGCCTCGACTCCACCAAGTCACTACCACTACTACTAATATCTGATACTCTCTTCCTAGCCTTGCCATAGGGAAATCTTTGACTCAACCAAAACCAGTCCTCAACTGTTGAAGGCCTCCTTGTAATGCCAATTAGTCATTACCTGAATACCATCACATGTGACGAGGCTCGAATAATCCTTAGAGTAAAAGACTCGTCCCTACAACGGTTAGACTCAAACGAGAGCTGCACAGTAGGGCCAAATCTAGCACTCTGAGATTATTCAACCCTGATCACATGTGATGTGATGTATTCACCTAATGGCTAACTCCCATTACTCGGAGTCCCACAAAGCACAAAGCAAACAGCATTCGAACACATGAAACTACTCAAGCAATTCCATCCTCATAATAGGAAACTGTACTAGCATACAATGCTAAGCTCGTACCATCCGGCATAACCTAAACAGGCTATCCTACTACTGTCTACTTAATGCTGGCATGCAATTATCATAAAGCTGGAAAACATATAGCAGGCACATAAGGCATCCTCCTAGATCCTTAGTCCTATTCTAGCATGTTGTTCTACTGAAACCGAAACTGATAAGCATAACATAATTGTATGGGTAATTTGGGAGTACTTACTTGAGCTCGGCTGATTGCATGCACCACACCCTTTTCTCTTTTCAAAGTTCTTTCTTTCCAAAAAAAATCGTTTCACTTTTGCTAAAACTCTTTTCTTTTTAAGTTTCTTTTTCAAAATTTCTTTCGAAAGTGTTTTTCTTTTGAAAACCTCTTGCTATTTCCTTAGCTTGAGTTTAGACATACCCGAAAGTGTACCCAAATCCCTCAAACCAAGGCTCTGATACCAACTTGTAACGACCCAAAATCACGACTAAAAATTTCCCTTAAAACTTTACTAAAACCATATTTATAAAAACCATATCATAAGTCATAACATAAATTCAAATTATTAGTTCAAAACATATTCTTGTTATCAGAGTGAAACATCCCAGGCTGGCTAGCTATGGTGTGTGCACTGCAATCTTCCCGAGCTCCTCTTTTGAAAATTGAGTACCTGAAACCAAAACTAAAAACTATAAGCACGAAGCTTAGTGAGCTCCCCCAATCTACCACATACCATACAATAACATATAAAGCACATAATGGGCCTTGCCCACTACATCAGACCAAAGTCCGGACTAACTGTGGCCTTGCCCCCTACATCGGACCGAAGTTCGAAAACTGTATCGGGCTGAAGCCTGTTCTAACTGGGGCCTTGCCCCCTGCATCAGACCGAAGTCCGAAAACTGCATCGGGCCGAAGCCCAGATAAACTAGGGCCTTGCCCCCTGCATCAGACCGAAGCCCGGAAACTACATTGGGGCGAAGCCCGGACTAACTGGAGCCTTGCCCCCTGCATCGGACCGAAGTCCGAAACTAACTGAACATTACATAGCATAAACATATCAACTAGCATGAACACATATACTGCATACTGCTTCAGACCGAAGTCCAGATCACATAACACAAAAACATGCTTGAATCACAAAGACATCAAGCCCACTAAACTACTGCATCGGACCAAAGTCCGAAAACTACTGCTAACTAGACAGGTCGGCATTATGGCCGTAGACCCGTTCCTACTGGAAGGAAACTCACCCGTTCTGCTGAACTCTGCTGATAGTCCTCTGGTTGCTAACCGACAACTCTCCGAAATGCTGCTCCTCTAGCTCCCTGAGCTACCAATACCAATAATAACACTTAGCCTAAACTGAACTCTAGAAGTCAAAATAAGTCAACTCTAGTCAAAGTCAACCTTCCGGTTGACTTGACTCGCCGAGTTGTTCTACCAACTCGCCGAGTCCATGCTCCTCAAATCCCAAACAATCCCCGATCCCACTCGTCGAGTCTAGCGAGAACTCGACGAGTTCTCCTTTAACTAACACTTCGGGACTGTCTTCAACCGACTCGCCGAGTTGTTCTTCCAACTCGTCGAGTCCATCTTCATTGCCCAAGGGGATTGTCTTGGACTCGCCGAGTTCCCCCTTGAACTCGTCGAGTAACATGATCTTCATGTCCATCACGAGCATAGACTGTTTGAGTCCTTCCCTAACCTCACTCACTGATCCGACTCATAAACAGAAGGGTTTGGGTTTTTCGACCCGAATCGCTGAGTCCATGAGCTGACTCACCGATTCCTCCTTGTGACAACTCTATTATGTCGATTTCAGTCTATTCCAACACTTCCAACTCATAGATCTGGACTCCTTATGCTAGCTTTGCACGTAAAGTTGCTAACTTTACGCGCATGCAAGGTGTTATGAGGCTAGAACACCCTAATCTAAACTACAATGGAGGTCTAAGTCATTAAAGGAATCCATAGTTGAGTAAAGCTTCTCACTCAGAGCTTCTAGAGCTCAGAAATGCTCAGATCTAATCTATATTCATCCTCAAAGGCTCAATACTCGTGTTGGCCTTGGGAATGGTCCCAAAAGTGACAAGATACTAGCAAAGAATGGGATCTAGATGATTAATAACCAAGGTATGAGCTCCATACCTTCAAATAATCTGAGATGACATCCAAACTCTGGATCTATACTCCTTTCCTTGCTCCTTTCTCCTCCAGCCTTCAAGATGCACTCAAAAGGGACCTTAATCTTCTCACATAAGCTCAAGAATGAAGTAGGGTGGCTAGGGTTTCGCCTCTGGACAATGGAGGCTGCAAATGAAACCCTAGAAATGAGAATGAGATGCTTATATAGGGTCCCAAGTCCTGAAATTGGGGTTTCCCAACCCAGACCAGACTCACCGAGTCAGTCTCCCCGACTCGCCGAGTCGGTCACATAATCCGCGACACAGGTCACGCTCTGACTCGTCGAGTTCCTCCTTGGACTCGACGAGTTGACTCCTTTGACTTAGGGCTTTTCTTTCCTTTCCTGGTCTTCCTGATTCTAGGTGTTACATTAAGCTAGAGAGGAGGAACCATAAACGTGATGCTGAATTTGAGCGAAAAAAAAAGCAGAAGGTGGAATATTAAGAAGCCACGTGGCAAATTGAGGTCTAAAAAATAAAAAGTGGAAAGTACATGAGTCTTTTATTAGAATTGAGGATTAACATACGATTCGTGTAATATAGAGTTGGTAAACTAAAATAATATTGATAATAAATTGTAATTGACATTGCTAATTTTATTTTTAAAAAACCTACTGAGTTTTGACATGCGGACCTATTACTAAAATCGTAAATCTTTACTTTGAATTATTTCTTTGTTTTGACACATAATCAAATTACATTGCTATTAACCTAGACTTGTTGGGATTATGTAATTTCTAGACATGCTAAGTGATATGTAAGATGCTATAATAAACAAAAAATAAACATAATTTATGCTTTTCTTGAGGAAGTAACGCATGAAAACATAATTTATGTTAATTTTATTTGCTAATTGTTATCGTTTTTTCTTTATTGATTAGATTTTTTTATTTTTATTTATTTTTATTTTATTATGTATTTTCCAAATCTCGATGCTTTTGATGCTTTTCTTGAGGAAGTAATGCAGGAAATTGAGCAGGAAGATGAGGATTATGACTCAGATGATGATTTGAAGAAATTTGGAAGATGGTTAGATAACTTCTTGTCTAACGATCAAGAACAATCTGATTCACAAGAGCTAAAGTTACAAGATGAAGAATTTAATTCAGAAAGAGATTTGGAGGAGCTGGAAAGGTTGCTGGCAGAGGGGTCAGACGAACAAGAACAAGCTGAATTGCAGGAACCAACCTGTGGTTTGACCATTACCACGACATGGCCCCCTGTATTTCCGGTTTGTGTTTCAAAGCATGGGGTGACGATTCCAACTTTGGAGAAAGTTCTGAAGTGCGATCCATTTATGATCAGTATCCAACTGGTTCCAACCCTTGTCAAGATTCTTGGGTTTCATGAATTCAAGCTCGTTTGGCCAATTTAGAAGAAAAGAGTCGAATTTTACAAATTGGTCCAAAGAAATTATTTAATGCAACGGATGGATTAGCATTGAGTTTATTGGAAGTTTATTAAGTTGAGAGTCCAGCTAAAGACTCGCACAAAAAGAAGAGCTTGCGGGAGGCAACCCGTCATTAGAGTTTGTTTTTCTTTTTCTTTCTAAACTTCTAGTATTTAGGGATAATTTAGGATTTTTATTTTGATGTTTTTTATTATTACTTGGTATTTGTTTTTAATCTTCTCAGAATATAGGGTGAGGGATAGAATGACCGAATAAAGCGTGAGGAAATAAAGTGAGGGGTCGAGTCGTAGAGGAGAAGATTGGAAGATTTGAGTGATTTTATAAGTCCGATGGTTTTAACGGTTAATAAGGAGTTTCGTCACTGAAGAATATATGGAGGTGTATTACCTTAATACCCTCTGTGACCTCAAAAACAGACCTGAAGCAGAAAGAAGAATTTGCATGATCAGAGCCGAAAACTCGTCGAGTGCACCCGTACAAGTCGACGAGTTCCAGCGAAAATTCACGATTTCTGCACATATGACGATTCAACTCGGCGAGTCTCCACATAAAACTCGACGAGTTGCTCATTCTTTTATCTTTGAGTCGATGATTTGATTCAATTCAAGGCAACGATTGGCTATATTTTTGAAGACCATTTCTAGGCGATTCCAAGATGCTTTTTCCCACATATTTAGAGTTGTCAACCACACGAGATATGACGCCCAAGGCATGGATGCTTGGATGGAAAAGGAAGCGGAACTAGCGATTGGAAGCTTGGATCATGGATTTTGAAGAAAGAAGGATGTTGTTGGACACCTTGACCCCTCGTCAGTGTTTTGGCCATATCTCATGAACCGTAACTCCGATTGACGGGATTCAAAATTTTCTGAAAACTAGACACAATTTCAGACGACTTTTGTGTTTTGAGAAAATGCTGATTCCAAACGGACTCGACGAGTAGTCCATAAACTCGATGAGTCACTTCGAACTTTCGCGATTCTAGACGCGCTGACTTGCCGTACACGGGTTTTAAGTGACGGTCTCGCCGAGTAGGTCACTGGACTAGCCAAGTAGCCCCTGTTTTGTGAAAATCTATATAAAGGGACTTTCAGATCGATACCCTAGGATATAGATGAACCCTTGGAGGCCAATTGTCGACTAAAGGTGTTGTTGGAGCGTGGGAAGCTAAGGAGTCAACCCTACATTCAATTTTAAGGAGAATCAAGTCCAAATCAAGTTTACTCCTACCTAATCTCTTGTGTGAACTATGTTTTTACCAATTGATTTCGTTTTTGAGCTTGTTTCTGCTGTAATCATGAGCTAAGACTAATAACTTCTGTTTAGGTAGATGAATTTGTGAACATGGATTGATTATTTGATTAGGATTAATTTTAATTGGTGATTATGTTTTATTAAGCTTGTTAAAGAACCTTATGTGTTAACAATAACTATTCTTCTGTTAATAAATCAGTAATTAAGTTGTATGAACATCTCATAGTTATTAATTTTATATGATTTATTGTGAGCACATAGTTGTATGTCTAGGAATAGCGAATGTGAAACTAGAATTAACTAGAAGATAGGTAAGTTAATGTGTGAGCTTGTTTGATGAACATCAGCCAGAGGTTAATTGAACGGCCAATTTAATTAACCATTACAAGTCTTATTTAACCCGAATCAATAACTAGGAAATCCGTTAATTTAGACAACTGGCCACTGCTTGAGTTAATTTGTTTCCTAAGGATTAGTAATAACGAACGTGAAACTAATCATCTTAGTCGGTAGCCAATGAAGAATTAATCCGATACATTGAAATCATCCATGGGAACAAATGAGTCGAACCTAAACAGAAGTCCTCTTTATTATTGAATTTAGGTGATTTTTATTTGCTTAGCTCTTAGTTTCGTAGTTTAAGTTTTAGTTAATTGTTTAAGTTTCTAGTCTTGCAAAACTAGAGAAACCTCCTTTCTATTACTTGTTTTATTTAGATAATATTAGCTTATCTTTTAATTGTTTAACGTTCCCTGTATTCGATACCCTACTTACCTGAACTAAACTGCTAATCGATAGGTACACTGCCTTTCGTGTGTTCGTCTTTGTGTTTAAGCTAGTAAGATTAAAACTAGTTGGTTTTACACACATCAGCATCGCAACGACAAAAAGACAGACTGAAACGGACATCAGATAGAGGAGTTATGGATTTTTAACGGACTTTATCAGTCCCGGCCTATTAAAAATATATTATTAAAAACAAAGTCAAAACTAGCTGACGGAATCCAAATGAAAGTTGTAGAGCACAGTCTCACCTACGCGTGGATATAAAGAACGCGAAAAAAAAGAGCTCGTACGCGAAAGTTTCAGAATTTAAAAGATGGAAATCCAATTTACGCCCAGTGTAAATTGGGTTACGCCCATGGTACTCAGACGCAGTATCGCGTCCAATCGGCTAACAGGCTAGCTAGGCTTGAGTCGTAAGCGATGATGACTCCGGAGTACGCCCAACGTTCCCTTAGAGTACGCCCAACGTACGGGGTGCTTTAGCACTATAAATAGAATGCATAAGCTCCTGGTTTTTGGCACTCAACACTCAACTCTCTCTCACTTTTACTCTCTTGTGAGCTCCAGAGGCTATCCCGACGCCCTCGATTGCATAACCGATCCCCGACGAAGGTTTTACGCTACCGAGATCCCCGAGAAATCCGAAGACGCAGCTTTCCGCAGTTGAAGTTCTGCTCGATTCTCGTCTCACACTCTCCAACCCAAACAAGTGAGTTCATACCCCCTTTTCTACCATTTTAAATGCTTTTAAAAGGCTTTTATCACTATACGGGGGAGAATACAAGTAAAAACGTAACCTTACTCACATGAAAACATCGAACTTTTGAGTATACGTTGCATGATGTTCTTACAACTACCGAATGGTTTAGTTAACATATAAACAACTTACATTACTTTACCCACTTTGGGATACAATATGGCTTAAAATAAAAATGTGTTTTACTTATAAATACGCATACGATTTCATACCAACAGAAAGCATTTCAACTACAATATTTTATATTCACGGGAATATATACATTAATAGTATGTTTTTGGCAATACTTTGAAAAACGATACTTTGCGGAAACAAACATACACTTATGATACATAATTGAGAATTCGTAAGACAACATCTTTACTATACCCAATAGGGATATTACAGTAAGTCCAGTCTTATAACCAGAATCCCACGTTTGGAGAACGTGGCAAGTGTGTATAGATCTATACGGGACTAATGATCCCGCACCCTGACTTTTAGTTGTATTTCGCGATATGACAAGTGTCGTAAAGTCTCGACGCCAGAAGAGAGTCGCATCCAGGCAAATATGATAGTATGGTTATGAATACTCACCTAATATACGATTAATGCAGTATCATATCTTTACGGGAAAAGTAGTATTATGATTTACTTTTACGCATCTCAACGAACTTCATATAGGTTTATTTTTATAATAAGACAAGACAACAACATTTTGAGCATGGTATGGTGCTTACAGTTTATGGTCTTGAACATTTAAAGACTACATTTATACGTTTAGGAAAATAAAGGATTTTCCTGTTTCCAAACATACATCTCACACTGAAACGATTTACTACACAACACTTAAGAAAGGGGTTGGCTAAAAAGACACCCTATATTGCAATATGGACAACCTAATTAATTTTTAAAAATTTTTTATTGGCTGAAATTGCATTGTTTTCCGGAAAAACTGATTATAAGCAGTTAATTATTGGTTGACTTTTTAAAAAGTGGTCAATGGGGTGCAAAGAGGTGTCTTATTAGCAACACCCTATTCATAATGCCTATCAGCTAAATCCCTAGAACCTCGACATTATCTTCTACTCCTAGGTTTTTGATGATGAGACTCCCTTCATCCTAAAAACCCGGATGACCGAGTATTTTTTTTTCACGTTTCTTATAGTACTTACGATTTTTACCGGGTCTTTGTTGATAGTGTAAATACCTAGATTTAAGAGGTAGACAAAAATATAAAAAGCCTCGGATATCTTGAACATAATCCTGGTCAAGATCTTACTCGGCATACTAGCCCGAATCATCTGTAGGATTTAAACGTCAAATTTCACATAAGCGTTTACAATGTTGAACTTCATATTGTTATTAATTATTTTTCTTTTAAAAACTTTGGAATAAGTATTTTGCATTAAATAAATGGATATATATAAATCATTTAATTATATTTGTGTATTTAATAGGCCGCTTTTTCATTTTGTTGTACCCAAAATATATTTGGTCTAATCCTTACGATAAACACCAAACATGTCCACATGTGGTGTCATAGTGTTTAACTTTGGGAATATGACTTATTAAGGTAATAAACTTTTCGGTATGTTTACATCTGGATAATTATCTTTTTTTTGTACACATCTAGGTAATAAACTTGTAGGAACTTGAAAGTGTTCACATATGACCATTATGACCTGCTATAGCAGGTTATATCCTAGATGTGAACGCTTTCAACAAGTTCGTTACCTAGATGTATACAAAAAAATAGTTACCCAAATATAAACAAAAGGAAAAGTAAAAATTAAATTACACGAATGGTCCTTGTGGTTTGGGGGAATTTGTGTTTTTGGTCCTTAACTTATTTTTTAACTTGGGTGGTCCCTACTGTTTATTTTTGTTGAACATTTGTCCCCTGTCTTACCTAAAAAGACTATTGTGCCTTTATTAATTTATTGTAATTTATTTTCTTATTTATGTATTTATTTTTTACATATTTAAAAAAATTAATAGACCACACATATTTGTATCTTCTCGGATGATCTCTATTGTTTATTTTTTAATTAATTTATTTTTTTAACTTGGATGGTCCCTACTGTTTAATTTTGTTACGCGCTTGGTCTCTGTCTTACCTAAAAAGAGTATTGTGTCATTATTAATTTATTTTTTTAATTAATTTTCTTGTTTATGTACTTATGATTTATATATATAAGAAAAATTAGTAGACCTTGCATATCTGTATCTCCTCACCATCCTATCTCTCATCCTTCTCAACTTCTATTTATTTTCCATCTTTAGTGATATCGACGTCTTCATCATCACTTCTTTTTTCGATCCTTCAACTCCGTCGAATCAACACCACAACCCACTAAAGATGAAGAGACAGTAGACTATAGTATTGGTTCGCTAGAGTTGAAGTAAAAAAAAAAAGGATGGTGAAGACGTCGATGTTACTAAAGATGGAAAAGAAATAGAAGTTGAGGAGGATGAGAGATGGGATGGTGACCGGTAAGACCCAAATTAAATTTATCAAGTGTGGTTTCATGTTTACAGTGAGGAGATATAGATATGTGGGGTATATTAATTTTTTTAAATATATAAAAAATAAATACATAAATATAAAAATTAAGGGCAAAATAGTCTTTTTAGGTAAGACAGGGACCAAACGCGTAGCAAAAATAAACAGTAGGGACCATCCGAGTTAAAAAAAATTAATTAGTTAAAAAATAAACAGTATGTATCATCCGAGGAGATACAAATATGTTGGTCGATTAATTTTTTTAAATATGTGAAAAAATAAATACATAAATAAAAAAATTAATTAAAAGATAAATTAATAAGAGCACAATAGCCTTTATAGGTAAGTCTTTATAGGTAAGACAGGAACCAAACACGCAACAAAAATAAATAGTAGGGAACATCCAAATTAAAAAAAAAATAAGTTAGGGACCAAAAACACAAATTTCCCCAAACCATAGGGATCATTCATGTAATTTAATTTTTACTTTTCTTTTTGTTCATATTTGGGTAACTATTTTTTTGTACACATCTAGGTAACGAACTTGTTGAAAGCGTTCATATCTAGAATTTAACCTGCTATAACAGGTGTAATTGTTATATGTGAACACTTCCAAAAAGTTTGTTACCTAGATATGTACAAAAAAAAATATAGTTACCCAGATTTGAACATACCGAAAAGTTAATTAACTTCATAATTCATATTCCCGTTTAACTTTTTATATTAGAACATAACAACATATAGCAAAATATTAACATTTAACATAAAAACAACGTATGATTGATGGACCAACATTAAGACGTAAGTACTTTTCAAATAAGATAATACTATAATTAAAAGAAGATATAATTTTGTTATTAACATGTTAGCAATATTATAAAATGCATGTTCCAGTTGAATTTTTATAATAATAAAACTTTATCGTCCTTTTGTTCCATCGAATATATTCTTTTACGTTAGCATTGGAAATGCGGAGAAGAAATACAGAGAGACGGTGTAGAATCGAAGCGTCAGAATTGAATTGTATTTCGATGTTTGGTAGGAGAATTCTTCAATACACCTCATCCTCCCCCACCTATAAATTCATCACAACGCTTTCTTAGAAGAAGACTACCTTAATATCCTTCCTCAACCATCTCTTTTAGTTGAAAGCTCTGCATCTTGTACTTCTTCATTTCAGCGGAATGAATATCTTTGTCAGAATGCCAATGAGCAAGACCATAACTCTTTTAGTTGAAAGCACGGATACCATTGGTAAAGTGAAGGCCGAGATTCATGGCAAGGAAGGGATTCCAGTATACATCAAGAGCATTTGATCATCGCAGGGTCCTAGAACTTTGAAGGATTACTACTTACCAGATAATCCTACATTGCACCTCAGTTTAAAGTTTGGAGATGATATGCGAATTTTTGTGAAGACTTTGACAGAGAAGACCATCCACCATAGCGGTGGAGAGCTTGGAAACCATTCGTAATGTCAAGGTAAAAATTCAGGATATAGAGGGGATTCCATGGCAACAACAAAGTTTGATGATTGCTGGAAAGAACCTTGAAGGATTATAATATCAAAAAAGAATCTACATTAGACCTTGTTCTGAAAACTGGAAGATGTGATATGCAGATATTTGTGAAGACTTTGGGAGGAAATACTTGTGGAGAGAACGGAGACTGTTTATAATGGGAAGGCAAAGATACAGGAGAAAGAGAATATTGAACGGGATCAATGTCAGTTGATCTTTGCTGGGAGGGCTTTGGAGAATGGTAGAAGTTTGGCAGAGTAGAACATTCAAAAGGAATCTACACTTCACATTTTGCTGAGTTTGTACGGAGGTGTCATGAGTCATGCTTTTGTCAAGACTTTGACAGGGAAAACCATCGCCCTGACGAAGGGGCCTATCACAACCATTCATAGTTTGAAGGAGAGGATGCAGGTTATAGAGGGAATTCCACTACAAAGAACCTCGAAGATAGTAGAACTTTGGCTGATTATAACATTGATAAAGATTCTACATTGGATATGGTTCTGAGAATGGGGGAGGCATGCAGCTCTTTGTTAAGATTTTGACATGGAAGACCATCACGTTAGAGGTGGAAAGTTCGAACACCATTGGTGATGTGAAGTCAAAGATTCAAGACAAAGAGGGCATTCCACCTTATCAGCAGATGCTTATTTTTAATGGTATACAGCTAATGGATGAGTCGACTCTGGCGTATTATAAGATTCAGGAGGAGTCTGCTCTAAACCTTCTCCTTAAATCTGGAATTATGTCTTCTAGGATATAAATCTTAAGAAATTATTTATATGTGTGTCTTTGCTGGTGATTATTCTTTTTTGATTTACATATACACACAAGGGTAAACCAGAGGCTTGTTTAGTATATGTTTTAGATATGCTCATACTAATGATGCTGCTGCTTGATTTCATGTCATTGTTCTTGTGAATTTGTAGCCATGGAACTATGTCTTAACGTATTGGCTAGCAAATAAATCCCATTTTTAGCTGAAAATAGATTAGTCTTTGGGAAATGAAGGACCTTGATGATGAATGTAACAATACTTGTGTTTTCGTGAAGTGTACTCGATATGAGACGTTGATAAGCAATGGCTTTAAAGTTTTATTGTACTAAATTATAGGTGTTACAGCATCCTGCAAATACTATGTAGTCGAAAAAGACCAAATATGGCATCCAAAAGGAAAATGATGTCAAGTGGTTGCTATTTTAGAATAGGGATGCAAACCGGTCTAAAATCTAAAAAGACATCCCATTTGGCTATTTAGACAACCTTAGATCCAATTGAGTGCTGCTATTAAGACACTCCTTAGACATTATCAAAAATCAACCTATAGATAACTAGTTATAATCGTCTTTTTTAGAAAACAATGCAAATTCAACCAATAAAAAAAACTTAAAAATCAAATAGGTGTCTAAATAGAAAAATGGGATGTCTCTTTAGCCAACCCCTTAAATTATGATTATCTCCTAGTTTTCAACATTGTTCAAAATTTAATCCCTAAAAATTATTTATATTAAATTTAGTCCCTAAAAATTTATATTACATTTAGTCCCTAAAAATTATTTGTATCAATTTAAAACCTTTTTTTTTTCATAAATTTGTTCATGCAATACAATTATAAAATATTATAATCGATAAAATTTATATCTTTTTTTTGAACTTCTATTCGTACATTCACTAAATCCACTTTTAAATTTATATAATTTTTTACTTATCTACCCACTAAATCTATTCTAAAATTTATATATTTTTAAGCTTTTCTTGTTTTATAGTTGTAACGGGGGACACATTTTTATGGTTTGTGGCCACATAAACCAAGAAGTGTTCGAAATACATATTATGATTACTTATTACTTTTGATTTTTTAAACAAAAAGTTATTATAATGAATATGATAAATACGTTATTAATAAATGAAAATTGATTCAACAACAATCATCTAATTTAATAAAGTCATCTTCAGATATAATACATAAATAATATTCTTTAACAATCTTCTATAGTTATAAAACCACGATTACAAGGTTTCAGTTGTCTATAAATTTGCAGACGTGACATAAACATTGTTTCCCATCCAGTTGCACACGGGGCTCTGTGGCGGATCTAATGAGCCGAAATGGTAGGCATCGGACAATCTTCTTTTAATTGTACCATAGCATAATGATTACCATGTACGATTGATATTGTAATAATCCGATGGTCCAAAAATTCTTCCAGACCTTTGCAAAGAGGAAAGAAAGTTAATGAACCACGATTGGTTAAGAAAGTAAGGACCACACCAAACCTGTTAGCAATCAGAATACTTGTTTCATGCATAAGCATCCAATGTTTCTTTGGTGCACTCGGTCCGAAGAAAGACAATGAAGTCCACAATTCATGGATTCTGTCTGTGAAAATCGTAGGATATACATCGAGTGCACTCTGTAACTCGGCTACTAGTTGTTTTGTTGAATAAATTTTGGAAGGGAGTGTCATTTTGGATGGTAGTGGTTGGAGGGATATTAAGGAGATATTCAGGCTTATGAAAAGCTTAAACCCAATATTTGGGAGGAAGATGAGCTTGAAGGAGAAAGGTGCGAACAATATTGTTTATAATACGTAAGATGCGTTCAGATTTACTGTTTTCTTGAGATGTGTGAGGACAAGAAAAACGCATGTGAATTCCATTTTGATCACAAAGTTGTTGGAATTGTGTGTTACGGTATTCGCCACCATTGTCACATTATATGGTTTTAATGTCAGTGTGAAATTGGTTAAGAATAATAGCACGAAAATGAACAACTTTAGAAATAAGGACCAAATAAAGGATAAAATTCATAATAATGGTCTTTTTTATCTTCCGATTGATTCAAATTTGGAAATAAATTACAAAAAGGTATTTTTTGATTGGATGGGAATGAATGAAAAAATCTTAATCTTAAATTGCCTCATATTGAATCCAAAAGTTTTTTCCTTTCCAAAGTTTGTGAGACTTTATTATAAATATAAAGAGAAATATCAAGGGAAAGCAAGAAGAGGATTTTTTTCAAATTTAGCCCATCAAATTCAAAACAATATTTTGAATTAAATAATCAAAACAGTATTGAAGAATACTTTTTAGAATCCACCAAAAAACTAAAAATATTCCTTAAAGGAGATTTTCCTTTGCAATTAAGATGGGCTGGACGTGTCAATCAATTGAATCAAAAAATAATAAATAATATCCAGATATATGGTCTACTACTTAGCCTGATAAATGTCAGAAAAAAAATACTATATCCTGTATTCAAAGGAAAGAAATGGATCTCGATATAACGAGTAGGCATTTAAATCTTACACAATTAATGAAAACAGGAATATTAATTCTGGAACCTGCCCGCCTATCTCTAAAAAATGACGGACAATTTTTTATGTATCAAATCATAGGTATTTCATTGGTTCATAAAAGTAAGCACCAAAGTAATCAAAGATACCAAAAACAACAAAATGTTGCTAAAAATATTGACAAAAAGAATTCTGATTTGCTTGTTCCTGAAAAAAATTTATCGTCTAGACGCCGTAGAGAATTAAGAATTCTCATTTCTTTTAATTTGAATTTAAAGAATAACACTGGTGTGGATAGAAACACATTAGTTTACAACGAGAACAATATAAAAAAATGGAGTCAATTTTTGGATGAAAATCAAGATTTTGATATAAAAAAATGAATTAATTAAATTCAAGTTCTTTTTTTTGGCCTAATTATCGATTAGAAGATTTAGCTTGTATGAATCGCTATTGGTTTGATACCAATAATGGGAGTTGTTTGAGTATGTTAAGGATATATATATATATATATATATATATATATATATATATATATATATATATATATATATATATATGTATCCATGATTAACAATTTTGAGTTTCCTAGATATTTTGTTGTTCTATCAATCAGTTCTGTACATGATCTAAATATATCCATGTTATATGCAAGCAACCAAATGAACATATGCATTGTATTACATTCCAGTCTAGGATAGTGCAATAATAAGGAAATGACATAGGAAAAATGTTGTATCAATTAAAGCTATAAATTAATCAATAGAATTTTCGTACTAAACTATTTGGTATCGTCTTTTTACTATACAAATTAATTCCAAAATAGGATTTACTAATTGATAAAATCAGGAGTCTATAAAAAAATTATGATCATTGTGTATACTACATTAAAATTTCTGACATTATTATTACTACTTAATAAAATAAGTATCTGTAAAAAGGGGAGTGTGAAATTATTTTATGGTAAAAAAAAATTCATTTATTTCAATTATTTTTCAAGAATTAGAAGAAAACAAGGAAAACAGAGGATCTGTTGAATTTCAAGTAGTAAGTTTCACCAATAAGATACGTAAACTTACTTCACATTTGGAATTGCACAAAAATAATATTTATCTTGGAGAGGTCTGCGGAAAATTCTGGGAAAACGTCAATGGTTGCTAGCTTATTTGTCAAAAAAATAGAGCGTGTTATAAAGAGTTAATAGGCTAGTTGGATATTCGAGAGGGAAAAACTCGTTAATTTGAAGAGTTAGTTTGAATTATTGCTTAAAGTTTGATGAACTTCTTTTCGCTTTCAGCAATTCATGGAAGAATGAATCAGGAAAACCTATGACTGGACCAGCTACAAGAAAAGACCTCATGATAGTCAATATGGGACCTCACCACCCATCAATGCACAGTGTTCTTCGACTCATTGTTACTCTGGATGGTGAAGATGTTATTGGCTATGAACCAATATTGGGTTATATATATAGAGGTATGGAAAAAAATTGCAGAAAATCGAACAATTATACAATATTTGCCTTATGTAATACATTGGGATTATTTAGCTACTATGTTCACAGAAGCAATAACTGTAAATGCACCAGAGCAATTAGGCAATATTCAAGTCCCTAAAAGGGCCAGTTATATCAGAGTCATTATGCTAGAGTTAAGTCGTATAGCTGCGCATTTGTTATGGCTTGGCCTTTTTATGACAGATATTGGGGTGCAGACTCCTTTCTTCTATATTTTTCTAGAAAGAGAATTGATATATGACCTATTCGAAGTTGCCACCGGTATGCGAATGATGCATAATTTTTTTCGTATTGGTGGAATCGCTGCTGATTTACCTCATGGGTGGATAGATAAATGTTTGAATTTTTGCGATTATTTTTTAACAGGAATTGCTGAATATCAGAATCTTATTACATGGAATCCCATTTTTTTAGAACGAGTTGAAGGAGTAGGCATTATTGGTGGAGAGGAAGCATTAAATTGGGGTTTGTCGGGACCCATGCTACAAGCTTCCGGAATACAATAGGATCTTCGTAAAGTTGATCATTATGAGTGTCACGACGAATTTGATTGGGAAGTCCAATGGAAAAAAGAAGGGGATTCATTAGCTCGTTATTTAGTACGAATCAATGAAATGACAGAATCCATAAAAATTATTCAACAAGCCCTAGAAGGAATTTTGGGAGGGCCCTATGAAAATTTAGAAATCTGTCGCTTTGATCGAGTAAAAGATATTGTATGAAATGAGTTTAACTATCAATTCATTAGTAAAAAACCTTCTGTTACTTTTGAATTGTCGAAGCAAGAACTTTATGCAAGAGTCGAAGCACCAAAGGGAGAATTCGGAATTTTTCTGATAGGAGATAAGGGTGTTTTTCCTTGGCGCTATAAAATTCGCCCACCGGGGTTTATTAATCTGCAAATTCTTCCTAAGTTAGTTAAAATAATGAAATTTACTGATATTATGACGATACTAGGTAGTATAGATATCATTATGGGAGAAGTTGATCGTTAAAATGATAATTGATACAACATAAGTACAAGCTATCAATTCTTTTTCTATATTGGAAACCTTAAAAGAGGTCTATGGGATCATATGGATGCTTATTCCTATATTTACTCTTCTATTAGAAATCACAATAGGTGTACTAGTAATTGTTTGGTTAGAAAGAGAAATATCTGCGGGTATACAACAACGTATTGGTCCTGAATACGCAAGACCTTTGGGAACTCTTCAAGCTCTAGCAGATGGTACCAAATTACTTTTCAAAGAGAATCTTCTTCCATCTAGAGGAGATACTCGTTTATTTAGTAATGGACCATCTATAGCAGTTATATCCATTTTATTAAGTTATTTAGTAATTTCTTTTAGTTATCACCTTGTACTAGCCGATCTCAGTATCGGTGTTTTTTTTATGGATTGATATTTCAAGCATTGCTCCTGTCGGCCTTCTTATGTCAGGATATGGCTCAAATAATAAATATTCTTTTTTAGGTGGTCTACGAGTTGCTGCTCAATCAATTAGTTACGAAATACCATTAACTCTATGTGTGTTATCAATATCTCTACGTGTGATTTGTTAAGACATAAATTGCCCCCTACTTCTTTTCTTTCTAGGAAAAAAGTGTCATGATTTGAATATCTATTTTTGTTTTTTATTCATTATTCGGGGGTTGATGAAGAAAACTAGAGAGTCATATGAGTGAAAGAAACGGCTTATCAATTTGAAGTAAAAGATTGAATCTCATTTCCTATGTGCAAGAGTTAAGAAAAGTAAACATAAGTATTAGAGACTGTTTACCCCAAGATTAATTGATTAGTGATCATAACTTGATGCGGGTTCAAAAGATCAACTTTATGGGGTTTTTACTATCAATTACCATATGTATTACCCTAAAGTAGATTGATAAAAATGAGTGGATAGCTAGGAACACTAAGGTACACAAAGGATTCGTAATAGAGATTATGTAAGTATAGACATCAGCTTTGACCCGTAAAGGTACACCCATACGTAATGCGAGTAGTCATCCAAAAATATGACATAATATTTTATTCCACCAATACTAGTGACTAGGGAGGTCCAAACATCAGAATGAACAAGTTCAAATGGAGACATAGGTGTTGTTTGTTTTTTTGAAGTCAAAATGTCTGCAGTCTGCGGACCATATCTGCAAGCCTCTGCGGCAGAAGAGGTGGACCAAATGTCTGCAGTCTGCAATAAGAAGACTGTTTGTTTTTAACGTCTGCAGCTATTGAAATAAATTAATTTTTCAAACTTAATTTCATTCCATAAATATTAAAAATGCATTTTCAGCAAAAAGAGAAAAAAAAAAAAAAAACGGGTGGTCTTTTTTTTTGTTTTTTGGTTAAAATGAGGTCTGAAGACCTTTGAAGACAGTGGTCTATGTCTGCGCCAGGAAGACCTCGTGCAGACGTTTTTTGGTCTGCGCACTTCCAAAAGACAAACACTCTACGATGACATATGTCTGCGCGTTGTCTGCCCGGCGCAGACAAAAGTGGTTGCGCAGCTCTTCACAAAAAAAAAACAAACAGCCCTATAGTAATGGAATTAGATGCACTAAAAGGTAATTTGACATGTTTGCCCATTTGACAAGATGCACACAAGTTTGGCAATTTATTATTGGAACATGAAATAAAATGACTATCAACTAATTTCTTGAAAACTTGAGGACCAGGATGACAAGCAAATGTTTGAGGTTTGGGTGTAGTTAGAGGGTAGAGATCCTCAGTATTGTCACATTGCATGAGAGTCTGCTTGGTTTTGAGGTCCTTCACAGAAAAAACCAAAATGATCAAATTCAATAGAAACTAAATTGTCACAAGTAAAGCAATGAACAAAAATAAGGTTTTTAATAATTTGTGGAGTAATAAGAATGTTTTTTTAAAATGAGAGTGCGGTATGGGTTAGTATGCGGAAGAGTAGTGTGCCCCACTTTATTTACAAGAATTGAAGATCCATCTCCTACTAAAATAAAATTAGGAAACTTTGTATTATCACAAATAGAAGAGAGAATATCTGCATTGGAATGGAGATGAACATTTGGGGCAAAGTAGTGGGCTGATCAGGCCTAAATTGTTGTTGTTGGGATGCTGAAGGAATGACGAAAGCCTGTTAGGCTAGAGTCGTGGCAGTGGGTGGACAAAAAAATAATGAGGCTCATTTTCTGCATTGTTGGGTCCGGCAGAAGCATGCTGGGCTGGGCAGCAGGCCACGAGAAGCATGTTGGGACGTCGCATCAGCTGAAGGGAGAGGGTACCACCCGTAAGCCCAACCAGGTGACTGTGCAGGGGACCGGTAAGCCTGTTGTCCACTGCCGGAGCGACCACCAGCAGAGCGACTTCCTCACCTTGACTATTTCCATGCGAAGAATTAGCCCCACGAGATGAGTGTTGGAACGTACCATCAGTTGCCAAAGCCTGTGGGGAGGAAGAATGATCAGTGTAAGGGGCCAGGTGGTTCTTGGTTTAATCGTGCATGAGTTCTTGTTCCTCCACAGCTAGCATAGAACGGGCTTTCATGAAGGAGGGAAAAGGTTCAGTATGGCAAATGGTGATGGCAATGTATGAGAACTTGGAGGACAAGCCACTGAGAAGATGAGACACCAAATTTCGAACACTAACCGGGGCTCCAAGGTTCTCAAGTTGATCAACGATTTTCTTGCTACGAGCACAGTAAATGGAGACTGAGGAATCCCCCATGGCTATGTTGCGAAGTTCAGTCTCCAATTGATGTGCCTCAGATTCCTTGTTGTCACGAAAAAGGGTTTCCAGACTATGCCATAAACCATACACAATCTTCTTTGTCTTTAGAACCATTTGAAGAAGAGATGTAGATAAAGTACTGTAGATCCTTG